>NC_091396.1:28077187-28380217 GCF_032191515.1 Phaenicophaeus curvirostris | reverse complement strand
CTTTGAAACTGAGTCTGTTCTGAACAAGGTAGTCTGGTGTGTGGAGTTTTAATGCACCATGCAGGGGATCAGCTCAGTCTTATGAAGCTGTCTGATTCCATGACTTCATCTGAAATGCTTTTCTTGGCCTTGAGAATGGTGCAGTAAACATTACCTGACCTGTGCCTGTGCTTCTCGTCCCTTTCTTTTGTAGCAGTCATGGGTAGAGTAAAATTTACTCTGAGCTACTAGGATTGGGAGACAAGCAAGAACAATAACTGCAGTTCAGACTGGGGAATCCAACAGGTTGCACAAGAGTTTTCTTCTTACCATTCCCTCGCCTGTGGCAAGACAAGCTGAAGCAGTACACATGCCAAGGCTGCTGCAGCAGTGCTATTAGTAGTGCCATGCTTCCTTTCAAGAAAAGCCTACAGGTCAGACAAGGCGGCTGTGGGAAAAAGCTGTGGCATAGAGGATTTGTGTGGATTCTAAGGAGTGCTGTGAAGGTGAGAAGTAGAGAGGTCACTAGAGGGACGAGAGGAAAATCTTACTGCAGCTTATTACAGGAAGTAAGAGACAAAATAAAATATTCCATATTACATCCATAGAACAGAATTTCGGCTGTGTGCAGTTATGTCAGCAGCAGATATAGCTAGATTTGAACTTATTTTCTTGTAAACTTAACTTAGATAGGAGGTGCATTTCTATGTATGTCCTGTCTGTATCTCTCTTCCCATGCAAGCCAAGGTAAGTTAGGGCTAACTTTTGCCTGCTTCCTCTTTAATCCATCAGTGAGAACCAGCAGTTTCTGAAGGAGGTAGTACACAATGTTCTTGATGGGCAAGGTGTTGGCTGGCTGAACATGAAGAGAGTCCGACGTCTGCTGGAGAGTGAGCAGCTCCGTGTCTTTGTATTAAGCAAGTTGAATCGGACAATCCAGTCAGAAGAAGATGCTCGACAGGATGTCATACAGGATGTGGTCAGTGCTGAGCTCAGTAGGGTCCTCATACTTAATGTCTGCTGAGGCTTAATTTGTAGAAATCGCCTTCTAAAAGCTGATGCTAGAGATGGTCTTGAATTACTTTTTTGCTTCCAAAATAGTGACACCAACGGGATTTTCATTGCAGGAGATCAGCCGCAAGGTTTATAAAGGCATGCTGGACTTGCTGAAGTGCACTGTGTTGAGTCTGGAGCAGTCATATGCAAATGCTGGCCTGGGAGGCATGGCCAGTGTTTTTGGCCTGCTAGAGATTGCACATACTCACTATTACAACAAAGGTAAGGAAAGTCTTTATGAGAATACAGTGTTTATGAACCAAACAAGATCCTTAATTGTGAAGGGGACTGTTTGGTGGCCTCTGGTATTTCAGGAGTTTTAAAATAATTTCAAAGTAGGTGAGAACTGAACCGTTGTTACTGACACTTTACAAAGCTTGAAACCATTCTCTTGCACACATGTAACTGGATCAAAGCAAAATATTGGCCATACTAATATTTGATTGAAAATGGAAACTCTGCAGCAAGATATAAAACCTGGGACTTTTACAGATGATGTGGAAATTCTGATAGTGGGGACCTTCAGCTAACACTGTCCCATTCACTGTCTTGGAAAGTTAGGGCAGACACTCTGAATAGGGAGGAAGATATTTCTAACGTGGAGCCATACAAGATTTATATCTCACCGATCGCTTTGCATTACACAGTGATTCTTATATCACTAAGTACTCTTGGAGGGGAAAGTCTGAAAATTGCATCTTTGTTTTTCAGCTTTTTCTCAATGCAAATTAAGAAAAACACGTCTAAGGAAAAAGAGCCAAAGATTATAAAAACTACCTCTCTGCTTAATATCTGACTCAACTGTAATCTCAAATAACAAAAAGCTATTTATTTCATTGTAGCAGAGGAGTAACATTCTTACTTTATAGCTGGTATTCTGGCTGGCTTGCATCAGGGATTTTATGAGCTGGCTTAGATGCCCTGTGGGTTTCAGGTATTCTTTTCAGTTGTTGTTGGAGTGCCAAAGAATGCAAAGAACACTGTACCTGTGAACACTGCTGAATGTGGGGAATTTCTGATCTTGGTAATGTTAGGCCTTTTAGTCTGACATTGATCCTAAGGAAATTATAGAGTGGCTGATGTAAAATTTTATGGGTTTAGAGTGAAGTCTTGTAAATGTAATGCCATATACCATAATTTGATGGAAAGTAGGGTTTACATAGTAAATTAATTACGGTCAAAATAGACCAAATTTGATATAAACTTTTAAAGCCTTGGCACATCTTTGAAGGACTTTTCTCATTATTGCATGACATCTTGTTTTGTAGTCAAATTTCAGCAGTTTAATGTGTTTTACCTGTTTTCAGTGAGTTCATCGAGATGTTTCTAAAAATGTAGCTGTTAGTGCTTATCTTAATGTTATTTAACATATAGTAGTGATCTAGTAATGCTGATTGTTCAGTTTGCATATGATGTATATTGTTTGGGCAGAATGTCTCCAGGCCAGGTTGGATGGGGCCTTGGGCAGCCTGATGTAGTGGATCATATCCCTGCCCATGGCAGGGGGGTTGGAACTGGATGATTTTAAGGTCCGTTCCAACCCAAACTGTTCTATGATTCTGTGATTCAGTGATATAGGTTATTTGTCTAGAGGAAGCTGAATCTTAATAAAGCATGGTTGTGAATCATTTATTTTAATATGGCCAAACTAAGGACCTGTGTTTGGAACAAGGATAGTTGGCAATAACAGCAGGATTAGGAAACTATGTCCTTGGATGCAGTGTTTCTGAAAATGACAGCTATGTGTGAACTTCCCAGCGCTTACTGTGTCTGTAAAAGCTGGAAGAGGATGCACTGTGTAAACCTGGGAATGTAGATTTGGGATGCAGCTATTGTTTAGTCTCTGGATATGTCACTAACAAGACCCACAGCTGAGTTAGTGCTTCCAGTTCTGATCATCACAACTTGAAAAATTGAAGGGGCTTCTGAAAAGACCTGCAAGGAATTGGGAAAACTCTTTTGCTCTGAAAGATGAAAGTGTTCATTCTGTTGAATGTTAGGTGTTGATTATTTTCAATTATTATCTAAATGGAAAGGTGTTGCTGATAGCAGAATCTTTAATCTGCTGAACAAAGGTGTCACAAGGTCTAGTTATATGATAAATTTAGATATTAGGGTATGAAATTTTTCCTATTAGCCTCATCAGCTATTCAGACAGTTTGTGCAGGATTGCAGGAGGTTCTTTAGACAAAATGAATGTTAATTATTATATTCTGAAAGTTTTGCTGTAATTCAGACTGTGGAGTTTGATACAGAGAAATAATCCAAACAGCCTTGAGGACATATGGTTATAGAAAGTCTTGGAGAATGATGGAAGAACTATAGCTGATTTTTCTGCTATAACTTACTGTCATGGCTTTAGCCCCAGCCTGGCTAAATTTGGCCCCCAAAACTGTTCAGTTAGGCTCTCAACTCTCTTCCTCCCCACCCCCAGGGAAAGTGGAGAAAGAAACGAGGGGAAAAAGACTTGCGGATTGGAAACTAAAACTACGTCTTTAATGAAAAATAATAACAACCACAACTACTACTACTAAAACTACAGCTATAATGAAATAATAATAATAATAATAATGTCAATGATGATGATGAAAATAATTAGAAAGTAATAAAATATATGACATTGTACTCGCCGTCCACCCCTTGATGACTATACGTCACCACAGATACTGCAAGGCAGATATGAGGGAATGGGTCCATGGTTAGGAGAGAGCTAGACTCGGAAACTGGATTCAGTAATGCACAGATCTGGGATCAGGAGCAACCAGACAGACAAGGTCCTCACGGGACATTGGCCATTGCAGAAGAGAGTGAGACCCTTGTGATCTCTCAGTTTTGTACCGAGTATGATGTTTATGAGATTGAATACTCTGTTGGTCAGTTTAATGTCACCTGCCCTATTTGCCCCTCCTTGCAGGCGTGGCCCCTTTCTGCCAGCTCAGGATTGGCCTCGGTTAAGTATAAGCATTGGCCTTTTCGCATACCAATGCCCTGCATTATTACTTTGGGAGAACACTCTTTCAGAAATAGAGTTACTTTTCAGAGGATGAAGTTACTTAGAACAACTGAGGTAGTCACAAAACTGACTCTAATTTAGCTCAAACCATAACACTTTCCTAACTGAAATTTCATTTAGTGTTATCCATTAAAAATTATTGTATTTGCCATCTTCTCACTATAAGCAGAGCTTGCTTATACTCTAGAAGTGATATTCTTTGTAGTTTAGATGGAGTTTAAGTTTACACAAGTCAGCGGTGGAGACACTACAGTTACTGTGTCAAAGAAGATTCTTAGGTTTCGAATACACATGAAGGTGATGATTTCAAGTATCCCAAGTCCAGCACTCTGGCTTTCTCCTGTGCTGTTTCCACCATTGTATCAGACAATCTGCAAGCCATAGTGATCTATCAGAACAACTGAGGGACTGTGCTAGGCTTAATGATTTAGGTGAGACCATCTGTCTTACCTTCCTTTTCCTATTCTCATTTTCTTTTTACTTATATGTTTTTTTTTCTTTTTCCCTAACATTTTATTTTTTTTTCTATAAAGAGCCAGAAAAGAGGAAACGAAGTCCAACGGATGGATCTGTCACACCAGTTGGCAAGGATTCTGCATCATCCCCGAGAGCGGAGCCAAAACCTGCGAGGCAGCTGCTGGTGCCTCAGCTGATGCCAAAGGCACCAAGCCCTGCAGGCAAAGGGCCAAGGGAGTTTGACACAAGGAGTCTAAAGGAAGAAAATTTTATTGCTTCTATTGGTGTGTATTGAGGTGCATGTTAAGTGCAGGAGGGACTTCTATTTTAGCATTAGGTTCTATTTGCATTCTCTCCATTTTGACACACTACATTGCTGCTGTAACATGCTTCATTTACACTTTGGATCACAAGAAACAATCATACGTATTTTCATGCTACTCTTGGATAAACTATCCAGGCAGTTTTATCCTGGGAGCTTTCTAATCTTAATTGTGAATTAATTGCACTTTAGACAGTTTTATGTTTTGCTCTGTGATTGATATTTTCAAGCAACAGAAATAGCAAAAGGGAAACAGGGCTAGGAGAAGTTTGGAAAGGACAATTGTGGAAGGGACTACATGAAACAAAAGGTTTTTAATAATTTCTGACTACCTGTGTATTATCTAGATTGCATCCTTATATAAGTGGATCCTACTGATGATTAATAACAGAAATGGCAAAAAGATTTTAGTTATAGTGTTACAGTTTCAGTGCACAGGACTGATGGATATTCCTTCTATGCAATAGCAAACAGAATGCGTATCCTTCTAAACAGCATCTGCTAGGCTGGCCCCTGGAAATTTTCCCAGTCTAATTTCTTAGCTGATACAGCTTTTCCCTGTGTCTAGGAAAAAGTTAGAGGTGGGCTTTAAACTTTCTTAACTAAAATGGGCTTTACAGATTTTTTGGAGGGGAGGGAATCAAAAAAGAAAAAAAATATTTTGGTTGGTTCCAGACTGCTGTGGATTGTAAACAAGAGAAAAGTACCATCAGCATATGCGAGAAATACTTTGTCAACTCCAAGAATCTAGTCTTGCATCTATTTGGAAATCTGTCAGGGAGCTTAAAGAGGTTCAGATTTCCAGCATTTCAACTTAGTAGTTTCATTTGCTCTGGGTATTTAATTTTGTTTCTGCAGAAAACAGAAAAATGAAATTATGCGTCTGACAGAGCTAAGAATAGAACAGACACTAAGCTGACCTTTTAATGAACGAAGAGTGATCTTTTAATTGGATTGCCAAGACTGCTTCTTTCCTTCAGATGAAATTAAAGCCTCATAGAAGTGGTGATCTTAGAGATCAGAGAGTCCATGTTTGTGAAGCTTCATAAGAACTGCGTTTCAAAAGAAGTGCTACTTAATGTGTTATGTTAGCTCATGTTGCCAGAATACTAACTTTAAATGATTTGCAGTGTTCAAGAATAGGCAACAGCTAATTTCTTACTGGTGGTTCTAGTGCTCTAATGATTTCCACTTGTTTTCTATGGAGCAAAGTTACAAGAAGGACATGGTTTCACCAGAACTGATCAAAGTTTGAAAGGCTTTAATGTTTTTTATGAAGCCTTTTTCTTCTGGCTGCTTTTGTCTGTCACGAAGAGTCATGAGCTAGTATGCAAGTCAGTCTTTAAGAAATTGCTGTGAAAGCAATGTCCATATTCATCTCACTTTTGAGATCCAGAAGTAAAGGGAATTTACTTAAATTTACAGAATTAGTCATGGCTAGGCTGAAATTCCCTTTGTAGTGAAATGCAGACTAACTTACTTCTTCAGGGAAGAAGCATGTGATAATCATTTACATGTTGCTGAAATAATTAATTATTTGTAAATAATTCTATTTAAACATGAGAAAAACTGTTTTTGTGTGAAGATGATCCAGCACTGGAACAGGTTGTCTGGAAAGGTTGTGGATTCTCCATCTATGGAGGCAGTGAACACCTGACTGGACATGGTCCTTCAGCAGCCTGCTCTAGTTGACCCTGATTTGAAAAGGGAGATTTGACTAGTTGATCTCCAGAAATCCTTTTGAACCTCAGCAGTTCCTTGATTCTGTGAAGTTCGGAAGGTGCTTTCAGCCTCAGGTTGCAGATGTGTAAATATCTCTTGATGAATCTGTTTGTATTGTGTGGACAAGATACAAATTTGGCTGCTAACTGTTTGACCTAGTTACAAGAGAAAATACTAGAATGAAAAGTAAGTTATCATCATGATGAAGAAAAATCACATAAGGCACTGTTTGCAATAGCGGTACCTAAAGTGTGTGTTAGTGTGGTGATTAAACTGCATCTTTTGAGATCTAGAGGTATGGTAGCTAAATGTGTGCAGTTTTCTTGTACTACAGGAACAACTGCCAGAAGCTTCAAAGAGTTTACCAATAAGTTCAAGATGATGTGTTCCTACTTTGATCCCCTTTCTTGTTCACTTTTCAGAAAGTTTATAGTTACTTGCATACCTCTGAAGTGTGTAGGATGCTCCTGCA
Source organism: Phaenicophaeus curvirostris (assembly GCF_032191515.1). Taxonomy (NCBI): domain Eukaryota; kingdom Metazoa; phylum Chordata; class Aves; order Cuculiformes; family Cuculidae; genus Phaenicophaeus; species Phaenicophaeus curvirostris. The sequence continues at coordinate 28,373,197 of NC_091396.1, read as the reverse complement.
TTGTGACAGGGAACACTGTTGATATTCAAAGTTCTTATTTCCGAGGTAGAGTGATGGATTTTAATCAGTTGAGGATTGATCTTTGCTGTTCCTTAAAAATTACTTATATAGGAAATACATTGTGAAGATGGTGCTTGTGATATTTTGTTTCCTAAAAGATTACCCATTATTTGCTTACTTCTGGAATTCTTGTCTTCCAGGACCCATGGTCATCACCTGTAGTGTTGGCCTTTTTGCTAGGACTTTAGTGACTTTAAAGTTGATAGCTGATAGTTTCCCCCCAGCTTGGTTTTATTGCGTACTTGTAGTAACTGTTAATGAAAGTGTCAGTACTTACTTAAGTTTCCATTACTACTTTTAAATTAATTGTTTAATGCTGGCAGATCACTTTGTGTTTCAGAAGACTGTCAAAATAAAAGATACCTGCTTTGACTGCATCAGATCCTTTCTGTCCTGTTCAGGCTCATGTTACAAAATCACAGGCATAGTGTTTTATGTCCCCTGAGTTTATTTGAGGTTTTCCTTTTCTTCTTTGACAGAGTAATAAAGAATGAAATCTAGGCTGTTTTTAATGTGATAGGATGTATTCTACCCTGAGTTAACAAGCAGGTAAGCTAAAGGTAATTTAATGGCAGGTATTGTAGCTGTCAGGCTGGTGTTTTTTTAAAGTAAAGCCATATAGATTGAGAGCTTACAGTGTCTGATGTTTTCAAAGCCCTTTAACAAACAAATTCAGAATATTGTAAAGAGACTGTTATCTGCATCAGTGTCTGCTCTGTTAGATAAGCCTATGGGATGCTGTTTAGATCCCTAAGCAATTTTATCTTATCCATCTGTGTACTTAACAAAAGTTGAAGGAACATCCATCAATCATGAAGCAGATGTAGAAATCAGTTGGCTAGCAGCCTTTTTTCTAGCTTTTTCTCCTTTGCTACATTTGCCTTGCTCCTGATACATTTAATGATAGTACTTTGGAGCCTTCCTCCATAATTGTAATGCTGTCCTTTACTAATATACTTTTTTCAGTAGATGGTTAGCTAAATGGAACTCTCTTAGAGCCTATCTTGCCCTAATTTCTGCCATTTTCAAGGTGGGATGGGTTTCTGACACATTTAAAGTGGCTTTGTAGTTGCTCAGCAAGGTTTCTTGAAGAGCAGTTGAAGAACATTTTACTTCTTTTTCCTTCCCTTTGCTGCTTTTCTAGGTGTCTCTTTCTCTGTAGCATTCCCAGTTTTAACAATGCTAGTGAGAGGACAGTGCCCAGCATGCAGTCAGTTCTGCATGTCAGCTTGTAATGTTTTCTTTGGCTGGCAGGCCAGAACCTGAAGTGATCTGATGTTTCTGAGGAGAAAAGATGGCTGAATTTCAAAGGGTTAAGCAATGTGAGTGATAGAACAGTGTAAGTGCTTCATCACTATTTTGCCTCAGGGCTAAGCTGCAAGTGAAAAGGTTGCATGTAGACTTTAGACTTTTTCTTTTCTCTGCATTGTATCCTCCTATGGAATTCTTCAATTTGGAGTGCTGAATTTGAGTTAGTGACCTAATTTGAGTTTTGGAAGTTGGCCTTAAGCATGACTGGTATTTGCTCATTTTTCTTCTTCTTCCCTGTTTTCCATTCTTTATATCCTGATAGGAACAAGTGGACACAGAGAAGTTCAGCTTTTTGCATGTAGGACTGGTTGATAGGCAGAGCCAAGCATTTATTGAGAATGCTGCCAGGTCAAAAATATGTAATTGTAAACTTTGTGATAATTTTTAAGATTGGTTAAATATTGTGTTATCCTACAGTTTTAATTTACTTTGTGCCTTTTTTTTACAATGATATAAACTAGAGACATTAAAATGTTTCTGTTAATTAGAGCTTCTGTGATGCCTATATTTTGGAGGAATAAATATCTGACAGTCTTAAAGGCTTTTCTCAGGAAGGGTGATTTAATTGCGTTGTATGTGTTCATAATAGCTGTTTTTCCTTAGAGGGTTCACTGTATGAAGTCATCTCTTAACATTTGAATTCTGTAAGTGAGAGGTGATGCAGTTCAATTCCTGTTATTGATTTCTTGTAAGATGGTGTCTATTAACCCTTCACTCAGTAGTTGTTGTAAATTTCTGCTTTTTTTTTCTTTTTTTTTTGAGATGAAGGGGTGGGGTTTTTGTTTCAAATATTTTTCCCCATTTTCACCTGTCTGACCAGCTGCTGACTCTTTCTCTTTCTCTCCTGCTTTCAATGCATCTTGGGTAGAATTGTGGAACAAGCACCAGGAGGTGAAAAAGCAAAAATCTTTGGAAAAAACGAGTAAGGAAATTAAGAAATGTAGAAACTGATTCCTCTAGCCTCCCCATAACTGCCAACTCCCCAGGTGCAGGGTGAGCTTGCATCTATGGCACAAAGTTTTTATGCCCACAAGGACAAAGTTCTATCAAGAAAGCCTGTTCTATAGAGGAGACCAAACAAATCAGTTTATCTTGGGGAAATCGTATTCAAATGTCTCTTTTTTCTTTTTTTTTCTTTCTTTTTTTCCTCCCCTGAATGTTGCCTTCTTCAAAGAAGGGGAAGGAGATATTCTGCATCCTCCCCATATCAGATATCTGTGGAAGCATTTTAAGATATTCCATCTCCTTTCTTAAAAGTTAAAGACTAGTTTTGCTTAACAAGTCTTTGACATGGATATATTGATTAATTGATTGAATGTTACTGGAATGAAGATTTTTCTGTTCTTGCAAGCCATGGGATGGCAATTTTTTTAGGTAACAAGGTAACCTACCGTGGCATCAACTGTGAACAGTTTATGACTACAGTCAGTCTGCAACAAGAAATTCTTTTGAGGGGGAGAGAGAAGGTGTATGTGAAGAATTGTATTTAGTGATGACTATTAGAGAATAGCCTCATGTAAGGAATCAAACAGATTTTTTCTTTTAAATCTCGTGTTAAAGGAAGAGTGAAATAGTCTGAGGCTGTTTGCAGGGTCTGAATAGTCTAAATCTACACAAATCTTAACATCTATTGAAATATGATTCTGAATAGAATATCAAATACTTGTTATCTGCAGGTGTAGTACAAGGTTTTGCTCTTTTGTTGTTACTGTTGTAAATAGGGATGTATGACATAAGGACAATAGCCAGTTCATAATAACCATGATGTGGTAGGTGTTTCAAGTGTAATTTCTGCTTGGCAAAGCTGATACTCCTTTTACAGACTGAAGGTTGGGAAGGATTAATAGCTAAGATGAATGGATGAAAATTCTTGACATTCTGACTAGGCCTGGATTTGCTGCATTAGTTTTAGGTTCCGCAGTAAAAGCGAACATTGGGAGTTAGTTCAGTGAGAATGGGGCAAATGGGGCATCTCTGCAGCACAGCTTGTTACATTTAAGGTCTCAATTGCTTTCTGCTGAGGCAGGAGTGTGTGTGAGGTAAACATATAGCACATGCACACACCTAGTCTCCCAGACTGAGCCTTTCAGGTACGTGCCTACATTGGGAGGTGTAAAATGGGATTTTAGTGGTTTATGTGTGTTAGGCATACAACTCCATAAAGAAGGGATGGGAGGCTTTATAAATGTTAGTGAAAACAATGGTAATGTGGATATTGTGCTCCTTAAACTTAGTATTGGCCATAGCTGTCAAATACCCAAACTGTTTCAGTCAGTTTCACTTGCTTTAAAAGTCACATTGCCAGAAGTAGATCTGAGTTATGTGTTGGGGCAGGGAGCTGTTAAATTGCTTAAAACACACAGCTGAAGTTTAGTATTCTTGCTATAGTAATGAGATATGAAACTTCTTGCTGCATATTCAGAACTAGAAATAGTGGCCATTTGAATGAGTGGAAATAGACCTCTAGAAGTGAACAGTGTATATTTCAGTGGAAGATAAGATTCCAAATTCTTAGAAAGGACATCTTTAGTTATTTTTCTTATTTGTAAATTTTGTTTAGACTTTCTCTTTGTTAGAATCTTTGATAATTTGATTTACAGTAACTAAGGCATATGGATTTAGGGGCAGAATACTATAACAAATGAAGAACACTTCCTGTAAAATACTTCACATGGAGAACTGGTGGTTGAATACTAAGCTAGTATGGTCTGCACAGCCTGCTTATGGCTTTGCTATTCATGAGTTTACATGCCATCTCAAACTCACTCCCACAAGTCTTTGTATGTTATTCTTCTCTCTCTCCTCCCTTCCCTTTTTCTTTCCTTTTCGCTGTCTTACCCTCTCCAATATAACATATAATGCAAACATGTTCATAATTCCCAGGTTGTTGCAATCAGTGGTTATAAGAGATAGTGGCATTGTTTGCTTAAAGATACTGGATATAGTCTTGGGTATGTAATAAAAATATTCCAGCTGCTGATCATGTCTTCCTGTTACTGAATAGTTGGCAGATATGGATATGGCAGAAGTGTTGCCTTCAGTCTCTTCCCCTTTCTGAGAGTAGTGATGTTCAATGTACAGTCTATAACACATTCTTTTCTTGCCTTGCTACCTTGTTCAGTGCTTATCCAAATTTCTTTCAGGCTCTACCTCTCCATCATTCTCTTTTCCTTCTGCCATCCCATTAGAGGACAATAGATGATATGATTTTAGAACTGCATGGGAAATTGAACACAAAGTTCTTTATCCTTTTTTCCCCCCTTTTTTGTTTTTGGATTGGTGGGTTAATGACTGCATGATTTAATACTTGCTGATTCCATCTCTCACTACTGACCTATGTGATTGCCAACTCTGGAAAGCCATTTGCTAATGTAATTGGGGAATGTTGTGAAGTACAGCATCATACAAGCTTCTTCCTTGAAATTCCTACTGGTGTAATACCAGTTCTTGCTGTTTATGTTCTTGTCATGTGTTGCCTGATTTTTGCCTAGGTAGTTGTGACAGGCAACCTAACTAGCTCAGTCCAAGACTTTGAGCAGTTAGCTGTTCTAAAAGAATTCTCTCTGTAGGTAAATACGTATCCTTTATTTTACCAAGACTCAAGAAAGTGGCTTCCAAGAGTTAAATGGCAACTGCTCTGCATGTGTTATTGTAACTGGAAGCTACTTGACCTTTGTCTGTCCTCTTTTCTCTTTTGAATGGCTAACAAAGGTACCGTTTAATGATAATTACTCCTTGACTCTGTCTTTGAAGTATATGAAATTCAAACTAACATTTGAAAAATGGCAGATGTATCCTGCTGACGTTGTTGTTTACAGTGCCAAGGAATAAAAGATACCAAAAGAACGAGAAAGCAAAATTGTTTTCTTGGTACTGTTCCTGCTTTCATTCTGTCATCTGCTTTCTGCCATGCTGTTTTTTTTTCTTGGTACAGTAATGATTTACTTTTCTCTTTGTTTAGGGCCAGAAGGTGTGAAACACTTTGATTTGGGAGAAACGGATGAGAAAAAATCCCAAATCAGCGCAGACAGTGGCCTCAGTTTGGCCTCAGGTTCTCAGGTCAGTGGCTGCTATGCTTACTTTATTTGAGTGGTAAGAGAGAAGATTCTTCTATGCACTACTCAATTTTGGGAAGAATTCTAGTGCTTGACCATTCTCAGAAGACTTGTTCTGTAACATTTCTTCCCTATTTCCTGTAGAGGACTGATCTTTGTGAACTCCCCAATTGTATGACTCCATGATCTTTTTGACATGCAGGCTATAGTTTCTATTTGGCTAGCTAAATAAATCAAGGAGGCATTAAGTGTGTGATTCAAGACCCCAAAGGAATAAGAAGTGATATTCTCTCCTTATGATAAAAACTAATGTGACCTTTCTTCCTGTCCTTTATGTTTTGATTGCAGAAGAGTGATTTCCACTCTGTTCCCAGTGGAGGGCCAGCAGTTATGGTCCGAAGTACAAGCCAGGATTCTGAAGTTAGCACAGTGGTAAGATATGCCCAGAGTGAAATCTTGATGTGATTTACTGCTTGCTAAAGTGGGAGAGGGCATTTCATGCCTAAATTTTGTGTGGTACAGCTGCATACTGTCACGCATGCATAATGTATGTCTATGAGTTCTCTCTCTAGAGCCTCTTAGTGGGTGGAAAGCATGTCTGCCTGACTGAACATACATGGTGCCTTATTTATAGCAGATGACATCTTCATGTATAATGCTTATTGCTGTTACTTATTCCTACATATTGGTTTAGAGGTTGTGGAGAGGAGGGGGCTGGGCTCTTCTCCCAAGTGACAGGGGACAGGACGAGAGGGAATGGCCTCAAGCTCCGCCAGGGGAGGTTTAGGTTGAGCATTAGGAAAAAATCTTTCACGGAAAGGGTCATTGGGCACTGGAACAGGCTGCCCAGGGAGGTGGTTGAGTCACCTTCCCTGGAGGGGTTTAGGGGACGGGTAGATGAGGCGCTGAGGGACATGGGTTATTGTTTGATAGGAATGGTTGGACTTGATGATCTGGTGGGTTTCTTCCAACCTGGTGATTCTATGATTCTATGATTTATGGAACTGGTGGATTACAATAGTTTTATAAATATGCCTTAGTTGTGTATAAACCATCTATCAAGAATAGAAGTTTAAAAATGTAACCTATGTCAGCCAAATGCAGGCAAAGCGCTGGAACAACCACGAAGCCACAGATAAAATGAAAAGAATAAATTTATTTCCATTACCTCATGATCTAGGGCAACTCTGGAAAGCAGCAGTCAGGCAAAGGAAACACAAGCAGGAGCACAGGCACTGTGGAGCTTCGTTTTTGCTAGCTATGTGTGTGTCTGAACTTGTTCTTTGCTAGTGTGTGTGTCCGAAGTGCTGCTTTGCCTGTATTTATCGGGGAAAAAGCAGAGTCTCTGTCTTTCTCACTGCAGGACTGGAATCCCAAACGCTCTGTATGGCCTTGAGTTTCACAGGCCTGGGCTATCTAAACACAGAGGTTCTACCTGTGAAGTGCACAAGGCTAAATAACAATTAGTATGATATATATGTTTTCCTTCATCCCAGCTGCAAGTTGCTTGAATGTGTTTATAATCCTCCTCGCCAATCTTTCGTTATATTCCCACATAACCTGAGAGCAAACAAGGCAGATATTCTGATGCATTACAAACAAGAACAAACTTTCTAATATACCTCAAAGCACTTAAATCATGTCAAAATACATCTGCTTGCTTTCTGATCAGCTATAGGGCCTATGGGGAAAGGCAGCAGGAATGCATTCAGAAAAAAAAATGAGCCTTCTCCCTACCACATGTTCTCTGATATGGCATATTCCAGGGTCAAAACCCAAGGAACTTTCTTTTTTGTTGTTGTCAGTTTTTCTTCTACCTAAAGTGTTGCATATCTGTGAATATCTGGCTTTCCGTGCTATTTTCCCAGCCTGTAACAAGAATAATACTCTTGTTATCTTTCTCTGATGGACACAGAAGTTGTATTCTTTGGGATACTGCCCCAAACAGAGGAAGAGTCTAGAAGAGCTGATTGATATTCAAGCATGTCCTCCAAGATCAAGAAGGGCCCATCCTGACAAGTAGGAAACCAAGCAAAGGCAGCAGGAGGCCTGCATGAATGCAAACAGTTCCTAACTGAACTCTGACATAAAAAGGGAGTATACTGGAGGTGGAAGCAGGGGCAGGTAACCCAGGAGGAGTATACATTTGCTGTCTCATCATGCAGGGATAGGGTTAGGAAAGCCAATGTGGACCTGGAGTTGAATCTGACCAGGAATATGAATGGAAACAAGAAAGGATTCTAGGGCATTCTTTGCATCAGTCTATACCAGTAAAACTAGCCTTCAGGAATCCTGGGCCCCTGAGATCAGAGAAAAAGTCTGGAACAAGAAAGACTTACAATTGGTGGAGAATGACGAGGCTAGAGAGCACTTCACAAACTGAATATACATAAATCAATGGTTCCTGAGGGGCTGCAGCCACAAACGCTGAGGGAGCTGGCTGATGCAATTATGGGGCTGCTCTTGATTGTTTCTGAACAGTCATAGTAATTAGGAGAGGTTTTGAAGACTGGAAAACAGTAAATACCATTCTTCAAGAAGGGCAAAAAGGGGAGCTGGAGAGATGCAGGCTGGCCAGCCTCACCTCAGTCCTTTGGAAAGGTGATGGAGAAAATCCTCTTGGAAAACTTTTCCAAACACACGAAGGATGAGAGGGTGAAGGGGACTAGTCATCATGGAATTAGAGAGGCATGCTTAACCAACATGATAGTCTTCTACAATGAGATTAATATCTTGGTGGATGAGGGGAAAGCAGCAGATGTTGTTTACTTCAACTTCTGTAAGGCTTTTGACAATCTCTCCTGTAATGTAGACAAGCTAGCACAGCGTGGGTTAAGTAAGTGGACAGTGAGGTGGGCTGAAAACTGGCTGAATGACTAGGCCTAGATGGTTGTGATCAGTGGCACAAAGTCCAGCTGGAGACAAGTCACTGATAGTGTACCCCTGGAGCCAGTAGTGGGGCCAATAGCGTTCAATATCTTCACTAATGACCTGGATGACAATATAGAGGAATTTCACAGATGATACAAAGCTGGGAGGAGTGATGACCACACCTGATGGTTATGCCTCCTTTCAGATGATCGGTGCACGAAAGGCTGGAGAACTGTGCAGAGAGTAATCCATGAAGTTCAACAAGGGGGAAATGCCACATCCTACATCTGATAGGGGGGAAGAATAACCCCAGGCACCAGTAAAAACTGGGGGCTGACTTACTAGAAAGCAACTTTGTTGGGAAGGACTTTGAGGTCTTGGTGAACAGCAAGCTGACAGTGAGCCAGCAATGCACCCTCATGGATGAAAAGGCCAACAGTATTCTGGGCAGTATTAGGAAAAGCATTGTCAGCAGGTCATGGCAGGTGATCCTTGCACTTTACTCAGTATCGGTGGTGCTGCATCTGGAGTATTATATCCAGTTCCATGCTCCCCAGTACAAGAAGGATAAGGACTTGGTGGAGTGAGTCCAGCTCTGGGCCATAAAGGTGATTAAGGGATGGAGCATTTTTCATGAGAGGAGACACCAAGAGAGCTGAGCCTGCAGTCGGGAGAAGAGAAGGCTCAGGGAGGATCTTATCAATGGATATAAATATCTGATGGTGGGGAATGAAGGCAAGAGAGCCAGACTTTTCTTTGCAGTACCCACTGGGAGGGCAAGAGGCAGTCAATGCAAATATTAAAGCACAGGAAAGTCCATCTGAACAGAGAAAGGATCTTTTTGTAGTTTGAGTGTGGTCAAACACTGGAACAGTATGCCCAGACAGGTTGTAGATTCTTCATCTGTGGGTGTTTAAAAAACATAACTGGGTATGATTCTCAGCAACATACTCTAGCTGACTCCACTTGAACTGGGCAGTGGTTTGTCTGTAGATGATCTTAACAGATCCCTTCCAACCTAAACAGTTCTCTGATTTTTCTGAAGGGCCTTTAAAGTCTTTCTTCATGTTTTTTTTCTGCAGAGTAGGATTTGGTGAAACGATACTGTTATTGAAGCAGGAAAAGCAAATGTGGCCTTCAGTTGTACTTGTTCTTGTTTTGTGCCTTACAAGGAAACATCTTAGAACTTTTCTCTCCACAATGTCTTTATCTATTGAAGGTAACATCTTTCTTTTTCTCCACAGGTTAGTAACAGTTCCGGAGAGACGTTAGGAGCAGATAGTGACTTGAGTAGCAATGCTGGTGATGGCCTGAGTGTGGAAAATGGTGGCAATTTGACAGGATCCAGAGGCACTGTGTCAGACAGTGAAATTGAGACAAACTCTGCAACTAGCTCTATCTTTGTAAGGGCATTACAAACTTCCCTTTTTTTACTTTTCTTGTTTCTTTTGTTTTTAGTTAAATCTTGTACAGTAATCATTTCAATGTGTGTACATGTGTGGAAGAGGTTCTCTGATTCTGTTCCAAGGGTTAATCAGCAATGACTTATGACATTGAAATATTAAAGATGTATTTTGTGTGGATCCATATGTATTTCTTCATTTCTTGTGCAATACACGGTTCTTTGAGAGTAGTTGATTCACACGTCACCCCATATTACAGGTTCTAGCAATATTTAATTCCCCCTTGTTCAATATTTCTCTGAACCAAATGGACATTTAATTGCCCTTCAGAGGCAAAGCATCATTGATGGGAATTGTTCAACCTTACTTAACTAGGACGAATTGATTCCCCTGTTTCTTAGGAACAGCTGTTTGATATAGGAAGAGGATGACCTGTTGTAGGTTTAGCAGCTGTTCTGTTTCTTTAAAACATTACTTTAATCCAATTTGAGTTGTAATCATAATTTTTAAATGCATTTTCCTAGTGGCAAGATCTGTATGCAGTAAAATTCAAATTATCTGAGAGCAGTTCTTGTTAGTTTTGTTTGTTAAGATCCTTGATTATTGGATATAACCTCTGTATGTATATATACATACAGTATATAACCTTATATATATACCTTATATATAACCTTATAATTGGATATAACCTCTGTATGTATATATACATACAGTATATAACCTTATATATATACCTTATATATAACCTTATAATTGGATATAACCTCTGTATGTATATATACATACAGTATATATATATACATACATATACTGTATGTGTGTATATATATATGTATATATACATATCTTGCGAATAAAATAATTATATACTCACTTCGGCTAAGTCAAGCTGTCAGCCAAATATGAAAACAACTTGCAGTGCCATAAGATTGATCTCACTGTGCTCATTATTTTACAATCCTGATAAGATTGTAAAAGTTTCGAACTTTAAACAACAAATAAAATCATTGTGCTTCATTGCAAATTTCTCCTAAAAGCATGAAAATGAGGTATACGTGTCTGCTTATTTAGCTGCGAGAGCGTGTCTTCTCAGTTACTAAAGTTAGACTTTTTTTTTTAAACACTTGCTTTTTGCATTTTTCTACTGGATTAATGAAACTAAATGGAACTCTAAGAACCCTTGTGACAGATAAAGAACAAAGGTGATGAGTGTACATGTTGGATGATGAGTGTCAAGTATTGTGCCATAGTTTACTGGGTGTTAGAGGAATAGATGGGCCAGCTTTATTATCACGGTTCTTGCTGGCTGATTGTTGCAGCACACAGTTTTTCAGACCAGGCGGTATGTAATCATTTGCTTCACATTGTGCCTTCATGAATGGTAGATTAAAGAAAAACCTGTAAAGTCTGAATGTGCGAAAGAGCTCAGGTAGTCTTATTCTGCTTTTGAATATTAATTTTCTGTGTAATGCTGAGAAAGCTATGTATTTCATCCTCCGTTCTTCACAATCTATACAATAACAGTAATATTCAGCTATTCCCTAAGCAATGAGAGAGCTTTACTATTAGAATTTGGGCAAACTAAACTGCATAAGTGTGGAGACATTTTACAGAGAAGAAGGACTTGATGCTGTGGGCCTTGTTGATACTGAGCAACTCTGACAAGGCCTGGAAACAGAGAGCTGAAAGAAAAACAAAAGCCAGTTCAGTGGGAAGAAGAGACAGCCTTCTGATAAACAAAAGCCAGCCGAAAGGAAAACAAGAGGTAGTTCAATGGGAACAAGTACCAACTGAAAGAAAAACAAAGGAAGAGAAATACCAACATAGTTAATTTCAGTGTAACTTGGTTTTTTAGCATGTGCGGTAGTTTAGCCAATAATGTATTAGTAATAGCTTTATGGACAGCTACCTTTAGCCAATAATACACTGTAGATACCCAGCTAACTCAATAAAGTGTCTTCGATCCATCAGATTGAAGTCTGTGCTTTTATCCCCTCACATAAGCGTGAATAAATGGGGGATGACAGAAGAGGTTTAACTGTTCTTTCCTTTAGTTTGGGATTTGCATTTTTTGTCTTGTCTGTTTTGCTTCAGGGAAGCATTTTTTTTTCTCATTGTTTTGATTTCTCTGTCTATCTCTCTTTGTTTTTCTTTTGTCTGACTCTCGATTTTAAGTGCGCTTTGACCAGAGTATTTTGTTTTGTGAATGTTTGTGGGAGAAGCCTCTATAAAGTAAAGCTTGCAAACTGCATCTGTTAAGTACAACAGCGGAATGCAAGAAGCAGCCCTGCATGGCGCAGATTTTGTTTGACAACTCCTGTGTTATTTTCAGGCAAAGTCTCACAACCTGAAGCAGAATGTGAAGGAGGGCAAAGGCAGCACTCCAGGAAGGGGCCCAGAGGATGGGAACCAACGTGTCTATCTCTATGAGGGACTACTGGGTAACCTATCTTTATTTGTGGGAAGGAGGTCTTTTAGACTGAAGTTCAGCTGAACTCATGTCTGGGGCAGACTGGGGTTTTACAGTCCCAGAGACGTTTTATCCGTTACTGTTATCCATACTGGAAGGACAGGAGATTGCATCTGGCCATTCAGAATAAAGCCTCAGATTTGCTGGGAACGTTGTGTAAGATAGCATAAAATTTACTTTGTCTGAGTCTCTTGCTGCTGTATGAATTCTTTAGAGTGTTGGAAAAGGAGAGGAAAGAACTTACTTAGCTGTGCATGGAAGGCTGAAATGTATCACTTATCTTTAAGAAAGATTCTTCAGCCTATGTCATTTAACAGGGGGCTCCTAAACTCAGCATGGTAACAGCCTTTGGGTGTATCCGTGAATTAGGGGTATATTGGCTTTTTAAAAAATATATTTCATCTGAACTTGCTGTTAATCAAGAGCTCTCTCTTCCTGTGTTTTTCTTCCTTTCCATTTATCATTCCTACCTGCTTGGGACGGTGCAGGTAGGGATAAAGGATCTGTCTGGGACCAGTTAGAGGATGCTGCAATGGAAACCTTCTCTATGAGTAATAATCTTACCTTTCCACATCTCTGTGTGTTTGCCATGATCTGTGTTTGTGTGAGATATCCCTGTCTCTTTTGGGCAGTGTTAACACTATATGGAAGAAGATATACTCCTTAAAAAATAGAGATGAGAGATACATTTGTGTAAGGGTTTGAAAAGATTATGCCATGAATTAGAATGAGAGGTATGTTGTGTCTTTTCTTTTACGCTTTTCTTCTGTTGTGATATTGCTTGTCATTTTTTTAAAAATATGGATTAATTTGTGTTTGCTTATGGTATTTTTAAGGAGTGGGAAGGAACAGGAAATAATCTTAAAGTATTTATCGGGAATAATTGGAATAAATGCACAATTTTTGTATACATTGCATAGGCAAAGAACGTTCAACTTTGTGGGACCAGATGCAGTTCTGGGAAGATGCTTTTCTGGATGCTGTGATGTTAGAAAGAGAAGGAATGGGCATGGATCAGGGACCTCAGGAGATGATTGACAGGTATAGTTCTTTAGCAGACCACTTTCTTCCTCATTTTTTCACGTAGGGCTGAAATAGTAAAACCAAAAATAATGAATTAATTCTACTGAACATGCTATTGTCACTTTGTAAACCTTGTTACTGTACCTGACTGTACAAAAGCAAGCTTTTTATCTCTTTGCTGGCCAGTATCTCCTGACAGTGAAATATCATCTTCAATTGTGACATAAGTTTTTTTAAGTCTTGTGGAGAGTTGATATTTCCAGAGAAATGGGCAATGTAAGCATAATCATAATATGAACAGATGGAATAGACTAAATCAGTAATAAAACAAGAGATTTCTGTGGCAAGTTTACTATATTCTGCAATAAAGGAAGATATTGGTGTGTTGACATAAAGAGAAAGAATTAAATGTCTTCGGAAACTGTATTTTGATCCTTGTCAAAATGTGAAGTCACTTATAAGTGTTTGGTTTTTTTTTTTACTTTACAATTCAACAAACAAAAAAGCCCACAGGGAAACCACTTCCTAGAAATATTTGCATATTTGCTTATGCTAGACTACTTCTAGGATGTCAGTCTTCGTTACCTGCTCATGCTTTTTTTCCCCCTCAGCTCTGCTAATATCTGATCATTCTTTACTCTGTCTACCACCTGCAGCTGTAGCACCTACATCCATGCTATCATGTAACATGGGATCTGGTAACCAAAAGAAGACCTAGGTTGTGGGGTTTGAAAACTGTTTCTTTTTCCACTGCCTACCTACCTTACTGGAAAAAGAGAGTGCCTGTGCACTTCCTTCCTTAGTTTACTTCTGCCTTGCAGCTACACATAAGCTTTCAAGGTGAATAGCTCTCGTACTGAGTTATAGGTATATTCATCTTCTGGCAGTTTTAATTGTCTTGGAGCTGTGACTGCAGAAAAGAGGAAATGGATAAGCTCAGTGGAGCACTGGGAACTTTCCCCATGAGTAGGTGTTATTTACTTTGACTAGTTAAGAAAAAATGGAAACGTTTAATTAATGATCACAGTGTTTTACTGGAAATGCCCATTTGACTTAATGGATCTGTAGGTTTTATTTGTCATACACTTGACAAATAGTGATCTGTTCTCTGCCAGTGCTTTAGTGAATTGGATGAAGAATGCCTGTGAGTCTGCTTCAGATCTAGCTCTTCTTGCAGGTATCTTTCCCTGGGAGAACATGATCGAAAGCGTTTAGAGGATGATGAGGACCGCTTGTTGGCTACACTGCTGAATAATATGATTGCTTATATGCTTATGATAAAGGTGACTTTTTTTTTTTTTAAATGGATCTTTGCAGATTTAAGCAGTTTATTTTGTTGGTGTTGTCTTGAACACATGCATCTCTGTTCACAGAGCTCAGAACAGTGAAGTATAAAAGAATGTTATGAAACTTCTCCTAATCTTAATGAAAAAATTGAGTCAGTTTCTGGAGATGCTTTGAGATATGTTGTCTGAACTTACACAGTTCTATGTAATGGGTGTGCGTATACATTGTCATTTAAAATACAAATTTACTATTTATATTAGTAACTTTAGAGGACATTCTTACTTTAAAGTGTATGATTATAAATTAAGTGGAGACAATCTTCTAATCTAATCTAATTGCTGATTGATGAGAGGCTTGCTGATTGATGGGAAGCTCGATATGAGTCATAAATGTGCACTTGCAGCCAAGAAGGCCAACTGTATCCTGAGCTGCATCAAAAAAAGCGTGGCCAGCAGGTTGAGGGAGGTGATTCTGCCCCTCTGTTCCTTTCTTTTGAGACATCATCCTCAACATGAGAAGTATATGGAACTGTTGGAACGGGTCCAGAGGAGGTCTACAAGGATGATCAGAGGGCTGGATCCACCTCCAATAAGAGGACAGGCTGAGAGAGTTGGGCTTGTTCAGCCTGGAGAAGAGAAGGCTCCAAGGAGACCTTCTAGTGACCTTCCAGTACCTGAAGGAGGCCTACAAGAAAGCTGGAGAGGGACTGTAAAAAAGCTTGTAGTAATAGGACTAGGAGCAATGCTATAAAGTGGAGAGGGGCAGATTTAGACTAGACATAAGGAGGAAGTTCTTCACGATGAGTGTGATGAGGCACTGGCACAGGTTGCCCAGGGAAGCTGTGGCTTCTCCATCCCTGGAGGTGTTCAAGGCCAGGTTGAATGGGGCCTTGGGCAGTCTGGTCTGGTGGGAGGTGTCCTTGCCCATGGCAGCAGTGTTGGAACTGGATGATCTTTAAGGTCCTTTCCAACCCAAACTATTCTATGATTCTACGGTTACCTCACAGCTGCAAACACCAAACATGGGCAGATTGTGAATATGCTTGTCAATAACTTCATATGAAATTTGCTGTTACTAGTAAGCAACCCTTTTTTATCTTGTTCAGTGAGCTGTCTATATGCACTTTACTGTTGTACATGGCTACTAGCAATATCGTTCTTTTAGTCTGAATGATGTCTTGGATAGTTCAATTCCTCCAAAGTTACTGAAAAGTTAGTCTTCTAAAACTGTTGTCGTGTTTAGAACCAATTTAAGTGTATGGTTTTACCGGTTAATAGATTTGATGTACTGTGTTGTCCAGTGCAACAGCTTAACAGTCAGAATAGCTGTACACAGGTGATAGCTTGATAATTTTGACTCTTTATATAGGGAGATGCGACATCATTCCATAGATAAAGAATGTCTGATGTCCAACTAGTGGAAGAAGTTACTGTATGTAATCTTTTTCTTGGGGACAGGGGGGGAGTGGTGAGGCAGAAAGAAGGTATTGATTTTTCCTGACAAAAATGGAATATGGAGATAAGTTTTAAGATGGGAATTTGAGTGTATTTTACATTAGTTTATTTCTGAAGAAGACTGTGACCATTAGGCCATGCATTGCTGCAAGACTTGAAGTAATAATAACCAGTGCAGTTACTTTAATCACAGGATGCAAAAGAGGAGAGCAAATAAAATTGATTTCAAATGGGCTATCTCGTGACATATGTTGATAGTTAGTTGCAGAGAGGAAGAATGTCTTTTGATGTAGTGAAAATAATCAGATCTCCAAGAAAACAGTTTCCTGGGGGAAAGAGATAAGGAGGCACACAGGATATTATGCCTTTGAAATATATCGTTCTGGGCCTATGGTTATAGGTGAAAAGGGAATACAGGAGAGTTGTGGGAAAAATACCAGTTCTTTCAGCACGTCTTCCAAGTGATAGGTGATAGGGTAAGTGGGAATGGCCTCAAATTGCACCAGGGGAGGTTCGCATTGGACATTAGGAAAAATTTCTTCACTGAAAGAGTTATTGGGCACTGGTCCAGGCTGCCCAGGGAGTTGTTTGAGTCTCCATCCCTGGAGGTATTTAAAAGACAGGTAGATGAAGTGCTTAGGGATATGATTTACTAGCGGATAGGTATGGTTGGGCTTGATGATCTCAAGGGTCTTTTCCAACCTAGTGATTCTATGATTCTATGATTCTGTGATTCTATGATTCTATGATTCAGTCATGTTGAAGAGTGAGGGTGGGATGAAGAACTGGGCAAAAGAAGGGTTGTAGAGTGTTGAGCTCTTTTTTGTTGTTTTATTGTTATGGTTACTTTCCCCCCCCATCAGTTTTGGGATAAAAGGTGGTGAATCTAGAATTTGGTGTGTATTATTTGTATATAGGGTTTTTATAAGCAGGTAGAGTGAAGGCTTTAAGAGACTAAAGTCTGTATCAAGGTATCCCGTCTTAGGACAGCTTCTAGTAGAAACTGAAAAGCTGTAAGACTTTCTGCTACTAGAGAGGTGAATTCTTCTGACCTGTCAAGGCAAGCATAATCCTCCAGACCCAACAACTTCATATTTCAATTTCTTTTCCTGTTTTAGGATAGCAGACCTTAGTAGTTTTTACACAAAAAGTCTTGAAAAATACAATGCTTTCTTTCAAGTGCAAAGAATTCCTGAAGGAAGGAAGCAGGTTGAATTTGTTTTGTGTGCACCATAGCACTAAATCATAATCACAATGTGAGTAAAAAGAATGTCCAATCTAGCTTGAAATTAGTGCTCAAGCATGAGTGTACTGTCTTGAAGCCTTTAGTATCAGCGGCTGGCATTCATAATAATCTTTTGAAATGGCAGAAATGGTTTGCTTCTGAGCTCCCTAAAGCTGATCTTCAGGAGGAACCTGCTGCTGTTTGAGGACTTTCTGGAAATGTTTGTTAGAGCCCTGGCCTAGTGACCAGGAAAGAGATCATAAAAGCTTCAGAATTCTGAGAGATGTTATATCTTTGTGTTAATATTTCTTGTGTTGAGGGCTTGTGTTGACTAAACCAACTCTTTGCAGAGGAAGAGGTGGAGGTGATATTCTGGCAGATGTCACTAGTTGGAAGTGTAAGGTAGTGGAATTGCTGCTCTGTTGTGCAAAAATAGGCAGGAAATCTGTTGTGCACAGTATCACTTGCACAGTAATGGGGAAATGTAATGTATATGCAGCTTCTACTACTGCTGCTCTGCTAAAGAGGCCTTAGTATGATTGAGCTGGAGATGAGTTGTTTTGCTGTCTTAACATTGGAAACCAAGGTGTGTTGGTTTTGGGAGATAGCAGTTGCCACCTGTGAACAGAAGATAGCATGTAACTATATCTGCTTTCTAGGTGAACAAGAATGACATTAGGAAAAAGGTGCGTCGTCTAATGGGAAAATCGCATATTGGACTGGTGCACAGCCAGCAAATAAATGATATTCTAGACAAACTTGCCAATCTGGTAAGTAAAACAGTGATGAATGATGTACCCATGAGAGCTACAGGGAAGAAAAAAAACATTTATAAATGCTCTGCAATACTAATTTAAAAAATATTTAAAATAATTAAATTGAATTATTGAACACTACCTTAATGTGTATAGAATAAAGACTGTGATTGCATGACCCTGTTTATGTTATATTATGTAGTTATCAATTCAAACTGCTATATAAAAACATGTAAACATGACATTTCAGTGCCATGGTTCTGTGCAACCCTAATGATTTATTAATATCACTTTTGTGGGCAGGAGCCTATATTCTTACTATGACTGTAACAAGTATTTAGTTTTCTATTGCTTTCCAGGTCATTATAAGACATTACATTTAATACTTAGTTTATGCACAGAAAGGACACAAAATTATCTTAAAATTACCTGGGAAAAAGCAGACTAGTTTACTGCAGTGTTACTGAAACCTGGATACCTCACTACCCCACACTGTGTGGTTCCAGTGTGAATGTTGTTGTGTGCTGTGGTAATTCCCATGGTCACGCTTGTTGAAACTACACTTTTCTAGAGAGTCTCACTTAAGGCTTTGTCCAGAATTGCCTCTAATCAGCTGTGTCAAAAATATTTCTTTCTCTCCTGTGTTGAAAATGCTCTAGTGTCACCAAATGGACTTTTTTTCAATAGATAAGGAGAAATGGGTTTCAAATTTCATTAATGACTTTGTATTTTTTTTTTCTCTAGAATGGACGGGAGCTCCCTGTGAGACCCAGTGGCAGCCGCCACATCAAGAAGCAGACTTTTGTAGTACATGCTGGGACAGACACAACAGGAGATATATTTTTCATGGAGGTAGAGACAAGAATAATATCAATGCAATGAGTACCTTTCAATAAATAGTATTTGAAATCTTATGCAATGTTTTTTGCTCCTAGGTATGTGATGATTGCATTGTGCTGAGAAGCAACATTGGAACTGTGTATGAACGTTGGTGGTATGAGAAACTGATCAACATGACTTACTGTCCCAAAACAAAAGTGCTGTGCCTCTGGCGGAGGAATGGTCAGGAGACACAACTGAACAAGTTCTACACAAAGAAAGTACGCATCTTGTTTAATATGCACAAGGAAGGAAAATTGCATAGAACAAATAAATCCTTGCTGTGTCATATTCCATATTTAGTCAAAAAAATAGCATTCTCTCTCTATCACTGTTTATTGAACTGCAGTGGCTGTTTAACAGCACTGATATCTGTAGCTGGCATTATGGCTTTGTCTTGTTATTTACCTGAAGACAGCAGTACAGCAGGATGTAATCTAAGAAGTTACATGTGCAGCTTTTACTTGTTTTTTTTGGTTAGAAGAAGGGAAGTGTCATTATTACTAAATATTAAATTATCTTGCAGTCTTATAAAGGTAGGAAAAACATTCTAAAGCCCCTTCCACTGTAGGGGAGGATCAGGTTCATGCCCACCTGAGGAACTTGAACGTATATATGTCTATGGGACCTGATGAAATGCATCCCAGAGTCCTGAGGGAATTGGCTGACGTGGTTGCCAAGCCACGCTCCATGGTATTTGATAAGTCATGGCAGTCAGGAAAACTCCTTGATGACTCAAAGAAGGGTAGCGTTATCCCCATATTTAAAAAGAGTAGAAAAGATGACTGGGTGCTACTGACCTGTCAGCCTCATCTCTGTGCCTGGGATATGGAAAGGTATGGAGCTGTTGGAATGGGTCCAGAGGAGGGCTACAAGGATGATCAGAGGGCTGGAGCACCTCCAATAAGAGGACAGGCTGAGAGAGTTGGGGTTGTTCAACCTGGTTAAGAGAAGGCTCCAAGGAGACCTTATAGCGACCATCCAGTACCTGAAGGGAGCGTACAAGAAAGCTTGGGAGAGACTTTTCACAAAGTCTTGTAGTAATAGGACTAGGGGCAATGGCTATAAATTGGAGAGGGGCAGATTTAGACTGGACATTAGGAGGAAATTCTTTACAGTGAGAGTGGTGAGGCACTGGCACAGGTTACCTGGGGAAGTTGTGGCTGCCTCATCCCTGGAGGCGTTCAAGGCCAGGTTGGATGGGGCTTTGAGCAGCCTGATGCAATGGGACGTGTCCCTGCCCATGGCAAGCATGTTGGAATTGTATGATCTTTAAGGTCCATTCCAGCTGAGATGATTCTGTTATTGTGGGAAAAAGCTAAATAAGACTGTCTTAGTAAATAAGTTGTGTTTAATGGCAGACCCAAACTGACAAAATAAACATTTTTCTCTTTAAGCTCATGTTTGATTTTTATTTCATATATGCCTACATTCTCCACTAATATGAAAGCCCTTTTTTTTTTCTCCTTATGATTACTTACAAATGTAAAGAAATAGCTTAAACCTACTAGGAAAACTCCACTACTTCTAAAAACTCCAATAACTCTACACAATGACCAGCAAGCAAAATGTAAAGCTTTGCAAGTGCAAGTAATAAATTGAAGGATTATTATGATAATGCAAATGTGAATACAAAGGGAAGGAGGACAAAAGCAGCATGCTACAGAAGTTACTTGGAAAACTAATTGCATGCGTCTTGGGCTTAGGATAGAAAACTTTCTTAAATTTTACTCTGACATTATGGCTTCACATTATTTAGTTTTAAAGAGGGGAGTTGGAGGAAGATGAATAGAGGAATATGGCATAAGGAAATTCATATGAAAAACGAAAAGATAGATTGTGTAAGCATGACTAGTAACATTGATTTCTGGAAGCCAAAATAATGAGAGGGACCGTGATATTGTTTTGAATCTTTTTCTACACTAGGAAACTGAGTAAACTTGGTTTGATTGCTCATGAACATGTGACAAGTGACTCTTCACTAGCTTGTGCAATGAAATGGTTCCTATATCAACTCAAAAAAAGAAATATAAATACCAGCTAATAATTAGCTGTGGTTCAACTTTTATAAGCTTTTTGTCATTGTGCACCACATGGGCTTGTTCTTTTTGTAGATTCATAGGATATTGCTGTTCTTTTCCATTTGTAGTTTGGAAAAATAACATTGTATTACTCTTTTATTTGTTAGTGTCGGGAATTGTACTACTGTGTAAAAGACAGTATGGAGCGAGCAGCAGCAAGACAGCAAAGCATTAAACCAGGTACACAATTTTGCTTGTTGGGAACATTTGTTGTTTAATCTGCAATCAACACAATTTTTTTATTAATAACTTCTTTGAACATAATCTCCTTTTACTTGGAGATCTGAGAGTAGCTTTGTACATCTGTGTGTATGTAGGAGACTTACTGTTAGGTCGCCCTTAAACCTCACTGTAAAAACAAACAAAACCAAAACACCTGTATGAAGAAGAGTTACGTGTAAGGAGATCTAGCTGCCAGTAAAACAATAAGTAAGGAAAAAGTATGAAACTTAAGCTTCTCTTTCTCTTCATGGTTGACTATCTACGCCTTATGTTCCGGACTGAGACATGGAACTATCTTGTCCACTTGGTGCTGAGAATGGAGGCTAAGAAATATCCTTGTTTGTTTTATTGAATCTACAGTGATGAATCTGCAGCTTTCTGCAGACTTCCAATGCACAAACATCTTCTATATTGTGAAGTCTTGTACTAATGCAAGTTGGGAGATGCAGTTAACCCAATGTCTTGACATCAGTATAACTTCTCCAGTGTAGACATTCATCTTAGTTTAGCATCATCTGGGACAGGGTAGTATAATTATACTGGTGAAAATTCTCTTGGCAAACACCCCTTTCCTTTTCCTCTTGAGTAAAAAAAATCTAGAAAAGTGGATTTGCACTCTTGGGAGATTACATTCTTGGGAAGGCAATTTTCCATTTTCTTAGGCCCCAGAGAACAGCAAATGTATCTGGGTAACAAACATGAAGGTGACTTATTTTATACCTTCATAAGATGGTTGTTTCTCCCTTGCTGGATTCTGTCTGGACGTTCAGGGTAACATCACTGTGGTTTTGTGGTTTCAAGTTTGATTTTTGTTACAATTATTTAATTTTTTTTCAAATGGATGCTAGGACTCTGGGAGCCATGCTTTGAGGTATAAGCATGTTTCAGTTGTGTCTTAATGCCAATCTAGGGGATCTACCTACTCATAACTGGTGTGAGCATGACTGAGAAAATGGTGTGTTGAAATCTAGTATCCTAAGTGTTCAGCATCAGCTATCTGTTGGATCTTGTTTTCTTCATCCTACCATTAGCCTAATTTAATTTGAGGAGGGGGAGGAAGGATTGGACTTTCACTGAAGGTAAAGGAAGCAAAAGCCTCTTTGAAAGCTCTTTTAAAATTGTGCAATAACGTAGTATTAAAAATGTGTTTGAAAGCTATTCTCCAGAGTTCAGTGGTTCTGCACAAGTAATAATTTTTTTAAAGTCACTGTAAGAAAGCATTTTCTAGCTAAACTGAATGATGTAAAAGAAAAAGAATAAAATGGCTAGATTGTCATCTATTAGTGTCCTCTCTTTAATTATTGTTGTAACCACATTAACTTTCATTGTTGAAAGCATAAAACAATGCCATACAAAATTATCAAGCTCCCAAGTGCAAGCTTAGTTTGTTCTGGAGACTATGCTGTCTGTGGTGTTATGTAATTGCAGTGTCTCACCATGCAGAAATGAAAGGTGACATTCAAAACAAACATACACAACTCCAATATGAACTACAGTTAATACAGACCAAGCTGACATCCATGTCCCTTCTTGTAGCCAGGATGGAATCTGCTATGACACTTAAAAGTATATGCAGCGATTCACAGAAAGCCGCCATTAGTTAGTGAACTCTACTGAATTGCTGCCTGCTATTCTTAGAAGTGTCCTGTTGCTATGCGCATCGAAGGGAAATTATGTTTTTATTGTTTTATATTTCTCTTCCACATCTGATTTGGCTGACTGCTTTCTGTTCTCTCTCTTTCTCTCTCTCTTTCTCTGCGTATTTTTTGTTGTGTTTTTTTGTTGTTTTGTTTTGGGTTTGGTTTTGTTTGTTTGTTTTAATTAATATATCACAGGTCCTGAGCTGGGTGGTGAGTTCCCTGTGCAGGATATGAAAACCGGTGAAGGAGGTCTTCTTCAAGTCACACTGGAAGGAATTAACCTGAAATTTATGCACAGTCAGGTATGAGGGAAATCCCTGAGAAGACTGTGAGCATGAAGCTTTTTGC
This sequence comes from Phaenicophaeus curvirostris, assembly GCF_032191515.1. NCBI lineage: Eukaryota > Metazoa > Chordata > Aves > Cuculiformes > Cuculidae > Phaenicophaeus > Phaenicophaeus curvirostris. The sequence goes on along the minus strand of NC_091396.1, from coordinate 28,350,113 downwards.
AGCATGCCTGTGTATATGTTTCCTCTTCCCAGAGTATCAAAAGGACAAGGGTGATGGGTATAAAAAAGCGTATGTATTTTTACACACAAACACACATGTACATATAAATACAATACAGTGAAATTAAATAGCCTCAGGAAGACTAAAGTCAGCTGAAGAAAACCATCAATACAGGTTTCAGCTTCTTGTTTCTGGCAGTCTGAATTGTCTAAGCACAAAATAAATGGTAGCCAGTATATTAAGGGACAGAAAAAGCCATCAATAGTAATCTTAACTGCCATAACGTATCGAACTGTAAACAGCCTGATGGCAAAAGCAGTCAGCCTTAAAGATACAGGGTCTGAATGGTGCAGGTACAGAGGGCAACCTTCTGCTTCATATTTAATGTCTTGTATAAAATTGAGGAATTACCTGTAGAATTTAGTAATAAAATAAAATGGGAAAGTGGGTCTTGCTGTAATGAAAAATTACTGATTCTTTTTTCCTTCTGAATAGCAGATCTTATGGGCATAGAGGAAACACAACTAGAATTGTCATTTCTTCCTTTCTCTGGATGTTTGTGTTGCTTCTTTTGATCCTTGTTTTTCATTTTGCTTTGTGTTTTTTTGTTTTGCATATGATATTAAATGCATGCTATGCCAGAAAGTAGAATTGGAGAAAGGAGGAGAGGCGGGGAGAGAGAGAGAAAGAGAGAGAGAGAGAGAGAGAAAGAAAGAAAGTGTGTGTGTGTGAGAGGAAGAAAGAAAAGCTTCTGTCAGTCCTTGGTGGAGTGTTTTTTCCTTTCCTCCTGAATAGACTTTTCTCCCCACACAAGCTTTGTTCTTCTTTGAGGATACATCAGTGTAGATCCCACTGGAAGTGCACGTGCATCTCAAACACATATGCTCAGAAACTTTAATACTTCTCCCAAGGTCACAGCAGCACCATGTGCCTCTTTGGGTTTGTATGTGCCAGTACAAGGAGTGGAGAGTTGTAAACCTCCTTCAGTTTTCTTCCTGTCTATTACCAGGGTAGAACCTGGAATACAGCTGACCTGTAGTATTTCAAACCTACGTCATGATGACTTGATTATAGGTTTTAAATTTTAATCGATATGCTGAAATATGAAGAACTGCAAGAGGAACTCATTAGCAGTACAGAATGAATTCTTATAGTTACTGGAAATGGCAGGTCTAAATTAAATGCTGCTCTTGAAGCAAGAATTTGATATCATTATAGAAGGACATAATAAAAATTTGTTCTAAAGTAAGGACACACCATAGGGAATGTTTTGTTTGTGTTTCCTATCTTCTTCTTCTGCCAGATGTCAAAGATGATGTTGAGCTCAAACTGCTCATGTCCTGAACAGTCTATGGAGATGACTCTTATTTAATAAGTGAACACCCAGGCATACATGCATTTGCAATGAGAAATGATATATAAGAAGGTAGGCACATAGTCATCATCATGATTTCTTAAGGCACAAGACAAAGACGCGTTGTGTTGAGCACATAGTGAATACACATGCATCTGTCCAAAAGAAAAGCTTCAAATCCTAGAACGTACCCTTGTCCTTAAATTCAAAGCCTTTCCTTTTTTCTCCCCTCCCTGAAAGACTGGAATGACATTCTGAATGAAACCTTGGGGAAACCTAGTATTGATTGTTGGTATATGACTGTCAGGACTATTATCAGTTGAATTTTGTAACACAGATGCTGAGGCCTGTGCTACCACCGGCACTCCTACAGGACTAGCTTTATCATATCCTTCCTTACAGAGAATAGTGTTCTGATTTGCTGTCCATGATGAAAATTACTGCATGTTTTCTGGAATACAATCTGTGCAGGTCAGACTCAGAAAGTATGACCGGTGTGTACCCAGCCTGAAAGATTATTCCTCCTCTTTGTCACCTTTCCAAGGAGGCTGTAGCCATATCAGTTTCCATCACTTAAGATGGATATTGAAACAAATACAGTTCTGGAAAATACACTTCATTTATTCAATATGTTTAATTCTTGGTCTGTTAGATTTGCATCAGCAGTTGGCAAGGGCATTCAGTACCATTTATTGTACCTAAGGTGTTTCCTTGTTTTCTCTTCTCAAAACAAAGTGTCTAGACAGATGTCGGAAGTCTGCCGTTTGAGGGTCTGTGTAGAATGGACAACTGTAGCAGTTACATGAAGGACTCCTACTTAATTGCACTGTGAAGAAAAATCCTCTCCAGTTTCATAATCTGTAGAGCTAAAGGATGTTTGCACTCTTATTCTAACAATCATCAAAACATCTGCTTTCTTAATAAAAGATCTGCTGTTCTAGAGGAATTGTCCTTTCCAGTTCTCATATAAATTATAGTAATTGCTCCCTAAGGCAGTTGGTTTCAGAATACGTATGAGCATGATTAAAACCAGGATCCTACAGCCAGTTCTCTGTGTTGAAAAAGTTGTTTTCTGTTTCTGCTGAGTTTGGATGGGGTTATTGACCAACAGATGGCTATAGGAACTCACTAGGCACAGCTTTCACTTCATCTTCCTTTCCTTACTCTGTATAGGCATCCTGTTCTTGGTGCTTTTTCCAAGTACTCTTTTCAGTAATGCAGTTTACTAGAAGAAGGGATTACTGTTGCTCTGCTTGGTTGGACATCATACAAGTAATTAATTTAGAACATAGGAAGAGGGGTTTCTACTTTTTTAAAAAAAAGATAAATGGAATCTATGCCTTTGGAACAGGGAGGAATCAAGTGTACCTGTGGCATTGGCAGACTACTCTGAGTTTACATCTAAAAATTATGTTATAATAATTGGTTCAGTAACTGTCCCCATTATGAATTCATCTGTGTCAAAAATAGATAGAAGTTTAATAAAATGCAGCAGGCACATGCCCATCTACAGTAGGATCCACACTGAATGCTCTGTCTTGAAGAACTACGGTTTCCTAGGGTAAGTAACTTATTTCCTTTATGCTTGTTTTCTAATTGAGTAAGAGGAGATCATCCCTGTCCCTTGGACAATATAACAAGAAATTGCCTGTCAACTTATATGTCTTCTGAAAATTGATAACTTACTGTAAATGTGACAAACTCGATAAATTCTCATCTCGCTTATAACTGGAAATGCAGCACTCCTTAACTCATCTCATGAGCACCTGGGGCAGTCAAGTCTTTTAGGCAACTTTGCTGTTAGCGGGTGAAACAACCAATGTTTTGCCTGAGCCTTTCTATTGACTTTCTGAATTTTATCCTTTAGATTACTAGCTAAAACTTTTCACAGAAAATATTACAGAAATACAAAAAACTGCAGTAAAGGAAGTGTTCTATTATTCACTTGTTTACTTGGTAATTATTCCTCAAAAAAAAATTTTTTTTTTACCAACTAAACTGACATAGAACATGGGTGAAAACAAAAAAGATGAGATTAAGTCTCTTCCCTGAGTGCTTGAGTGTAGGCAGAGAGCAGGCTTCAGAGTTTTTGTTTAAATAGGTGGAAGTTCAGGTTTTTTTAATACTGAGCAAAAAATACTCTGGGTCTATTTGTTAGTTCTTTGCTAATAAACATAATATTAAAACCCCTTTGACCTGAAAATCAACCTGACTTCTCTTGGATGTACATTGCATTTAGTGATTGTTGTTGATACAGATAAGCCTGTTTTGTAAAAAAAAACCAACCCACTTTCTGGTGTTGACGCCCTTTGCCTTTCTTGCATAGAATATCATCTATTATTACATGGCTGTTGCTAGTATTGGATTCAAAAGTGTTGCAGAGATTTCCTTTCCCTTCTTTCCAAGACAATGAAGTTTCTCTAGTAACATTTTTTTAAAAAAGGTCCTGAGATCATGATGTCGTAAGTGTAAAGTCACTGGAAGTATCAATCCAGGCTATTGCAATACAGCCTTGCAAAGGTCTCTCTAAGGCGTTGGGCATAGATTTACCCTGAATGTTAGGGCAGTGTTAGTCTCAATGTTTCTTTTGCCTTAAAAAACCAAACATATTAGAATATGGAATTGATTCCTTATAGCGCTTTCTACAGGTTCTTATCTCTGTGTACTGACTGTTTTGGAGATGAGCATATGAGGAGGGACTGTTTTGTGTCTTAAAATAGATTGGATATTGAACAAACTCCTTATGCTCAGAGAATTTTTATTCCTGCAATCTTGGCATCTTGGTTTTAGACTGAAAAATCAAGACATGTAGTTCAACTGTTTTGTCTTTTGAGGTTAACCTATGTAAAATGTTATTTGATTTCTAAGTGACTGCTCAGCTAGCAGCAGCCATATGTGAAATAAGCAAACAACAGAGAAGGGTCCAAACTGTCCCATCCTGCTTAAAGCAGAATACTGGTACTGACTGTTAAAGGAGACAGTTCCATGAGTAAGTGTGCAGATCAGAAACTGTAGTAAAATCGTAAACAGCAAGGCTCTCAGAGAGAAGGAAGATTAGTAGTTACTCATTGGATTCAATTTGATTACTTGGTAGGTTAGGAGGATCAGTGTCAGGGTGGGAAGCATAGTGCCCCTTACCTGCCCTCTGTGCTGGAGGAGGATGCATGGAGGGGCAGAAACTAACTGGGATGAATCAGAGACTACAAATTGTGCCAAATTTGGAAGCCAGCTTTTTTCTTGTCCCCCTCTTCTGTTGCATTTCAGGTTTGTTGGTATTCTTTTTGCAATAACTCATTTGAGTGCCTGGAGGGGTAGCAATGTTCGATATGTCAGAGTTACTAACTCCTTCGTTTCTCTTCCATGCTTTCTCCTCCTGCAAGGAGCGGAAGGTACTTCATCTTCTGCTGTCTTCGCTTCTTAGCACTTTTAAGTTGTTGATTTCTAGCATTGTGGCAAGTTTGTCTTTTGAATATTTATTTCACTCTTTGTTTATATATTAAACTGTAAATGAACTGGTAGTGTGTGCTGTAACACTTCAGGTTGTATTTGCTGTGATGTTGTTTTCTTTAATTTTGGGTTTTATTTTAAAAAAATCAAACCTGACTAATTTTATGTTACTTTTTCTCCTGTTTTTTGTAGGTTTTCATAGAGCTGAATCACATTAAAAAGTGCAATACTGTGCGAGGAGTCTTTGTCCTGGAGGAATTTGGTAATTACATTATTTTGATATTAGGTCTGTACTCACATGGCAGTAACTCAAATTTCCAGTCTTCAGATTCAGAGTTGCACTGCAGTTTCAAAGATGGGAGAGAAATGTAGATTGCACGTGAGAAGTTGCTTAACTGAGATATGGGTGACTTAACATAAAAGTTTACACGTTAATTTTTATCGTAGTAAGATTTGTGGCCTGGATGCTTTTTTTTGACAGAACAAGATGATGTTCTGAGTCTTCTGAAGCAAACAAAACAAGAGTTAAGCTTGGATGTGTGCAGAAGCAGGACTTATAGTTGATCTTTCTCAACACACTATACTTCCATTACAAAGAATTACTGTTAATTGCGAAGTTTCCTGTTTGCTCTATGGGGAATTTCATTTTTGTTGTATGGAGCAGGAGCTGTTTTGTCAGGTTGCACTTTATTTATCCTGTGATTTTTGTTTCAGAGCAAGACTGGTAAAGAGTAGAAAAGTAAAGGTTAAGGAGAATAGAGAATTTGCTATTTTGGTCAGTTATTGCTGTTACATATAAGCTGCATACAGTCTAGTTTGGGTAAAATTCTGGATTACTATTCAGTGTTAGTGTCAGTCATGCTATACTTAACTAGTCCCTTTAAAAAATGAGTGACTTGAGATAGAGCTCTCCAGAAGAGCGATACACATACTTGCCTTGAAATAATCCCCAAATCTATATTGGTTTATTCTGTCAGTCATCTGCGAGACATTTGTCTAGGTATTAGGGGTATGTATAAAACATTTAAAAACAAGGTAAAATTTACAACATTCTTTCCATAGTAGATCAGTATCCATTCTTTGGCCATTGATTGAAGTCTAAACCAGCACCTCCCTTTACCAAGACTCTCATTGTTCTTCGGTGCTGTGAATAGAATGTACTGACGGAGGGATTTTCACTTAGAATATAAAAGACAGTTAATATCAGATTGCTGAAATAACGTCTTTGTCCCTAATACTGTGTTAACTCCTTTCAGTGATATAAAATTATAAGGTATTCAAATGATGAGGTCATTCTGACTATTGTAGTTTGCTTATTGTTTCCCATAAATTAATCTCCCAGAAGTTTGAGATTTGAATTTGTGAACAATTTTTGGCTTTTTCTGAAAATGTTGTCCATGGTTCAGGTGATCAGACTAGTGTATTTAAACCATGAAAAATTTATAATAGTTTAGATGTTCAGGAGTTGTCTACACTTACGATTGTGCATTCCTTCTGTACCACGTTTTCACCCTGGCAGGCATGATACATTTTACTGCTTACAGATTAGTAAAAGATTGTTGATGAGTTTTACAAATATGAGAGTTCAGGAGCCATAAAACTAGCTTAAAGAATGGCTTCAACAATCTTTAACTTAAAAAAACCGACTAGGATCAGAAATAAATTTTGGATCATTTTTTGAGAGGTTTTGACCTAAAGTATTTCTTTTAATAGTTTGTTTATATTGTGCAAGAAGAAAGACAGTGTTTGACCTAAGTATGTGCAGTCAACTTCTATTGGTGATGCTATAGTACAGTGTTTAGCCCCTAAATAACAACTGTAATAACTGTAGAGAAAAATAACTGCTTTTTTTTTTTACAGAAAATTTTGTAATCAAGGGCCTGTTGCAAAAGCTAGAATTGTGATATGGAACATATGAAAGAGTAATTTTAAGAAGGGATTAAACATAAACTGGGAGTTGGACACTACAAGATAAAACTGAGAAATTAAACTAATTAAATTAAAAATACCCTCCTCCCAAAATAAAAGTCACAGACAAGAACCACTTTAAATGTACCAACTGAGATTTACAGCTTGCCCATCCAGCAAATGAAGAGAAAGAAGAAGGGAAGAAAAGTGTTGCAAGGGAGCAAAGCTTTCTTCTTGTGCAGAGATGACAGACTGCCTCAGGGCTGCTTTTTTAACTGTTATGAGAAGATATGCCACCCTGTCCTATTCAAGAGAAATTAGCATGTTAATTTGTTACTAACAGCATTCACAAAAAAACTTTTGTGGACTTCTTAAGAATTAAGTTATTTAGCTGTATTAAATATTGTGAACATTGCAGTCAGATTCATTATAGTAAAATTCTACTGAAGTACTTTTTCCTCTTAGAAAGGTAGAGAGTGGTGAGCATAAATACTCCAGTCTGTTGGGCAGTACTTAAAGGCAAGATTTGTTTGTTTGATTTTGCCAAGTGTGAGTGCTCCAAATTTAGTGATAAATTTTTAGTGATAAATTTCGCAGCAGGAAATTTAAGGTCTGTTTGTGTTAACACTGGGTTTAGATGGCAGCATGAAAGTTGGAATTGCGATTTCAGAGCAGGATCCAAGGAGAAGTTCAGGAATTGTTGCCCACAAATGGAAGTGGAAATTTAAGTAAGTGAGGAAATGTAAGGCTCTTCCCTCTGGAATTTGAGTTACTGCTGTGTACTTGTGCTTTACTTTCTTGTGGCCCCTTCACCGCCGCTGCTATGAAAACCTTCATTCTCCAGCAGGTAAAGTGATGTCCCCTAAATTCATTCTATGCTAGCACCATATTTTCATTCACAGGACCAAAAGTTGCAGGATGATGCTTAATTTATTCCACTTAGTTGGAGGTCTAGTTCAACAGCATCAGAAATATCTTATAATGTTAGAAGAAAAGTGCTTTTGCTAATCTCTTAACTTGAGGCTTGGATCTTTTCATCTTTTTCCTCCTCTTCCTCCTACTCCTCCTCTTCCTCCTCCTCCTCCTCGCAGCAGTAGTGCTTTCACTTCTCTGAGTGTAAATCCAAACCGAATCTTTTTACTCTTTCTGACTCAGACCTCTCAAGTGAATTTTCCCCACTGGAAGGATTGTGAAGGAGTACTTTACTTAAAGACAAGGCAATTTACTGACTATGAAGTAGGGAGACAGTACCTTGCCTAGGTGCTCTCCTGTTTCCTCTCTTCCTGTTCTCAATTATGATACAGGACTTCACAGTTTCCCTTCTCTCCTTCCCTCACGACATAAGGTCCTCACAGCTTTCCCTTCCTGCATAGGAACAGTTTTATATTTTCCAGTGGGCAGTGAGACTTACACAGGTGTAAAAATCCTACCCTATTTGGCTGTGCACCAGCCTCACTCCCACCTTTATCCCCTGGTGACATGGAGTTAATTTGGAACATCTGGTGCCAACGGGTAAGGTAGCTTGGACGTGCACCTACTTATCTCCCCAACTCTAGTCACTGGTATTGGTGGGGCAGTGCAGCCTGGGTGTGCACTTCCTGTGTTTCTCAGTCCTTAATGTAACTGCCAACTCCAAGAAAAAGGAAATTAACAAGTTAAACAAAAATAAATTACATTGCTTTTTACATTCATATTCTGTACTTTTCACCGGATTTTTTTCAAGAATGACAGTACCACAACAGAGGAGAAATAGTTGGCACTAGTTCATATTTAGAGTGCTTTCTCAAACCCAGTCTGCACTGCCTACTTTTGGTGCTTAGAGTGTGGTCTGTCTTCTCCTCCAGCATTTAGCCATGTCATATCATAGTTGAAAAGATGACATCTGTGTGGAGAGGTTTTGGTGTGGACTTTTCCTAGTTAGTCATACTGAACTGATCTGCCTCTGTTTCTTTTCTTGTCAGTAGTACTAATGTGTAATAAAGCATTTGCCCTTCCTCTCTGAATCTGGTATGTTTAGGGTTTGCGTGATTTCTGTATTGCTGCTTCTAAGTTTTTTGTTGTGACACAGAAATTCCATGGCAAATTTCAGCTGTTCTGGAAGGGAAGTATTCAGAGGTGGTATTGTTATTCCACTGAACTTAACATTTTAAATTTGCCATTTGTATGTTCTTTGTGTGGTCTTTGTTCTCTCCTGCTGATTTTCCATGGTATCTGTTCACAACAGTATTTGTAGAACAAGTGTGGGTCAAAGGCACAAATCAGATGCAGTGCACACTAATGGGATGGTTACAGCATGCTTTTTTATGTATTCCACAATGAGAACAAAAGGCAATTTTTCTTTAGCTATATTATGCTGATTTCCTTCCTGTTAGTTTGAGGCGGTGCAAGGGAGCAAGGTGAAATTTTCTGGTTAATAGGTTTTTTTTTTTCAGCAGTGGCCTAATCCTCTTTATATATAAATCTTCTAGAAATCAACAAGCTTGTAATTTTAAGAATATGTGTAACTGAAATCAGTGTTTTATTTTAAGGCAACTTGTTCAAAGGCAATGAACGTTTTCAGTGAGTATGTCAAGTAAATACCATCACACACATCCTAGACAGGAGAAATAATGTCTGAAAAAACTCTTTTAGGTAGAATGGGGAAACAGTCTTCCAGTTTAGAAAATTTTCTCCCTCAGCTCCTTTTTTTTTTCCTGGATTTCACTAACTTAGTACAGTGTGTCCACCTGTTCTTTTGAGATCTGTTTTTTAGCAGAGAAGGATGCAGACATCTAAGGGATAAAATCTTTGCGAATCGCATACTGACAAATTCCTATGGAATTGTTGGTTCATGTTTTATTGTAGTTGACATTAGACATATTTGTCTATAAGCATATTTGTCATTAAGCGTATTTTGTCATTAATGTTGCTGTCGAGCAGGAATGAATAGGATGAGAAAAAATAGAGTCTCTGAGAACTATCTAATATCTACTGTGGTTTTCCAAACAGAGGTGTTGAAATATATTTGCCAAGCTGTATAATTTATTATGAAGTTACCAGTATCTTCAAGGACATATGTAGTGCAAATTAAGAGAAGGAAGAGTATCTAGAAGTGAGGGATATTGAGGTGCCCTGTACCTGCACCTGCTGTCTGTGTGCATCCCTTCCCTTTTGTACTATTTCTTTCCGCTTTTCCTCTCGTTTTTTGAACTTTTTGTTTTGTCTCTTGCCCGTCCGGTTTTAGTTCCTGAAACTAAAGAAGTGGTGAGCCACAAGTACAAGACGCCAATGGTGAGTCAACTGTGATCCCTTGTGGTAGTTCTTTAGAGGATATGTCTTTACATTTTCACGTGGCAAAAAGAATTACATTGAGGTTGCAGGATTTGCAATGCTAATATTGCAATGGAACACCAGCTGCTATTTTATGATAGTTTTGCTTAAGGCAAGACAACAAAACTTAGGGATTGTTCCTATAAAACAGGAGGAACTTGCCAGTAATATAGAAAGCATATTCTTATTTGCTAAGATAGATAAAGATGCAAAGTAGCTGTTTTGTCATGAACTTTAGCATCTTAAGACCTAATGGAACTGTTAAGATAGTGTAGAACACCATCCTAAATCCACAGGACAGATGGAAAGGGAGTCTAGTTCCTGGGCATAAAATGATTGCTAACTAAGTTTATGAAACAATCCTATTTCCTTATGGAAGTGAGCAATAAGATGCAAGACAACAGTGTAAGTATTGATTCCTGCCACATCATAGAATCACTGAATCATAGAATAACCAGGTTGGAAGAGACCCACCGGATCATCGAGTCCAACCATTCCTATCAAACACTAAACCATGCCCCTTAGCACCTCGTCCACCCGTGCCTTAAACACCTCCAGGGAAGGTGACTCAACCACCTCCCTGGGCAGCCTGTTCCAGTGCCCAACGACCCTTTCTGTGAAGAATTTTTTCCTAATGTCCAGCCTAAATCTCCCCTGGCGGAGCTTGAGGCCATTCCCTCTTGTCCTGTCCCCTGTCACTTGGGAGAAGAGGCCATCACCCTCCTCTTTACAACCGCCTTTCAGGTAGTTATAGACAGCAATGAGGTCTCCCCTCAGCCTCCTCTTCTCCAGGCTAAACAACCCCAGCTCTCTCAGCCACTCCTCATAAGACCTGTTCTCCAGCCCCCTCACCAGCTTTGTTGCTCTTCTCTGGACTCGCTCCAGAGCCTCAACATCCTTCTTGTGGTGAGGGGCCCAGAACTGAACACAGCACTCGAGGAGCGGTCTCACCAGTGCTGAGTCCAGAGGGAGAATAACCTCCCTGGACCTGCTGGTCACACCATTTCTGATCCAAGCCAAGATGCCATTGGCCTTCTTGGCCACCTGGGCACACTGCTGGCTCATATTCAGTCGGCTGTCCACCAACAGCCCCAGGTCCCTCTCCTCCAGGCAGCTTTCTAGACAGACTTCTCCTAGTTGTAGCACTGCATAGGGTTGTTGTGCCCCAAGTGCAGGACCCGGCATTTGGCCTTGTTAAACCTCATCCCATTGGACTCTGCCCAGTGGTCCAGCCTGTTCAGATCCCTTTGCAGAGCCTCCCTACCCTCCAGCAGATCTACACTTCCACCCAGCTTAGTGTCATCCACAAACTTGCTAAGGGTGCACTCGATGCCTTCATCCAGATCATTGATGAAGACATTGAACAGGGCTGGACCCAGCACCGAGCCCTGGGGAACCCCACTTGTCACTGGCCTCCAGCTGGATTTCACACCATTTACCACCACTCTCTGGGCCCGGCCCTCCAACCAGTTTTCCACCCAGGAGAGTGTGCACCTGTCCAGGCCAGAGGCTGACAGTTTCTGAAGCAGAATGCTGTGAGAAACTGTGTCAAAGGCTTTACTGAAGTCCAGGAAGACCACATCCACAGCCTTTCCCTCATCCAGCAGCCGAGTCACTTTGTCATAGAAGGCGATCAGGTTAGTTTGGCAAGACCTGCCTTTTGTGAACCCGTGTTGTCTGGGCCTGATCACCCAGTTCTCTTGCATGTGCTTCATGATAGCACTCAAGATCACCTGTTCCATGACTTTCCCTAGGTGAGTTATTGCTGTGGTTTGGTGTTCATAACATTTTTTGAATGCCAGCAGCTGATAATGGTATTTAGCACTTTTACACATAATAGTCCAATGGTCAGGCTTATATATGCTTCTGAGGAAGAAGTAGAAGCCAATGATTATCATCAAAACTGAAATTTCTTTAGTTTTTTAAAGTCTGAAGTGTGGTGTGTACATTTACTGCTTGCATGGAAACTGATAGTCCTTCAAATGGACAGAGAGGAAAATTACGTGAAGAAGCTAGAAATGGTTTTAAACAAATGCTTAGAATACATGTAGTTCAAGAAGCAGATAGCTGTATCTTTTGTAAGAAAAGCCAGTTTAATGAAAATTAATTATATTTTATGTAAGTGTTTTTAGTTCATGCTATAACACAACAAAACACATTGTTATGCTTATTACCTTTACAAAGATTATAAATGTCAATACACAGGACAAGAATTTTTAAGATCACCAGAATAGCCAGTATCAGAATGACGATATAAATTAAGTCTAAGTCTTACCTTCACTGAGTTGTGCTGCCAGTCACGTGCTAAAAGAGGATTTTCTATTAAATAATAGCACATTTAATCAATTAAAAGCAGTAATTGTAAATCTTGATAATGCTATGTGAAACCCTGTGCTTTAAGGTAGTGACAGAATTGCTTGATATTACTCATATGAAACATGCAATGTTGAATTGTGGCTTTTTAAAATTAAAAAAAAAATAGGAAAAAAAGAAACTTATATTATCCGTGGATTCACTGGTGTTGGTTAAAAATTACAAGCATTACCAGTCCTTGTACTTTTGAGCATATAAAGATAGTTGTTAATATGAAAGAATGCCACCATCTCATGAGTCAAGGTAAGGTATTGGATTATTTAGTTTTATTTAGTATTTAGATTATTGGATATTTAGTTTTCACCGTTTTGTTAGCTCTTTCAGCTCGTCCCAGAAGATTGCTTGTAACTTCACGCAACAGACCAAAAGCAAATATGTAGGATGTTTTTCTAAAGCTAGCTGGCTACCTTCTAGCTTAGCATACTGTTCTTAAAATTAGTTTCGTGATAGAATAATTCTAGTAAGGTTTTTATCCCAAAGGAGGTTTTTTGTTTGTTTTGACTTTTCTTCTTTATCCATTTCAATTATGATGTAGTACGGGATGCTTTTTCCTGATTTTGTCTGTAGCCAGAGCAATTGTCCCATGAAGTAAGACATACATACAAAATGTGCAGCGGATTTTGTAAAACACTGCATTACCTGAATTTCATTACCTTAAATTCTTGTAGGCTCATGAGATCTGCTACTCCGTGCTGTGTCTCTTCTCTTATGTGGCTGCTATTCGTGGAAAAGAGGCAGAAAACAAAAGCAAACCACCTCGACCTGTTTCCAGTTGATCATGATATTGGGAATACCTACCCTTTGGCATGATGATCTGCAGTACTCCCATTTTTACTGCAGTTACCAGAGCTCACTTCAGTGTCTTCTATGAGAACTTGATTATTCATGTATGACCCTGCAGGTCTTTGCCTATAGGAAAACCAAGGACTTCACTGCTCAGTTTCCTTCTGATTTTGTCTTTAATGGAGTTTTTATATAAGCTGTTAATCAGACAGTTTTGAGAATCAGCATCCAGCTGTGACTGACCTACTTTGGCCATTCCTTTGGAATTCTGTTTTTCTTAAGATGACTAGCGGCTTCAATTCAGTTGTTTTTTGTTTGTAGTGGTACTTTTTACAGATGTATCACTTTACAACTGCAGGCTTCTACTCTCAGATTCTCTTGTATGTGCACAGTGGAAGCGGTCTGGTCCTGCATGTTGTTTAAATGTAGTGGTTTTATTGTTTTCCTTCTGTGTTGTTCATTCTTACCCACCAACATGGAATTCTTATTGCGTAGTTCTTCAGACTTTTGGTAGAGATGTGCTATTTAGCTACCACAGTCTTAAAATATCATGTGACAATTGAAGTTTGGCTATTACACTGGTCCTTCTGTGGAGATGACTGCTTCTCAAATGGGAAAAGAAGTGGAGGAAGAACCTTTGAAAGCAGTATGTTGTGAAAAACCCTGATACCTCATGGATTGTGTGGATTTTCAAATGGGAGTTCAGATAATATTTATAGATATCCCAGCAGTAAACAGATGCCTATAAGCACTACCTAAAGCAGTTAATCACAGGGATTAGAAAATGAATAAGGAAATGTAAAACTTTAAAACATTATTGGCAGAAGCACATGGCAGACCCATGTCTTTTGGGTTTCTAACTATAGCTACACAAGATATTTCAGTAGCAATCTGTAGAACATGTTCAGAAGCCCAATGGTTATGCTGTCTGCAATTTTTTTAAGCTGTTGCATTCTTCCAGTCTGTACATGTATATCAAGGAATCTTGCAAGTACTGTGTTAATGTATAATGAAACTCCTGCAGATAAAACTATTCATCACATTCCTTATTTTAAGTAGGCTGAATGTGAATGTTTTTTGCATCCTGATTTTGTTCTTGAACTGTACTGCACTTGTCTGGAAAACTCTTTGGATGCTGGAAGGAGAAACTGTTTAGAGAAAATAATGTTACATGTAAAATACCTGGAAAAAAATGCTCTGATGCAAACTGATGTATGTTTTGAAATGGAATTCTGAGGAAATGCACCCAGGAGTAACTCTGTTTTGGCTTGGTCAGGGTGCCCACCAATGGAATTTGAATGGAATACATCAGTAATGGGTGAGGAAATGATGTAAATAGTATAGTACCCCATCTATTTATAGAAACTGTACAGCTGTCTGAATGTGAAAATAAAATGTCATTCAACCAGCAAGTGGTTTTTATCCTCCTGTGCTTTTCTATTGGTGCAACTTATTCTGAGATTAATGTGATGTATGTGCTACAATGCACCATAAACAAAAGACATCATACACATATATGAAATAGTGAAAAAGAGAAGACTATAAATGGAAAACCAGATTTCTTTCCACATAAGCAGTTGAAACTTATTTTTATTTTTTTCTTCTATCATAACATCAATGTAATTTGTCTTTAAAGAAACAACAATTTGTAAAATGTGAATAAAGAAAACAGGAACATCTGAAATACTGAATTTTTTTTGCACACATACAAACAGAAGCAAAAAGTAAAAGATTTTTCATCCTTTCCTAATATAAAGGCAAAACTGAAATTGGCGTACTCTGAAATTGCCTATTCTTTATTTAATGTACTTTCTTTCTTTTGTCTTCTGAAACTGTGAATTTTCTTATAGTAATATCTAAGTTTTTAATAACTGGAGTATTCTTGATACTCTTGTATTACAAGTACAGTTAAGACTGAAGTCACTTTAGTCTACAGTAGATGTTCCCTTCACTGCAATACTTGATCCCACTTAAGTAGCTTATTAATTTTTAAATTGTAAATGTTGTATTAGTAGACTTATTAGCATATTCAAACCAGTTAAATTAGAAATATAAGGGGAAGATTAGAGATTAAAATAATTAAATGCACAGCATCACTTACGATATACAGCTCCTTATTTTCTCTGTAAGAGATGTGTTTTTGCAAGTGTATTTTTCTGTTAATTAAAGTAATGAATTACATGAAGTGCTGTGTGCACTAGACTGCAGAGAAACGTCAGTCCGGAATGAAACCATTACAGGGTCAAATAATAAAAATGCCCCTCTGTCCATTTTGACAGAATTATTTTGTAAAGAACAGGTGTGGCTACATAGTTAGAGCGCTTGATGTTCAATTGTAGAATCATAGAATAGTTTGAGCTGGAAGGAATCTTAAAGATCATCCAGTTCCAACCCCCCTGCCATAGGCAGGGACACCTCCCACTAGATCAGGATGCCCAAGGCCCCATCCAGCCTGGCCTTGAACACCTCCAGGGATGGGGCAGCCACAGCTTCCCTGGGCAACCTGTGCCAGTGTCTCACCACTCTGATAGTGAAGAAGTTCTTCCTTATGTCTAGTCTAAATCTGCCCCTCTCCAGTTTAGACCCATTGCCACTAGTCCTATCACTACAAGCCTTTGTAAACAGTCCCTCCTCAGCTTTCTTGTAGCCCCTTTCAGGTACTGGAGGGTCGCTGTAAGGTCTTTTGGGAGACTTCACCAGGCTGCACAAGCCCAACTCTCTGTCTGTCCTTGTATGGGAGGTGTAAGAGTTGGTAAGAACCTCAGACTCTGAGCTTCTGCTCTTTAGGTGAGAGCAACTGACTTGGCTTCAAAAATGAAGAGATATTTGAAATATGCAAAATCTTTCTTGTACGTGATGATAGTGACTTGGCATGTGTTCTCGTAAGTGCAGGAGACAAACATCAAGGCTGCTAAACCTTCTAGAACCAAATGACAGACTAGCTAAGAATAATTGGTAATAATAATTAGCGTTAGAAGATTCTTACACGAAAGTGAATAATCCTTCTATTTTCACCACTAGGAGGAGCCTGTGTTTTGGTTTTTAAGTATTACAATTTGGTTTTTAAGTATTACAACCTTTGTATTTCAACTCATGTGATATTTCCAATGCACTTACACAAATGTTAAAGATTCATGAACTTGCCTTAAAACTTGTGGCATTTGCTTATCCTGAGCAAGTTCATTTTTCGGCTAGAATTTCTTGTTTGTGAAGCTAGTTTTCAAAATGACCAGTAAGTGTTTTCTGCAAACACTCGCATTTGTGACTAGTGTTCCTGGCAGTTTTCAAAGCAGAGCCGAAGTTACTAGATTATCTGTTTTCTGGGCTGCAGATCTTCATTGTGATGTTCAAAAAAATGTCCTTGTTTTGTTTGTGAATTCAGTGTCAGTTTCTAATATGCATTGGTCAACACTTTTAAGGTTAAAGGTTTTAACATCGGTAAGTGTCACAGCAATGGTACTTATTAAGCGATGTTTATTAAAGACATCTCTGGAAAAAAACTTTGAAGATGTTTGTTAAAGGAAAAAAAAACAGTTGTAAAAACTTTCTGTACTCTGATAAATAGCTTCAATTAATCCCTACCATCTCTCTTTGACACTTTCAGGATACCAGAGTTAGTAAGATAAAAATGTTCATCTGGGCATTTGAGAGCTAAATTACTAGTAAATGTAAATAATGAAGAATTTTAATTCCAACTGAAGGTCTGGCTTGGTGATCACAGTGAATGGAAGAAAGTGGCTATGAATCTAAACCACCTTAGGAACATTTATGATGCAAAAATATTGAAGATATTTCTAGAATCATGCTGCTTATGTCAGAGGAGGATTTTTAGTTCCCACTGAGTGTATTGATAACAAGGAAGCACTTGCCTACAATGGAACAAAGCAGTTGCTTACCTCTGTGTCAGGCACAGGCTCCTGTTACCACTGAATTCAGAAGTAAACAGAAGTGAAGCTTCTCACAGAGAGCAATATTTACATCCCATTTGCCCTTTATTGCTAACTGGATGAAAGTCAGAAGACGTTGCCTCTGAGGTGAGGTCTTCTGTGAGGAAAACAGCTTCTGCTCAACTCTGTCTCCAGTGGTATTTAGGAACTCCCAAGTCACTGCTCTTAGACAAGCCAAGTTTGGTGAAAAACGTTTCCTATCTCCTAAAAAAGTAGGAATTCAGACCAAAAAGTGAAAGCTTTGTGCAAAGGACCTTGCCAGACAAAAGGCAATGTCAAAGAGCCTCTTCCAAAAGCTGCAATTCAGCCAGAGGTGCTGGCTTCTCATAACTGCAAGACCTTTCCATATATCCAAGTGGTACTACTCTGATTCTGCTAGCAGCAATGATTTTGTGTACAGCCCTCCCTTGTAGTGCCCTTGAAAGATGTTCAGTGTGGGCAACAGCTTTGAGTTCCTACAGCCATTTCCAGCCTGGCTGTTTTACTAAAATAATAGAAATGTGATGATGCTTTAAATAATAGTGGATATGTGACCCCTCTTTCCTGCATTGTGTCTGAAGGTTTAAAAGCTTGATGTTGGTGACAGATGCAGTTTAACTGCAGTTGAGTACAAACCAGAACTCTGTCAGGCAGATTATATGATCAGATATGATAAAAATCAGCTCAACTTTCATACCAAGGTAAGTAAAACTCTAAGTTAATTTTCTGATTTTATGTGGTTAGTGTAACTAAGTTATAAATTAATTTTCTGTTTATTTGTGCACAATGTTTTAAAACTTCTGCAGCACAATACTTCTAGCATTGACTAGTTTTGTTGCAAAGCATCAGTCTGACAAAGAGACATATATACAACAGCCAAGGGCAAACTGTCCTGCTTCTATTTGCAACAGTTACTATAGTGATGAAAGTGTTTTAGGAACCTACATAGAAATAGAAATCCCCCTTCTCCCAAAACAGCTATACGTGAAAAGGAACAAATAGTGGCAGGAAAAAAACACCAGTAAAACTCTAAACAGTTGCTTCCTTCAAATATGAGAAAACTCTAGTTGTGTATTTCCATTCCTTCCATTCTTTTTTGCCTTTTCAGTTTCTCTTATTAAGTCCATTAAGTGCCAGTCTATCTGCAGTGCTCTGCGAATCATAGCTCTCTCTTCTTCCCTTTTCACCTGCCTCCTTGTTTTGATTCCTCGGTTTCCTATTTCTTGGCCTCCCTCTCTTCAGCCAGTCAGATTCAGTTCTGCACCTCAGTTTCTCATCAGATGTCACCATATGTTTGTATTGGAGTTTTTTCATATGTTCCTCTTGCCTCTCTCACCATAGTCATCTTCCATCCTCTTTGTCTGAACAGTTCAGACGTATGCTTTTCCCTGGTCACCTACTCAACCACTCTCTGCCCCCTTCCAGCTTATAGTCATAGTTGTCTTCCACTTCCTTGTTCTTACCAAACTCTCTGTCATCATCTTCCAACCCTCAGACTCATTCCACTCTTACTCCCTTTTCATTTAAATCAAATTATATTTAGCAGAGTGTTGAAGATTGCTATAGAAGGAACAGAAGAGTTTTCCAGTCTTAGTTCTGCTGTTCTGTGATGGCTCTCAGCAGCAGCTCTTCCCCGCAGGCATTGTTAGAAATGGCTCAACCTTTTCTCTGATATTATCTTGAGTATTGTGTCCAGTTCTAGAATCCTCAACGTAAGAAGGATATGGAACTGTTGGAATGAGTCCAGAGGGGGGCTACAAGGATGATCAGAGGGCTGGATCACCTCCCATACTAGGACAGGCTGAGAGAGTTGAGGTTGTTCAGCCTGGAGAAGAGAAGGCTTTGTGGAGAACTTATAGCGACCTTCCAGTACCTGAAGGGGCTACAAGAAAGCTGAGGAGGGACTGTTTACAAAGGCATGGAGTGATAGGACTGGGAGGAATGGGTCTAAACTGGAGAGGGACAGATTTAGACTAGACATAAGGAAGAATTTCACTATGAGAGTGGTGAGTCACTGGCACAGGTTGCTCAGGGAAGCTGTGGCTGCCCCATCCCTGGAGGTGTTCAAGGCCAGGTTGGATGGGGCCTTGGGCATCCTGATCTAGTGGGAGGTGTCCCTGCCCATGGCAGGGGGGTTGGAACTGGATGATCTTTAAGCTGCCTTCCAACCCGAACTATTCTATGATCCTAAAGAGAAATAAATTTGTCTAAAACTTGTAACCTAACAAGGTTTCTAAATCATTAAAGTTTTTCAGTGCTGTAGGAAACAAAAATGCATAAGAGGGATTGTCATGCTTTGTAAGTGCATAGTACTGTTAGCCCGCCTTACACCAGTGAGGAAGAAGTCCTGTTCCCAGGCAGGAATCTTGGAAGACTTCCCAATGATCAAAATATACAGTACTTGGGTATTTTAAGGCAACATATACATGGGCTGACCTACAAAGCAGGAGAAAATTTGTTTTTTCAGCCATATTTTTCTTGGTTTGGTATGTGAAAGCCAGCAGTAAACAACAAAACTGAACTTGAGAGTTATATTAGTTATTAGGTTTTTCATGATCTTACTTTCCTGCAGTACATCTGGATTCCTGGGTCAATAATTAGCATTAAGACAGATACTAAGCAAATACAACTGTACTGAAGGTTAAATTACTTGCATCCCCTCCTGGGTTCATATATTTCAGTGGTACAATTCATACTTCTAAGCAAAACAATGAAAACTAGGCATGATATTTTTCATATTAGTTAAATAAACCAAAATGAATATAAAATCAAGTTCAGATGATTATCCATGGTGAAGAAGAACAGGGCACACATATCAATTTCCATACATTTTCATATCCACTGATATTTAATATACATTGGATTAGTCACTTTTTTTGGATTGTCTTCTGTAAAGCTATCCTAATACGGAATTATGCCTGAAACATATACATAACTGTGATAGTTATCTGTAGTTTTAGGGCTGCTTATTGTCAACACTTCTGTCTGTCACAGAAAGCAGATGCTAGACTATTTTTTCCATATCAGGACCTAATAAATGAAGCTGTTCTTATCTGTTTCTTTTAAACTTTCACCAGTTCAACCTGTTTGAAGAAGTGTCTGGACCTTGCCCAAAGACAAGTAAAGGATATCTCACTGACAGCTTTTGTTTCCCTAAAATAGAGTTCTGTCATAGGGGAGCACTTGAAAGGTATCAGTGGGGCTATTTTTAAATGCAGCAGACTACTCTCACAAAATTCATTTACAAGGAGACAGGAATGGCTTGTATTTCTAAACCTGGTGACCTCTTACTGTAATTTTCAACAAGTAGAATTAACTTTTTTTACATATAATTTTATATAATAATTTTAGACAAACCTTAGAAACATCAGTAAAGACACCTTTCCTCTTGTGTTAGGAGCAGGAAGATAAACTCATGACAAGTATGGCACTTTATTCCATTTTAAACATCTTGTAGGCACAATTTGAGCTCAATCCACTTAATTTGCATTTCAGCCAAATGTATCTCTTGGTTATTGTAACTTAAGCAGCAAAGAAGGGGTACAAATCATCACCTTCTGCTAAAATTAGGTCATGCATTGACTGAAGTGATTATCTAAAGTGAAAAAACGCATCAAAGAGAATGTTTAGAGCTTACAAGCTACTAAGGAAAGTAAGATTTTTCTGAACAAGTTGCTGAATGCAAGTAGTTTGTTTTGTGTTACTGTTGCTCACAATATGGATCCCTTACGTGATGTGCAATAAGCCAATAATTACATCACTGAGAGAGATGTTGTTTGTTTAGGTTTGCTCAAATCCTGGGAGCTTGGAGATTTCCCCTCAAACCAAAGCACACCTCAAAGAGTTTGTTGCCTTCACTTACACACAAAGTTACGCAAAGCGGCACCTTATTAATGAAGTGTGTAATCGTGTATTTACATGTAAATATAAAAAAAGCCATGTCATACCTTACACCTTCTGCACATGCTCCAAGAGAGTGTTTAGGGGTGCCTGGTGGTTGTCACCCCTGAAATTACCCACCAGGTTCATCCATCAGTCAGTTCCTCCCAGCGTCCCAACAATTACTGGCAGCATCTCTAATCAATGGCTTGGAACTTTTTAATTTAATTACGTGTCCAGCTCCCCATTCAAAAGTCATGCTAATAAATTGCATTATTATCTAACCCTCGAGCTGAAAAAACTTTAATCCTCTGCCACAAAATTTACAAAAGATAATAGTTGTGACCCATCTTGTGTAAGTCTCCTGCCTGCCTGTTGATCCTAAGACATTTTGAAGATATTACAAATATCATAGGTTTTTACCAACATTACCTCATTTTCTGTCTAACATTAGAATAATTTTCACGCAATAATTTAATAGCAAACATGACTGTGTGAAAATTTAGAACTTTTTCATTTTAGGGTATTTATATCAGCATAACTATGATAGGGCACCTTCAGTTACAACAAATACTGATGGGTGTAGTTAATCCTAACTTGAATATCCAAAGAAAATGCATCAGTACCTAATCTGCAACAATTTATGCTGATGGAAACACACCTTATTACAGAGGTTGCCCCCTTCCTTGAAGGATCCATCTGCATGAGGATATTATAAAAACATATTTAGTAGCTGACACCCTTTCTGCAAGAAAACCTCTGGTGCTAAAGCATGGACCCGTAAGTACAGCAGCATGGGGATGAAATACTATGTGTGTTTGCACTGACCAGGCAGAAATCCAGTGCTCAGGAAGGAAACAACGAGCATGTTTATTCCACAGCCATTACTATGGATATACCTGCTAGTTTTGAACTTCTAGCTGTGTATTTATGATAGAAGAATATGGAACAGGCTGTGGCCTGAGACGTTCCACCAAATTCGGTCTCTTGTGACCTCGGTGTAGACACCTCTTACTCACTTCTTCAGCTCCAACAGATCTGCTCCTCAGTTGTTAACAGGGAGAATCCTTTACCTCTGTGGTTAATGGTCAGTTAATTCACACACAGCTTTGACAGCTGCTGGGTAAGCTGCTGAGTCAAAGCTGGAAGAGGAACAGGATAAAATCCAGCACGCTTTGCTTCAATCCCCTATGCTCACACCACACTCTGAAGTGATTCCCTGCAAGTGTTACAGCCCCAGGCACTCGCGTCTCAGCCCAAGAGCTCCCAGTGCTGAGGGCTTCCGTGGACAAGAAGCGCTGTGCTAGGGCAGCCACCGCAGGGTCCAGAGGCCCTGGGGCCCGCCCTGTTGCAAATCCATTTTCTGTGCTTCCTGGGGCCCCAACAAGGACAAAATCAGGCAGCCCTGGGAAAGGGAATGCTGCCGCTCAGGTCAAGGATACTGTGCCAGCTGGGCAGTGGTGCTGGAGTATTGTGCTCAGCTCCCACCTGTGTGTCTAGAGGGGGCCAGTTTTAAATCCTCCTCAAATCCTGCCACAGGTGATTCCCAAAATCCAGGTGTAGGCATTTAAAGTTAAAAAGTAAAAAAAAAAAAAAAAAAGAAACAAAAAAGAAAACCCAAACCCACCCCAATCGCTGCCTGGCAGTTGAGCCTGTGTGCATCCTGGAGAAAGCTCAGTTTTCTGCTTGTCAAGTGAGATTTGGATAGTGCTTTAAAATGAGATTAGCAAGACATGTTTGATATAGTTTTGAAGGAGCCGATCTTTCATCTTTGGGAAGTTTACTCAATGTTAGAATTACCCTTGAAGAAAAAGGTGGGTTTCTTAATCTAAGTTATGCCTTGGCTTTTGAATTTTTTTCCTGGGTTTTACATACTTCTTTCTTTTTTTCTTTTATTGATATTTTATGAAGTCCTGTTCAACCATTAACTCATTTTGCTATTATTTTTCACTCGTAGAACAACCGACAGGGTTTGAGCACTAAGGCAATCTCAGGTAACTGAAGAAAGTGAAGAGTTCTGGTAAGGTTTGCTAATGTTTGACAGTTTAATTCCATCTTGTAGCTTTTAAAAAGTGTATTAAATGACCTTTCCAATTGCAAGAAGCAAGGTAACATTGTTTACTTATAATATTTGTACAACAATACTGAAATACAGGGTGAAACACAGAAGAATTGATGCTGTGGTGTGAACTGTGTGTTGTCCAAGGCTGAAGTGTCACCTGAGGGTTTATTTGGCCAGCAGGCTGTGCCACACCAAGAGAACTGAGCTTGTAGGAGTATTGGAAGTGTTATTTGTTGTCTTAACATTTTGGGGTTAGTTGACGTTTCTTATAAGCAGTATCTTAGCTCAAGTGAAGTACTGGGCTAGCTTGACTAATTATGTGCTGTGTGATACTGTGTCTTTAGTGATGCTCTGCAACATCCCTGCACTTCAGCTAAGTCTTACGTATGTTAAAACAGTTAAGTATCTCTATTTCTGGGATATAGTTAGTAGTAATTTCTTTGAAGGAGAGGCATGTACACTTGAACTAGCAGCAATCAGGCTGATTTGGTAGGTTTTAAATTGAAATTGTGGTAACATCAAAAGTTAAAGTCACTTTCACTTCCAACTGGATAGAAACAGTAGGCCTAGAGAGGTTCTGTTTGTTTAAATGACATATACTTTTCCCATGGAAAAGATGGAGGAGTGATATGTTTAGTTCACTGTGTTCTGGTCATAGGTTTAGGTTTTTTATAATACAGAGCATCTCTGACTTCTATGTGCAGTACATGCCTTTTTTTTAAAAATCATAGTTTTGCTCAGATAATGAAAGTACAAACCAATGTAAACTTGTTTTTCCATCTTTTTTTTATTTGTTTGTTGAATAATAGCAACATGCAACAGAAAAATGTTAACCTTGGATAAGTTGACTTTGATTTTAGAGGAGTACCCTTCTTTTTTCTGGTACCATAATAATACAGTCAAAATACAAATCTCATTGTCAGTGTTTTTATTATGAAGACATATTTGCTTGTTTAGTACAACTAACATGCTGTGTCAGACTTGCTTTCCCATCTCAACTGGCATGTTGGAGACAGGGAAGTAGTATTACTTCATCTCCTTAGTGCTGTTTCTTCCAAAAGACGTTGCTTCCTGGATTAATTTAGTCTTCCCACATTCTCTTGTACAGTGATCATTAAAAAGTGCTTTCCAGCCAGAACCTAACAACTACTGCAGATCCAAAAAAACCACCCCACCCTGAATACTATTCGAACTAGTAGATGAGAAGCCAGAAATGCTATTGTGTCATTTGATTAGGCAAAATTATCTGCAGAAATACATACATAGCACTCATAAACTTTCGAAAGGCTTCAGTAATATTTGATGACAGTATGTTTGTTGCATTCATCACCAGCTTTTTCTTTTGAAATATTTTATTTATGTGCAAATAATCTTTGTTTCATCTTTCACTGTTTCCTTTGATGTACAAAGTTATCTCTGTAGATTCGTATGATGTCTGTGACTGGCTGCAGAAATATCCAACAACCAGAATTCTATACATGCGTCTTTTTAAAAGCTAGAAAACCAGTAATGAGTAATTATCAAAGAAGCTATTACCTACATAAAGCAGAACAATAGCTATAGCCAGATATTCCCAAATGGTGTGTTTTGGACATGGTTCTGCAGAGATCTGCTCAACAGCACAGAAGTGGATATTTCAAGCGCTGTCAGTAAAAGCAGCAGGAATGAAAGTTAGTTTCTATTGTGCTGAGATCAGTATAGTGAAAAGTCATTAAATATTACAAATACTTTGTTAGTGTTTCATTATTCTTAGCTACTTGTTTCTTACAAAGAATGTCAGAATTCTGAGAAAAGAAAATGGAGAGAACTGCAGAAAGGGGGAATTAGTGTTTGTTTCAAACATTAGGAATGGACTGGGTTTACACATAATTCTAAAAATTAGACACACGTTATGTATGAAATGGGGGAAGTTTTATCTTTATTTCCCTGTATTTCTTCACATGGAGACAGAGGCAATGTAACTAAAACAGATGTATGAAAAGAGGAAATATCATCTGAAAACATGCTGAGTAAGCAGGGCACTAGAGGACACTGCCACCTCTTAGTACACATACAGTAAATGACTGAAGATGAACAGGACTCCTAATGCAACTGATATGATCCTGCATTAATTTCTTCATGTATTTTTCTTTTCAAGTTCCATTCCAATGCTGAGACAGAGAACAAGGAGAAGGATTTATTGTCAAATACATTACCTGATTGTTTATTATGCCTATTTAATTTTTTAAAGTCTAAAATCTACATTGAGCTTCTAGATGCACTATAATTTTAACTCTGCTTGCTTGGTTAAAGTAACACACAGACGTTATTAATGCTGTTTAGCTCTATATTAATAAGAAGCAGTATCCTAGAAGGAGTGCTTGTAGTGAGTTAAGAAAAGAGTCAGCAAAGTGTTCTGTTGTTCTTATGAATTTTTACACTGTCACGGTATATTAAAGGTTGAGACCCATGAAATCTGAACTTTAAAATAAACCAAATAAATTACCCTGCAGGAATGTGCTCTTAGTATGATTACTGAAGAATCAAACAGAAATAAAAACAAGCACTGCCCCAAGCCAATATGATGATAAAAATTCTATGGAGTCTCTCACATGAATATCTAATGATCGTTTAATCTTATATCTAACCAAACATCCATTGCTCTTTTATCCAGCTGAAGTGTTTTGATTCATACCTTGACTTGCAGATGAATTGAGATTCGCGGTTTTACTGAGGTGCTAGAGAATAAAAATAAAAAAAAATTAAGATATTATCAGCCATTAAAAGATGCTAATTTTAAGTTGAGACTTAGTGCTGAAGGTGAAATATGGAAGCTTTTATAGTAGTTTCTTTTATCTGATGATTCCAAGGAGATTTAATGTTCCTAAAGCAAGCTTCAGAAGATGAAAATATTAAGCTTTGAGCCATGTCTACACTGTACAATATAGCATGGAACATGGAACTTGAAGAAGCCATTGAGCTCAAAGTAGTGTGTCTTAATAAGCTACTGCATAGATTAGTTAGGCATTTCAGAGTTCTTAGTCTGACTTCATCATTGTACTAATGAAGCTGAATTGCTTGCTGCCAAGGCCCCAGTGATAGTATCGGTGCCCAGCACTGCAAGGTGTACTGTCTACACCTTCCTGATGTACCACTGACTAAAATATTGAACTCTGTGCTGTGTACATATATCTTCAGGCTTGCAGTGCTGAAGACGAATCTCCACTAATAGCTGTTACGCAGGTTACTTTCACAGCTTTTTTCTGGTTTTGATGAGCATTTAAAGTGGTGCTGTACATATTCATATTGACAAACACATAGGTTCATAGCAGCTTTACTGAAAATATTTAGTTAATCTTTCTTACTGCATTACAAATATGTGACTTTTTCCCCTGGCCCCTTTGTCAAACAAAATAAACTATACATGTTTGAAAAATGTTTGTGATGTCGCATGAACCACCTTTTCCATATGTCTAACAGCTAATAAATTAATTTAAAACTTTCAATTACAGGGTGTGGAACAAAGAATAATAAAATTATCCACAATGCAGTGTTTGTAGCTAGATCTATGTTCCAGTGCCAAGTATCTTCTCTAGAAATACTAAGACAGAGCACAATAATTATCCATCTTCAGAACTGTATTAAGTAACTTAATTCTAGCATAGCAGTTCAGAATGAAAACCACCGTCTTGCTGGTGCATGCAGTTAACAAATTTGTATAGCACCAAAGAGTTAGGTTTTTTTTAAGACATCCATTGATTGTTCTTCATTGTAGTGTTAGTGTTATTCAGAAGATTCATCTGATTACCTCTGACGTCCAGTCTGCACTCTATTTCAGCTTCACCACACTCGTTAACAGCTTTACAGGTATAAGAACCACCATCAAATGGAGTGGGTTTCCGAATTTCCAGGGTCAACACACCCTGTTTACTGAACATGCGGTATTTGGCATCCCGAGAGAGATCCATTTTGTTTTTGTACCAGAATATCTTTGGCTGGAGAACATAAAAGATAATTTTCAAAATAGAAGGTAGTAGTTGAAGACTTGCAGCTTTAATTTGACCATCAAATATTTATGCATTATACATGTATTACACAGCAGTGTTAATAATTTTTCAAGGAACCTCTCCTCATTCAGTGGAAATTAATGAAACTAATAATTTAAATATTGACTATTTTCTTTAACTCTCATATAGCGCACAGAGAATATAGGTCTGTACCCTATTTTATTACAATTTTCTAAAACCCCTACAAACAGGCTACAAATTCATTCCTTCTGGAGTTATTTAATTGTGCTTATTAAAATATATCTGACTGCTTCAAATCTTACATAAGGGGAATTAAACTGCACAGATTACTAGAGCATAAGTGTCATAAAGGTCTGCAGATATTGGGTGGCCAACTTGAGATGTCAAGGATTGGGCTGAGAGAGAATTCTGGCGTATTAGGATTTAGCATAGAAATCTAGCAAACGATTTAGCGTATCTTTAGCAACTTCAGGAATTTAAGAATAAAGTTTCTGTTGGCTTCAGCTGAGCAATAAAGTGGTTGGCTCTGTACTGATTCAAGCCACTGTGTTTTGTTTCTAGTACCTGAAAATGTGCCTCTAATTTTTATAAGTGAAATTTTGAAAATGAAACATACAATATAAAGCAAACTGCTCTTATTTATTTCAAGCTCCTTAGTACTATAGTACAGAAATAGAGTTGATTGAGTAGAAGATCAAGCTCTGCATTCATCTGTTTTACTTTCAGAATTGGCATCATTTGCTTCTTCACCAATCAATATGCCCCCCCCCCCGAATACTGCACTATTATAGAGTGCATTCAAATCAACTGAATCACTTCTGTCTCTGACCTGTGATGTAAAATTCAGTGCATCCCAGGGGCCATGCTTAATTTTCTTTCATAATACCAGCTGGTTTTTTTTTCCTGCCTCAAAATTTTTTCTTTTTTTTTTTATTTTATAGCTTCTTTATCTTTCTGGATGTATGTATTTTATTTCAGCTATGCTACCAGGGCATGAATATTGGCTCTGCTTGAACTGGTAACATTTTCACGCTGTACAGATCAGATCTGAGGTGGGTTTGATAACCTATAGTTATCCAGAACTGGAAAGCTCTATCTATAAGCTATTCTGTGTGAACAAGACCTGCAGCAGGTACAGAATATTTTTGTTAAGGTTAATTTGGGCAATGCAAGCACAGAAATATATTGCTTTAAGAGTATCAGGTGTACTGAAGGATGAGAACTTTTTTACCTCTCAGGCTAATGAGGAAGGAAGAGCTAGCATGCTCATATTCAAAAGCCTGCAACTCCTGTATTTAACAGCTGGGAAAGATGAAATTTTTCTTACAATCTCCTTAAAACCATGGCAACTTAATCAAGTGGATATAGATGCACAAAAAAAGTCAGTTAACCAAGAGGGAGTACCGTTACTAACATTGCCATTTCATAATGAATCTAAATTGAGTCA
Organism: Phaenicophaeus curvirostris; assembly: GCF_032191515.1. Taxonomy (NCBI): domain Eukaryota; kingdom Metazoa; phylum Chordata; class Aves; order Cuculiformes; family Cuculidae; genus Phaenicophaeus; species Phaenicophaeus curvirostris. Next base: position 28,321,618 of record NC_091396.1, on the reverse strand, counting down.
GCTCTGGGAGGATGTATTTTGCCTGCAGTTGCTGGTATTTCTTCTATAGTGTTCCTTTTCTTTTTGTAGCTAATTATGTGGGTATGTTTCCTTTTTGGATTTGAGTTTTGTCTGGACCTCCGTCTCCATGAACTGCAGCAAATGATTGCGTTAAGACTATGTGGGTGGTTTTTTTTTTTTAGTTAATTTGGACTTTGAGCAATTGTCATAAATGTTTTGCTGTGCAGCTATCAGATGTTTCTTCAGGCACAAGGAAGGGAGAGCATACGGAAATAAGAAGCCAGAAGGGGAAGAGAAAGGGTATTGAATATTTTGTGATTGTACTGTTATAAATTTAGGACAACATTATGTCATAATATGGTTAATTCTTTCACTGCAGACAAAAAGTCTATTTCCCTTTTTTGAGAAACCTAAATTTAGCTCCTAGCTGATATGGTTTTTATTGCTTGTTCCTGACTAATTAAGAAGTACACCTTTTTGATATCTTTAAAGAGACTTCAACAAATATATTTAGACTGAGAAAATATTCTCACGAGACTAAAAAGAATAACCCTCCCAAAACTTCACACATGATAGCGGATCTTATTCTAGTTAATTTTGCAGAATAACTCAGACTCTCAAAAAGTTGTGTGGATCTACACGTAACAAAAACTGGTGTTCCAATATATGATTTAGGCTAATGGAACATTAATTGCTCTTTTCTTGAAAGACTGAAAAGAACAAAATATACACTGTCGGAAGATACTTGTTGCTGTTTACCTTCTTCATTGAGTGGATTCTGTTTGCGTTTTCAGGGGTGTGGTGTTACTGTAACCAATGACTGCCCTTTACTCTCTCTTTTACATTACTGCCCCACTGATTCTGCGCACAACCACACAAACGCTTCCACCATGCATTCTAGTTAAGCATCACTTATGAGTGAGGCAAGAGATAATTAGGTGACCTTTGCTTTTACTTAGTACAGACATGTTACACTCCACTCATACTGAACTGACATGAATTCTAAGGCAGCCTCCTGGCTCATTGATAATTGATGTAATCTGTACCTTGGGGATTCCTCTTACAGCGCAGCTCAGTGTGGTGTTGTATCCTGCAATCACAGAACGGTTTACTAAAGGGTGGGTAAATTTTGGAGGTTCAGAGAAGTCATGTTCTTTGTAACTCGGTGGCTTATAAGTGGTGCCTGCAATTCAAGGAAACAAAATAGTAAGAACTGTGTTTTCATTTCTGTTGACTTGTGTGCTATCTGTTTGTCTAATTTAGAAAAGCTTCAAAGCTACGGCATTTATGATACAACAAATCTTTAAACTCATTTAACTTTAAAATACATCTCGTTTAGGGCCTCATTTAAAGCACAAAGTCCTTGCCTTCATGGGTTTTCAGCTTCTGTTGAAAATATGAAAGCCATATGTTTGCAGGGGAAGTCTTCACCACAGACAGCTTAAACTTTTAGCCCCAGAATGGAAATACAGCCCCCTTGTTGTATTATTTTCTTCAATCGTATTGCTTAGGAAGACTGTGTGATTAAATATTTTTGACAGATGTTCATGTTAGTACAGAAGATGAGGGTTCTTGATGCTGAAATATCTTGTAAGTGCTGTTTACTAAGTAATGAAAATATTTTTGGTGGTGCATTTAGTAATACTGTATTTTTCATTTACTGATGTATTACTTCTAGTACTTAGCAGCTTTTGCAATCATTGTTTTGAAGAATGTTACCTGTTTTTTGGATATAGGCAGGATTTTTGGTGCTTGCAGCGGTTTCACTCAATCCACACAAATTTTCACTGAAGACTCGAAAAAAATATTCATTTCCCATAATCAGGTCAGAGATGATACAGTTTGTGCGACGATAGTGATCAAAAACGGTATACCATTCCTGTAACAAGATTTTACTCATTAGAAAGACACTACAAGAGGTCAGACATGGTGCTTGTTTTGGTATGGAGAGATCTTGCTACAAGGGAAAGACAGGTAGTTGGCTATTGGCCTGCAAAAGGAATTTTATGTTGCTTTCCCTGAAGATCAGCTGATCTATTTTCTTACTTTTGTTTTTCTGGCTGGTGTGATAGATGTATGGACACTTGCATTCTAAGAAAAAAACCCCACTTCTTTACATTTTAACCCTACTTGTATCTGGGGAACCTGGTACAAGATATGTCCCTGGAACGTGACTACTTGATGGGGACATCCATGAAAAAGATGTTTTCTTGTTTGGCTAGCATACATGCATCTCTCTTCATCCTCCCCTATAGTTTTTCCCTGAGTTTATGAAAAATATAATTCCAAATAAAAAATAAAATTCCACCTTCTCAGCAGAGCTATCTGTGCAGTCACCACCACAGGTGGGACAGGCTAGGTCTGTCTTCTTACATTTTCTACTTGGCATTTTATACAGATCTAGAAGGAGCCTTTGGGTTCTTTTTAGATTCTGTTCTTCTGCCTCTGAAATGTCATAGGACACCTTGGACACACAACTGAGGGTCATGAATTTAGCTGTTTTTCTCAAGTCTCTGTTTTCCAAGAGCAAGTAGTAGTTTAAATTCGATACAAAGTCAGTGTGCTTTCTTACCATTGTCTTTTTGTCAGCTTTCTGGACTGTGTAGCCCAAAATCTGTGCATTGCCATCATCTTGTGGAGGTGTCCACTCCAGGGCTGCATTAAATCCCCAAACATCTACAAGTTTTATATTCTGAGGAGGACCAGGCTTGTCTGCAGAGGAGACAAAAAAAACCCCTGAGCTTCTGGTTCAAGATCTAAAAGCTTTGTCATTTCCTTCCATACAGGAAAAAAATAGAACTTGATAGCAATCTACAACTGTTCCATAGTAATACATTTCATTTATAAGAAAGGAAAACTGTAAAACAGAAAGTAAGGAAATTTTCAAATATCCTCTTAGTACTCTTCTTGGAGGCCTGACACCTACTGAGAAATAGACAACACAGTAGAATTAGTAATGTAGGAAACAGACAAATTCTTCCTTAAAATGGAATAAGAAGTACGTGTTGTTTGGATGGGTGTAATTAACTCTTATTACAGTTTTATTACTTGCTTAGTTACCTCAGTGCATGTCCCCAGCCCTTCAGGTACACTGAAACTAATAGAAGCAATGAAGGCAACTGGGTATGTATTCCAGTTGGCTAAGAAAAGCCATTTGGGACTGACTCTTTCTTGTTGCCGCAGTGCTTGTTAGCGTGACTACTAGTGATATTTATCTGTAATACCTAGAAAAAGAGCAAATTCTCAAAGAAGTACAGCAGTCTGTGTCCATATGTGTGGACATATATATGGAAATATTTAGAATAATATATATCATAAAATGATAATGATTTTCTTCTTTCCTTCTTTTAAGGATCATTCATGTTTATGTTGTTGTTGCTTAGTCAAATACCATAGCATTTAAATTAGATTTATTAAGTAATATTCCAGTCTGTTTTAACATGAAGGTGCTAGATCTCCATTTTGATATGTTAGATTGTTGGTCTAAGTGACAGCACCTGTTAAGGGTGCGATCACTGGGCCTGGGTAAATGGTCTTGTGATTAAGGGAAGAGTGTCTTGGGGTCAATCTGGATAGCTGAATGGAAACTGTTGCCCCTCTTGACTAAGCTGGAAAAATGAAGAAAATAGTAAGAATCTGATGGATGTAGGTTTGAAATGAGCAAAGCACAAAGGAACATAATTATAGATTGCTTGTAATTTAAAACTTGTTACTTAAAGAAGGATACACAAACCAGCCTTTACTGTTATTAGGACAACTGTGAATTTCTATGTCAAAGCATGACATCATAATTTTCTTCTCACTGGCGTAGTCTGGAATCAGACACTGCTTTATAATTAGATTTAACACTTTCTGTCCTCTAAATTGCTAAACACTGGAGCCAACTAAAACACTGCATGAAGTTCAGTAAGGAATATGAAACACGTTGCTCTCATTCCATCTATTGCTTTTTTGTTTTAAAGGGATGCTTACGCAATGGCTTGTCAAAAACTGTGAAGATCTTGTTGCTGGTAGTTAGATTAATTCCTATGGGAAGAGACTGATAAATAGAAGAAAAATAGTCTTAGGTATAGAGAAGAAAATAGTGCACATTTTGGGGAAGTCTTACTGGACAGATAGATTTTGAAGCCTATGCCTTATTGTTCTTAGTTACCTAAAACCAATTATCTGGCAACCTCCCTTCAAAACTAAAACCAATGAAATGGCTGGTCATTTTTTGTTCCAGTAATCTATTGGAAGAGTCAGACTTCAGGAGAGTACATGTGTGTGTGTGTATATTTAAGGCATTCTTACGTATGTATTTATGTACATAGATATAGATGTGATTATTGGGGGGAACAATTTCAAAGTATGACTTTAGTAAGAACAGAAAAACAGTTTGAGTCTTAACCTGCTATTAGATTAATATGATAACAACTCAATGATTAAATGATCCCTTTTTAATCAATTATTATATCTACTCATGATAGTATAGGTGGAATAAAGAAAAAGGGGGTACTGAAAGCCTCAATACCTGTAAGGCTTTTTAAAGGACAGTCTTGCAAAAGATAGCGATTGATACATTTTCTAAGCAGATTTTTATATTCTTGATCTTTGTGGTTTGATGGGATGATGCAATCTGCAAGAATATCTATTCAAAATTCCTTTGCAGATTTGTAGAATATTCCTTTCTCAGTACTAACAGTACATCTCTAGCTGGTAGTTTGAACAGAGGATGGGAAAAGTTAATCGTACTGATGCATCTGCAGCAAATTATTTTCCTTTATAGGACACTGTTTTAGAGTGTGGATTTATGTTCTGGGGAAACATTCTGCTACCTTAGCACGAACTCATCTGAGGGTTTTTGCATATTGTTGACTTCATAGAATGTCAAGAAGAGATAAAGTGCAGATTGTCTTTCAAAAAGCAATTATAATTTAATTTTTCAAAGAATAAACATTGAGAAAAATAAATAATTGCAGTTAAAAAATATAAAATAAAATTGAGGTTTGCTTTTGTCAACAGAAGGCATAGTGGAAAGAACCATTTATGAATTCATGTAGAGGTGGGGGGGAAAGTTGAGGGAACCGTATTTTTCAGAGACTGGAGATGTTTACATTATCTAAGACCTTTCTTTAAGTATTTGAAAGGTATTGTATTTCCATAGTAAGAGTCAATTTTTGGTAGATTCCTAGCATGAACCATAGCAATTGTTTTGTCAATAAAGGCAGGTCATGGCAGTAGCAGAAGTGTTTTCTCCTGTGTGTGACTGACAAGTGACTCATCACAGCAGCAGAACTTTTGGTTACCTACTTTACTGCAAAGAAGACAGGGGCTGAAGCTACCAGCATTACTCCTTCCTCAAGTAGACATTTGCTGAGGGAAATTAGCTGATGAACATATACCTCAAAAGATCACTGACTGATTTATTATATCTCTGAAAGGTGGGTTGGCTTTTCAGCATGCCATTCTGCAGTACCTAAAGTATTACTAGTAGTATAGAAAAAGTGCCTGAATCACCCATAATTCTCTCCTGTCTAGAGAATATAAAATCTGAAGAGCAAAAAATGGTGTTGACAGAATTGAAAAGAGGTAGCATCAACAAAAGAGTGACAGAATCAAGAATCAGAGTAGATACCTTGGTTGCAGGAGTATCTGTGTATGTTACAAGCCCTTTCTCTTCTTGGCCAGGAGTTAAATGAAATTTATTTATTCCCTTTCTATCGAGCAAGCTGCACAAGAAGTGAAAATTTTAATACCTGTCCTCCAGTTCTGACATGTATTAATCTGCATGATAAGATTAGTTGCTTTTTTTTCAGCCATTCATTTTCTGTATGAAATAACTCCTTGATAATAGTATATATGTGTGTGTGTTTGTCTGTCTACAGTACCAAACAATGGGTGGAAGATACTTAGTACTACGCTGTAAGAGCAGTATGCTGGAATCTAGGGTCACTAACCAGTTTTAGAAAGGTGTTTTGTTGTGTAAAGTGCACCACATCTCTTTATCTGACTCCCTTGGAGTTAATTTGTTTTAGCTGCCAATTACTAATTTTGCTGTTGCAGAACTACAGCTGTCCTCTTGAGCAGAGGCAGCTGGTGGACGTATTTGCTTCAATTCCTTAGGGCTTTCTTGTTTGCAGTTGGCAGCACTGTATACCCATTCTGCCAATGTTATTTTATAAAATTTTAAGCAGAGTACATCAGCATGACATCTTTAATTCCAGAGCAGTAGGAGTTATGTGTAAATCATCTTTTCTTTGTGCACAAATACATATTCTAAGAATGTATTGATGCATTGGAGGAATTTGGGATGACAGTGTGAAAGAGTGAGGAAAGAGAAATAAAAGCAGTTATCAGGAGTCTTACATAGAGCTGTAATGAGGAGGTATCAAAGAGCTCTGGCTGAACATTAATGAAATCTGAGCAGGCGAGATCTCAAACTATATCTCACAAAATCCCAAGGGAAGTTACTGGAGCTCTGACGGTACATTCCTTCAAAATGACGCTAGAAAAGGAACTAGAAATTGAGTAATAGAGAATAAGACTCCACTAATCCTCAAGCTAACTAGACACTCTTAACAGGCAGTAAAAGTGAATTTTCCAAATTCAGAGGACTGTGTCTTGTTGTAGTTGCTAATTCTCAGAACAGTAGTGGTCTAGTATTGCAATAATGCTATTGTCACTGTCCTTATCTTCTGAAGAAAACTAATAAAAATATATCCATTCCAGGTTTTGTATTTCCTACCTTTCCTACAACATGGCTATTCCCAAGAACAACAGAACTCTCAAATTCTCTCTGTCGCTCTCAAGAGTGTTAGAAAGAAGGGAGATAAAGATGACCAAAGATACAGAACGGTGTCTTTTTGAAAATAAACAAACATTTGAGGAAGTTAACTGAGGAGAGTGGGACTGAGAGCTAAAAATCATGAGTAGCATGGAAAATTGTTTTTTCCTAATAAAAATGTATATGGATATCAAACGAAATTATTGGGAGACACTTAATACATACTAAACAGGCAGTTGTGCATGCACATAAACTGAAATTCCTTACAAAAGGATACTTTGATTCTGAAACTAGATTTGGATTAAAAAAATTGACTGGATAAAATCATGCAAGGAAAAAAATCTCTCAGTAGCTAAGGTACACACAGATAATCCCTCTAACTCGGAAGATCTCCAAGACACAGGTAATTTCAAATTAGGAAAATATACTAGGAAAATGAAGTGACATGGTAGCCCTGTTCAAAAGCTTTGTTCTGGTTGTTTGCTGTCAACCATTGTCAGAGAAAGGATTCTTGGATAGCTGGATCATTGGATTGCCTCTGTGTGGCCATTATTTTGTTTTGTGTGATACTCTTGATTTTGATATTGTCAAGTTCTTACCTATGATTTGTATTGTTATTGAAACTTTATCGGTCATGTTTTCTATCTGAAGAATGACTTCGTATGCTCCTGAGTGATGAAGCTCTGCCTTTCTGATGAAGAGGATTGTGTCCGTGTTGCTGTTCCGAATTCCCACATCCTTGGAGTCTAGAATCTGACCATCTTTCATCCAAATTATTTTGGGTCTTGGTTTACCCTAAAGAGAGGGAAAAAAGGATTATTATCTGCTTTTTCAGGCTATCATAGATTTCATTTTTTTTCATTTTTCTGTTTTTTAGACATCTACAAGTCTAGAAAGCCTTATTTAATATGCAGAATTAAGATAGCAAATTCTCTAAACACTTTACGATTTCTGTTTCCTTGCAGACAAATATTTGTTGCCATCTGTGTGATTTAGTGGCACCATGCCTTGAGGATGCCATTTAGTTATAATCCAAGAAGAGACTGAAATTAGACTGAGAACAAATTGAAAAAACATATACTTGTGCTGAGCTGGTACTCTTTCCAAGGAGTTTATGAGGCCAACGGTTGATCTGGTTTGCTATGGTTATTATTAAATAACAGATGTCTTTAATATCCAAGGAGTATATTAGCTTTGCTCCTTCCTCTGCCTTTTAAAAATCTTTAGTTCTCTATCCTTAGGCATTTTTAAGATCTTTTGATAACTTGCTATAATCTTGAAGTTTTGGGATGTGAAACTTGCTGTATAATTCTTTCTGCATTGTTAAAATTGCTCTGGTTATTGTCAACCTAAGCAGTCTGACAGTGTTGCTACACCCCTGGAAGATGAACTTCCATCCTATGAAATTGTGGAATCAGTAAGATATTTGTGGTTTACATCATTGTCACTCAGCCACTTCCAGGAAATCTGGTAGATAATATTTTAGTTCTTCAAAAGATGTTTGAGTACTTCTTCCATAGTGTAGCTCCAAACCAAGAATTTAAAGAAAAAAGAGCCTTGTCATAGTCATTAACTGCATTTATAGTTAATCTTGCAGAAAAAGCTTGGTGGATTTTTTAAGTTTCTGCTGGATGAACCATAGTGAAAAAGTGCAGCACAGAACTGGATAAATGCCAGGAATAACTCAAATAGAGAGGGTAAGTGAGACCATCAAAGCCTACAGTCAAATCTGCTTAGGCTGTCCTGGAACTAAGTCTACGGCATTGAAATAAGGACACATGCTGCCCTCCACCTCTAGCCAGCAGCAGAGTAAGCACCTCTAGACAGCTCCTCAGTTCACTGGGTGCTTAGAACATGCTCTGTAAGACTGTATCCTTTTTCTTAGGCTATGGAGGGAGATTAGGGTACTCAGACTCTTGGTTCGGGTGCCTAAAAGTAGGCAGAATAAAACCAAATCTTTGTGCTTTGCTGCAACTTTGTTTCAGGTTTGTCTGGCATTTCTCAGAAAGCATGCAGCATAATTTTTTTTTTCTGTGGCATTAGAAGAAACTTGTTTTATAAAAGTCAGGCCAAGATCTGTCCAAAATTACATTTAAAGGTCTCTTAAGACACCTGGAAATTTCTATTCCTTAATAAATACTCTTTTCTATGGCATCTAAATCCTCAGATGTATTTTAATTGAATTTTGCATTGAGCCCAATAACAAATCTTGAATGAGCAATGGTTTTGTATCTTCCATTTTCCCCATCTGGTAATTGATTTTCGTACTGCTTTCTAGTGAAGAGTATAGTCGCCTCAGGCCTGTAGCTCTGGAATATTAGATACAAGATTATTTTGTCCAGTTCTAGTGTACCTTCTCCCTAGTAATAAGATTTAATAGTTCTAGATGGAGTGAGGTGACTCGAGGGTCTTGCCCTAAATATCTTGACAAAAATGGGCATGAGAAACCATAGCATTATCTTTATCTTAAGAAGTATATTAACTATAAATCAAGCTTTGCTACTGCTAGTGTCCAAGAGCGATTGATCAGATACATTCACTCACAGCACCTCCTTTTCTGAGGTGCTGTGAGTTCCAGTGAAAGACTGCAAGTGCGTGAAGTATTGGTTTTCATATACTCTTATATTTATAGACTGTGAAAACCATAAACAGATAGCCTGTTCCTAATGCATATCTCAGAAGATTGGATTTCTGCAATGTGTAAAAGGTAATCCGGGAGAGACCAGTGAGTGACAGAGTGGCTAAACAGCACACCAGAGAAACTTCAGGGAGTTTAGTGCATGGGAAGAATGAATTTAAGTTCTTTTAGATGTTTATATTCACACGTATATGATGGGCAAGAAGGCTGCTCACTAAAAGCACATAATATCTCTTCAATCATGTGCCCATATAGTTAATTTTGAAGTAAGAATGTGTTGATTCCCCTCCTTTCAGCAAAATGTCCCATCTTGTTAATGCACTCACACAAAAAGGGCTAGTAATAATATTGTACTTGTTCTTTCCCATGCATGTTAATCTATAGATTGTAATAGATTTGTAAATAGCATTTAGACCAGGATAACTTGACAAGGTATTTAATAGAAATTCAGTGTTAAATGACAAAGTAGTGATCACAGAGGTCACTGGCAGGGTTGCTCAGAAACTGCAAATAGCAGAAGACACTGACACACAGTTTATTCTGCTTGCTTGTGTTCCCTAGCTCAGAGTTCACAATAATTCCGGTATTCATGTATTTTCTCCGATATATTTTTGGTAATTTGAACATTGTAATCATATCTAATTAGAGTACTTTTCTTCAGTAGAAATGGTCAGTGATTTAAACTTTTTCAGAATATTAAGTGAAATGTTCTTTTTGCTTTGCTTTTTTTGGACAAGCATCAGTTTTGCATTTACTAAATAGCTTTTGCTGTATTAAGAATTGTAGCTATAGCTGCAATTAAACACTAATGCAAATATAATTACTTGTAAAATATCTCTTGGATTAAAATCCTCTAGTTTTGTTCTTGGGATGAAATTTGGTGTTGATGGATCGATTTTAGCTTTTTTTTTTTTTTTGTTAGCCTTAACTTTTAGGAGACAGAGTTTATACCATCACAGGATCTGTGTGTCAATCAGCTGCTCTAACATTTTGAATTGGTTCATTTCAGCTAAATTTGACAGTGCACTAGAATTCTTTTAAGATTAGCTTAGTACATTTTCGTGAAAACTGATGACAGGGTGAAATGCCACAACCTCAGTTAGTGTCCTCGCTCAAAAGAGGCGAGGGAAGACTTGGTCTTTATCCGTTTTGTTTGGCCATGGCTGAATGATCAGGCAGGACAGGCAAAGCTCTGGATTAGTTGCTACATGTACTTTCCCTGGCCTGGGGAACTGAAGGCATGTCAGCTAAGACTGCCTAGAGGAGTAGGGCAAAAATTGGCAGATCTCTGGGAATACTGCAGTGAGGCTGCTCTAAGAAAAAGAGAAGGGTTATTATGCTGGGAAGAAGGTGATGTAGGAGACATAAGACAGAAATCTTTAAAAAATCAAACTTTAACAGTTCCTCTGCTATAGGACAGCTTGTCAATATTGTGCAAATTTTCTTCAAATCGGACATCAAAGCAGCCAAAATATCTGTTTGGGTTTTTTAAACTTATGTAACTAAAAAAAATATCACATGTAAATCTTGAGTTTTACATCAAGGTCTAGCCACATGTAAATCTTGAGTTTTACATGTGGCTAGACCTTAGAAAAGGGGCCTTTCTAGCAATTTTGCAGATAGATGTGGAAGAAAAATATAAATATAATATAAGAAAAATATAAATTATGTCAAAGTAGTGCAAGCACGCAATTCAAGCCTATTACTCCATGTATTGGTTTGCAAGTGTTTACTGCTTAGTATAACTTTGTGAAAAATCAACTTTTCATGTAACCCAGTAACCACCGGGCAGAAGACCTATATTTTACTTTACATAGGTATTGCTCTTATAGGTTGTTGTTTTTTTTATTGTCCTACTCGTACTGGACAAAAAAAAAAAGAACATAGGTAACATGTACACTTATGTGTGCCTTGCTGAAAAAATATTCTGCACATCTCCAGGATCTTTTACATGAAAATTTCAAAACTCTTCACTAGTAACAGTGACTACATTTTCATAAATGTCAACCCTGGTCAGCACAGTAATTTTAGTTTCCTCAAATTATGAATGAGGACTAGATTAAATGATACAGCTAAGTTGGTAAATATCAGTCTTTACACCTTCCCCGGAGGTGTTTAAGGGACAGGTGGATGAGGTGCTGAGGGGCATGGTTTAGTATTTAATAGGAATGGTTGGACTCGATGATCCAGTGGGTCTTTTCCAACCTGGTGATTCTATGATTCTATATCTCTGTCAGAGGTCAGAACCACAATCTGCAATTTACAGTTTGTTTTTCTATGTCTCAGAAAGTGTTCTCTTGTCACACAGTAATTCTTGCACTGTATTGATATTATAGTCTTACATCTGAAAAAAAAAATTCATGTGGCGTTTTGCAAGTAGTCATTATAGTTACTCTATAGATGTAGAAAATGCAACGGTAGGGTAACTGGTTAGGTCAGTCTGTGTGTGTATTGGATATTTTGTGCATGCTGTCCTAATAATCCTTGCCATGCAACATGTTTTACATCTTGAGCTCATGTAAAGTAACGCCCAAGCTATTCTTCGTGTAAACACAGATTTTACGTATGGCAACTTGTGATATTCTGTTTATGTACAAACTCTAATTTTTGCAGTCAGCCTTTCAGAAATGACTGTACACACTTTTGGCAAAGAAGTTGCCCAGTAGCATCATGCGCTTTTCCTTCACATAAGTTGTTGGCAGAATTCTTATACTTTTTTGTACTTCTCTCTTTAAGATACACTTCTAGTCAATAAGCAAGAACAGACTTGCACTTACTTACAGAACTTATTTCCCTTCTCCCCCAAAAGGAGGGATTATGGAAGAAACTGTGGCTTTAAAAAAATGTGACTGAAAGAAGAGGAGTTTATTATTTTTTCCCCTTTCTTTAATGTTTGAGAGGTTTTTTTAATCATCAGCCATACTTTATGTAATACTGCTTAAGCAGTGAGACAAGGGAAACTTGCATAAGGGAAGCTACGTTAGATAAGTAATGATAAATAACCATGACAAAATAGAAACCAATACATACCTGAAAAGGGATGACAATATTGATTGTCTCACCCACTTTCTTCACTAGAGTCTGTCTGAGATGGCGTGGCAGCCAGATTTTGGGACGCTCTGCAGTTAAGTATTTGCACATTAAATACAAAGCTTTTGATAATTCGAAACATTGCTCATAGGACAAATAAAACACCAAAGAGGCGAGGCTTGGATACTTGTCAGCATAGGAAGAACAAGCCAATGCTGTTTATACAGTTAAGGATTAGTTAATTCTCCAAGTACTTTCAAATATATTTGTCTACTGCATGCAAATTAAGTAGCAAATCTTAGTTATATATTTGCAACTGAACAGGTTTCAATGACAGTGAGACTTGTGAAACTGTGTCTCATCTGAAATGCCAGCTTTGGGTGATTTCCATCAGACATGAGCCTTCTGTGTGGACTTCAGTTACTTTAAGATCTTTCAGTTCAGTAGAATGAACAGGACAGAGTGTGTTGGAGTAAAAGAGTGATCATAGACTGTGACTTATCTATTGCTATGTTGCTCTGGCAGCTTCTTTCTACAGCCAGTCAGTTGCAGTCCTTTCTTGGAGGTGGAAGGAGCTGAATTGCATTGTACCAACCTACTTTTTACTAACAAAAAAACGTTGCATGTTCTTTCATCTAGTCCCTGCTTTCCTCTACCTCGCTGGAAGGCTTTCTATGTTCCCCATATACTCCTTATTTTTTTCCTAGTCATTTACAGAATGAATTTTTTAACATACAGTTGGAGTATCTGTCTCCATGTCCATGTGGTTTTGAGATGCATTACAACTTTGTTTCATTTACACAGAGTCATTTTACTGTCAGTGAGACTCTGGCAGACACTTCATGGGAGTAAAGGTTGAGGAATCCACTATTAGCAGCTCTTGATATCTTTTGGAGTCTGTTCAAATGACTTATAATCTACTGCTGTTGTATGATACACAGGGTGTTAATTAATAACCTAGGACAATCAAGTACAGATAACTGCTTTTATTTAAATAGATCTCTTGCCACAGCCAACAAAGTCATTTTGCAGTAATGAAACAACTTTTCCACCAGTAAGCTAAATGTTAAAAAATGTGTCTCTTAAATGGTGACAGTGCCTTTAAAAGAGGCGAAACGTCCTTATTTTGAAAGTAAGAAGTGGGATTTTGTTTTAAGTACTGTGCTTTAGAAACGTAAGACCTGGAGAGTATAGTAATGTTCTAGGGATCAGAAGATTCTGGGCAACTGGCCAATCTGAAAGAGCCATTTGGGTGTTATTCTCAGCAGGCACAGGCTGGTCAGTCCCAAAGTTTTTCTGCATAGGTACGTGATTAGAATTTTGACCAGAGGAAACAGATGAATAAGATTCGTTCAGTCGAGATACTCACGCAGGATTTCTTGAACAGTAACAGGCTCTTTGATTATTGCTGCTCCACTCTCACCAGCCAAGTTTATAGCCTTTATACGGAAATGAAGTTTGTCCCCTGTGACCAGGTCTTTAATCAGTGCAGATGTGCGCTCAGTTAGGCCTGGAAGAGCTGGAATCCATTCTGTAGCTGCAAGTACAGGATTTGTGTATTGTAATAATACAATATTTTCCTAAACTGATGCCTTGTCTATGATTGAAAGTAGGGTAAAATTAATTTAACAGGCAATACTACTTTTAAAAGGGAATAAACTAAGCTGGAAAAGGTGCTCTGGATATAGAACTTACATTTACACACAGAGTTATGGATTATATACACTCTGTAAAGTCACAATAGCTAAGGGTAAGGAAATCATCTTTGGGTAGTTCCCTTGGCATTTTGTTTTACAGAGCTTAGAGCCATGGGGCTTCTCTTATTTTCATTAGCAAGAGGTGTGTGGGAGAGAACTTGGGAAGTATTTTTAGCAAGAGAGTGAAGTTTTAACTTATTTTTTCTTGGAATAGGTGGATGTCCAAATGGATTTGCATAAGCCACATATGCTGAAAACAATAATAGACCACACAACTGTTGAAATTTATTAATAACTTCTCAATTGACAATGTAGAACAGAATTCTTAGGGTTTTCTTAGTTATTCTAGTGACAAAGTACGACTGATGAAATAATTCTTCTATGACGATGACATAGGGAGTCTGGTGATACCATGATGATACCTCATTAAAGACTAGAGATTATTTATGGATAAGTTATACCCTGTAAAAGCCCTAGTTAGGGTTATATGGTAATTGAGCTTAGTGTCAGAGAAAATGTCATGATTGAAGTGATTAGAAATGTTATTTAATTTTTACAACATAAATGTTACGTTGTAGCATCACAATAAATTGAGTGTTTTAGAGATGGTGCTGTTACACTCTTTATTATCAGACTACAAGTATTAAATGAGATAAGGTAACAGTTGCCCTAAAGCTTGACTAATGTTACAGTCATTTTATTATACTGTTTTTAAGAAATACACAATTTGTGAGTGCAACATGAGTATCCTAGTGAGTCTGGAACAGCACTGGCATTTTTTGTAATACTTTTCTGCATTAGAGTTTATGATGATTGTGAAGTTGATGTTATGGTTGATGTGTCTATCATGATTTTACAGCCATATTGTAGTAAGGCTGGTGATGGTGGGCAATGATGTTAATTATAGATTACAGTTAAAATTTAATGGTACTGGATATGGTTAGTTTATTGGCATACTGCAGTGAAGCAGTTGCAGTTTTAGTGTTTTAGTAATGTTCAGTTGCTGATACCTAGTACTCGTGATTACTTACATCCATCTTTGCAGTATTCCACAATATAGCCATCTAATCCCCCAGCTCCAATCCTCTCAGGGGGTCTCCACTTCAAGGTAACAGTGCTGTCAGAAACATCTTCGACTGTGAAGTGGGTTGGCTCACTTGGAGGAGCTATAAGGAAATACATAGAAGTAAATTCTGAGAAACAGCAATCTAACTGAGAATTCAAAGGCTCTAGAAGGAGAGATTAGCAGCTGAATCACATACTACTATCTGTTTTAATAAAAGAAATTTACCTGAAGGTCACTTGTAAATGTAATTTAATACTTCATTTAATAGAAGTGGAGCATAAGATTCCTGTAATAGGGAGGGGAACAAGAGGTTAAGATAGCAGAATCATAGAATGGTTTGGATTGGAAGGGACCTTAAAGATCTTTCTGTTCCAACCCCCCGGTGGGAGGGACACCTCCCACCGGACCAGGCTGCTTAAGGCCCCATCCAACCTGGCCTTGAACACCTCCAGGGATGGAGCATCCCCAGTTTCCCTAGGCAACCTGTACCACTGATTCACCACCCTCATAATGAAGAATTTTTTCTTAATGCCTAGTCTAAATCTTTCACCCTATAATTTATAGCCATTCCCCTTCATCCATGTATGCTCCCTTATGAATAAAAGCCAGTGAAAAAAGAATTGTAGATGGGAGTCAAATTGTCAGCAGAAGACTGCAGAAAAGTTTAGAAATAAAAATCCATAGAATTTATATGCTGTACTTGCACCCTGATTGTAGTTAGCTAAAATTCACATAGTCAGAGGACTGGATTAATCAGTGGCTAAATTTGACTTCACTGACTTTCCTCTAACAGTGGAGAAAATGATCTAAAGTTCTGACTATGTGTTTATAGAAACACTAGCTATGATTTGCACATTTGTAATAGAGAAATGCCTGAGAAAAATATTTTGGGGCTGAAAAATTTTCTTTTCAGTTAGGTACAAGTATTTCATATCTCTCCAGAACAGGAATGTCATGGCTCTTTTAAAATCCATAGTTCAGAAACACCACTAACTAAATTCAATCTTTTTAGTCATGACTGTTGTCTACTAATTAAAAATCAATCAAGCAAAACATTTACTGGAGAATCCCAAATACACACAAATGCTACTGTGAAATCATTGATGCCAAAAAGCGAATAGAAAGATAACCTCTTCAAAATAACATCTAGAGTACTGGAATGTAAAATCTAGTACACAAGGCATAAAAGTGATCATGTTAAAGAAATGTATGTTTGGCCTGCTCTGTGTATATATATTATAAACCAAACATCTTTTAAATATACGTAACAGATATTACTTTATACATTAAATATTTTAATATGTAAGTTTAATACAGGTATATAGATTGTGCAAGCAATTGAAATTGGTCTTAGTTCCCAAGGTTATTGTAAAAAAAAAAAAATCGAAAAAAAATCACCCAGTTTCCTTTCTGTAGCTGTGTCAGCATTTTTCATATTGAAATGGTAGCAAAGACTGTAAACAGCACACAGGAGGCAAACAAAGCCACAGTTGGGAGCACACAAACCACACAGTACATGATCAACCCCCCAAACCTCTTCTCTGAAGCAGTATGTCTGAAATTTATCCTTAATCAAGTAAAACACTGCCATGAATACTTTGGACCTTTTTTTTCAGCAGCTCCGCTTGATGGTTTTGGTTTGCCCTCTTTTGTTGCAGACCAGCTGTTGTTTGTTTGTAATCCAGAACTGAGAGACCCTTCTTGTAGTTCATCCTTTCCTTCTGTCCCTTTTGCTGCATCATCTACTTTTACATTATCTCCTTCAGCTGTCTGTCCCCCTTCACCGTTATTTGTAGATTTAGCAATTCTAGTCATTTTAATCTCCAACTCCTTATATATTTGTTGGTCTTCTCTCTAGGGATTTTAGCAGGCAGGCTTCCTGAAGACTCCTTTAGTTTGCTTCTTACTCAGGGACTGCAGGAGACACTGCACTGCTGTGTTGGGAAGGATTATTTATAGAAAATTCATTCCTCAAATATTTTCTTAATCAGCTATCCTTTTAGCTGTGGAGAGGACAAGGATTAAGGGAGTACTGGGTGGGATACTGTGATAGTTGCACCCATGAGGGAATGGGGGAAGCTGAGAGGGACAGGGAAATTTCTATCAATTAGTTCTCCTCCTTTCCAGATCCAGTTTGACTCTCACACTTCTAATTATAACAACTAAAAATTCATCAGCAATTTCTTGAAACTGGAACCTCTGTGCTTCTCAGGAAGGGGAATGGGAGATAGAGAAGAGGAAGATTACAAAGGAAAAGGTTGATTAAATATAGAATATAGAGATGGTTTATAGCTTCTTTCCTAACACGTTCTTTTTAGGTGTAAGGGCAGTTGAAAAGAAGAGGTGAAAATTGTCCTGTCTTGGTTTTGTGCTAGAAATAATATAGAATGTGGTAAAACTTACCAATTGGCATGAAGGGTTGTGAGGCAGGGCTTGGCCGGGACATGCCAATAGAATTCACAGCATAAATCCTCATCTCATAAACTACTCCTTCAATCATTCGCTTGGCTTCATAGGTTAGCTCTTTTAAAAGATCAAAGTTGAGCCTCATCCATCGATAGCTCTTCTTCTTCTTTCTCTCTAAAATATAGCCTGGAAAGGATAACTCTCATGATATAAAACAACTCCAAATTATCTCACAGAAAGAAAAATAAAAGAAAAAGGAATAAAAAGAAAACAACTTGTCTTTTTCTTCCCTGGTGCCTTTTTTTCCCTAAAGAGCCAAATATGATTCAGAATTATTACATACAAATAAACTGCATGAACCTGTGGTATTTTCCTCCAGTTTCCTTTTGTATTGCCTTCCTTCTATCTGACATTTTCACCTGAATGATTATACTTTTAAGCGTAGAAGGTATTTGGAATTGCCTATGTCTGGTATTAGGCTTTAAGCACAATTTGCATGCTATGTACTAATATTAGGGTGTTTAGATCTATGCAGAGTTGACGTACTAGCAGAGCTGGTTTAAATGGTAGATCCTTTCTGGTGAGAATGTGGTCATTCAATCCTAATGGCAGAGAAACGCATGAAACACAACAGTTTAGCAAAAAGCCCTTTCAGTGAAGGAGAAATTGCCTTTAAATATGTAAGATGAAACCTAGAGTTAAATATTTTTTCTTATATTTTGGTGTAACAAACTAATCTTGACCAACAACACAAATCCCAAAGCAAAAAAAGTAGTTGGAGGAACAGTTTGACACTTCCTTTTGATGTGGTGTGGTTTTATTTTATTTGGTTTTGGTTTAAAAAGGATTTATTGAAGGACTTAGGTTAGATATCTGTGTCTGTTGCTAAGTGATGGAGTGCTTCCGAGACAGTGCAGATCCCAACGTTTGTTTTCCATTGAGCTATGTTAAATTTTTGCTGCTTCCCTATGTGGCAGATAGTATGCCTGGATGTGATGCATGTAAAGCTCTTTTAAACAGGTTATGTTTATAAGCCTATAACAAATGCACTGTAAAGATTTATGAATTGAGCTGTGTAGGGCAGTGATTCAGACCCTGCTGCTCACAAAGTTTGTGGCAATCATACTTGCAGATATCCTTTTAGTATACCTGGGGTGTATGATTCATACTTGCAGCATCTAAAGGGAGATGGAGAACAACAGGCGCATTTGCTGACAAGTTATAGGCACAGACATCATGCATCAACAGCCTTTCCTGTTTACACTGATTTTCAGGAAAAGCATAGGAGTGTACAGAATGTTTTGGGAAATGAGTGGTGGATGCACCTTTAAGCTGACAGATTGTGTCATCACTTCTAATGTATAAAATTACTCCTGGCTTTCTTGTTTTCAGTAGCTTTTAAACAGAGTTAAATTCTGCAAACAAAGAACCTGTGGTTGCTTTGACACATTCCTGCTTATTTCTCTGTTCACCACTGCCTGTGAGATTGGGAGAAGTTTCTGCAACTCTATTTTTGGTTTTTTGCCATTTTAGATATGTGTAGTTTTCTGTTAGAACTGAGATGCTTCTTCACTCTGGTGTACCAGAATTGCAACTTAAAAAAAAAAAAGAGGGGGGAAGAAAAAGGCAAAAAGAAAATACTGGTACTATCAGTGACGCTTGCAGGCTATTTCCCCAAATGCACAGAATATATGATAGATAAAGATACTGCTTTAGTAAAAGGTACATGAGACTCCATGAAAGGGTTGCATAACAGTGAAGATAGGGTGCGAATTTCTTTTCTGTATCTGTTGGATATAGCTAATAAAGACTGTAGTAGTCTGCCTACAATGCCATCTGTAATAATATAAATACAGATAAGAATGCACACGTCTTATTCCCCTGCCATTTTAACTGGCTTTTGAAGGCTTGCTTGAATGGATAGTGCTGCATCTTGGCTTCCACCTCACCCAGGTGTTTTCTTCGCTCTCTCTATTAGTAGTACAGTCCTGTGCCATCTGAAGAAACCTCCTCATATAGTGCAAAAGGTTGTTAGTGGAACTCTAACAAAACCATTCTTTTGACAGTGAAAACAAACCAGCTCTACAAAACCAAATAATGTGCTTTATGTAGACAGGGGGAAGTTTGGCTGTGTTAATAGTATGTATCTTTACACATGATAGTTTAAATTGTTTACTTCTTGCTTGCTTCACTTCAGAACAGATGAAACCACAAAGGGCTGGCCGAGTAATATCTTGTTTATTCCAGTGCAGATAACTTCTGTTGAATTAAATGAGGTTACTTTATTCTTTGGAAGTGAATGAAGTCCAAATATCCAAAAGCAAGTACAAACTCCTCTTGTCAAGATACTATGTAGGGAGTTAAATAATTTTAGAACATACCAAGTCTTGGCATCTTGAAAAGAAACTAAAACTCCTGTGATATTTTTTAAAACAAATTGCTAGATTTGTAGTCCAGAGGAATTTCCCCCTAAAACAGGCCAAGGCCCTGCATGATTTTATTCTTCTTCCGAGGACTGCAGGGAGTTTTATCTGAAACCCACCAGGTATTGCAGAGAACTTAAAATGATATTAGTGATAGACTTGATTGCTTCTACTCATTTCCTGTATCACATGAGAACTCTGATTTCTAGTTTTTAGTACAGATTTTGAAGTCATTAAAGTGATTGAAAAGCATTTTGTTGCCTGTGGTATGTGGTTGTACATAAAGCAGAATTATGAAGTAGTTTTCTAAAAAAAGTGTATTGCAAATGTTTGAGATTGCAAATGACTGCAGTTGATGACTGAAGTGACCACAGATCTGTTTTGGTACTCCTAGGTAAGTCTAAAGGCCTGTGTACTGACCTAAAATTTCAGTCTTGAATGAGAGTGTTTAGCTTTAGCTGTTTTTGGTATCACCTTGTGTTTTGCTAAGGTTCTCATGAAAATATTTCTCTGATTCAAACAGCATGGGTAGAGGGCACTCTCTCCTTAAAATTAGAAGGACAGAATCCAGGCCATTTTGAAGTTTTGATCTATTACAGTAGTTAGTTCTAGCCTTACTAGAGTGAATAAACACAGAGAATCCTTTCAAAGAACAGCAAAATATACAGGCAAGGCTGCTGGGGTCTTCATACATTAGCATTTCTTACCAAGTACTGGTTGCCCGCCATCGTATTTTGGCGGTTGCCACTGCACAGTGCAGTAATCTTCTCCGATGTTGCTGATCTGGGGAGCTTCTGGAGGGTCAGGAACATCTGAAGAAAGCATGAGAATGAGAGTTGTTGCCATTTCAGTTTCTCTATACAAGTCAATGAAATAGGTTTTTTAACATTTTTTTCTGTATGGTATAGATACAGCTTCAGCAACAAGTACAATTGTAAGTACAATTGAGAATGTATCATTGTAGTTCTTCTCTTTGATGCTTCTGTGTTAGATTTGTTTTCCTTTAAATACCATTGATTATTCATCTCCCTTGTTCTTCCAAGACATAATAAACTTTTGCAAAAATGTAAGGTCACAAAGTAGTTCTGTTGCATAAGAAGCTTGCTCCATGGTTTCCTGTTTACTCTAGAATAAACTTCACAAAGAATACAATGGCTGCATGCTTCGTATAAAAGATGGAAAGAGACTTAGTATTCACCTAAGCAGAGAATTCTACACTTTAATACTGTACGCAAAGATAATTCTCCTTTGTAATTTCTAAGTCTGCTTATAACCCTACCTCTTCTCATAAGTGTGGCAGGGTATAAGCAAGTTAAATATTATGAAAAGGTGTTATAAAAATTACTGTCTCAATTGTATTCCCCCAGCTCTCTTATGACTCATGGTGACAGTCTGCTTATCTTCTATCAGGTACATTATATCTCTTTGTTCCATTAACAATTTACAGTTTATAGAATGAACTAATCTTTGCTTAAAAACACAAACCACAACAAAATGACAAGAATTTTTTCTTATCTCTGGCAAACATGAAGCATATATTTCAGAAAGGAATGTCATTTATAAAATGACAGGATCACCAGAAACTGGAAATACACACTGGTGGTTATTCTCTTTTTACACAGAAGGCAACTACATGTGATAAGGGCTTCTGTCAAATTTTGTGATTGATAGTATTCTTGCCTTCATGATCCTTTGCTGTTTTTCTATACCTAAATTCTGAACTTACCTCAGTTTAGAGAAATATGAGTTTCAGTGAACTCAAGATGCTTTTAAGCTCTGGTTGTTTCCTTCCATCACTTACCAATAACTTTGACTGTGATATCAGCCTTATCTTCTCCCACTGGATTCTTAAGTATAACTCTGTATACTCCCTCATCTTCCTTTTCTGCTCCTTCAATGATGAAGACACAATGATCTTCATGCATCTCCACACGAACTCTGCCTTCAGATTCAAACAGAAGCTGTGGACGGTGAAGGTAACAGATAAAGTCATAACAAGTTGTGCCAGGGACAGCCTGATAGGCCTGTATGTGAGCTGGTGGAAAATCTTCAAATTATTGAATATTATAAAAATTATTTAAAAGCTACAATGTATTTCAAGTTCTAGTTGTATATAAGGAGAGAAAACGTAGGCTAAGTGGCTTCAATAAATAACTTTTGGGAAAACTGGTTCTGAAAGTCTATGGTTTTTAAGTTTCATTGCTAGTTATTCACACCCAGTTCAGTTTCAAAGAAGTTACTAAATCCTTCCACAAATTCCTGCTTGGGAGAGCTGTTAGTATCAATGTAAAGAGTTCAATGGATAACAGTTGGGTTCTATACAAATTCATAAGAATTTGCATATTCAAATGTGTAAGCAAACGTTCCTGATCAACAGTGTCTACAGTTGGTATCAAATAACATGGATTTGAACAGTTTCCTTTAAAAAAAAATATGTTTCTTGTAACTGTTAGTGGCATCGGTGTGGTTTCTGTCACTCAAGAATGTCGTATGGGGTTAAGTTTCTACTCTTTTCTGATCTGAGGTCTAAACATAATGACCTCAACTTTGCTGTACATACATTACACAATCGTTTCATCTTTTTGTGCCCATGTATCTTTAGACTTAGAATAAGAACCATTAGAAGGCATACGTGCCTAAATTGTGACTGGTACAGCAGAATCCTAACTGTGGGAAAGGTTTATTGTAGCATAATAAATGTAAAAGATTTTTTACTTTACCAATATATTTATTTATGACAAAAAGGAAACCTGTTGGAAAATGAATTCTCTTTTACCATTCTGCACACACACAGTTCAGTCTCTTGACCCATTGTCGTATTTTCCTGTGTCATGTAAGATCTTGTCCTAGTTTTTTTTCCTCTAGTTATTACTGAATCTCACAGGTTAGTAGGGACAAAAGGGGATAAATATTCACAAATATATTGAAAAGAGCTTTCAAATAACTGCTTTGATTCCTTGTAATCCATCCACCATGTGATGGTGATAAGAAAGAGATTTCCTTGATCAGCATCTTACTCTAAAATTACCCACTTGGTCTCTTGTGCCCATTTGAAGTGTTTGGTAATCACTGTTGTGAGGCAGGGTGTTGGGCCTGATGTGCTGTTCGCTTTGCCAGTTTTAACATCTACTGATTTTAATTTTATTTCCTTCTAAATATGACCAGAAAACACTAAGTATTTTTGTGTGTCTGCTTAAATAATAAAGGACTTACCTTACTATCAGTATTTAAATCACCGCTGATTTCTGAGGGAGTTGTGGAATCATCATTGCTTCGAACAAGGTCAGTTTTCTAGATAAGCAAAGAAACCACAGAAAGTGACTTAAGTCTTAGCAGAGCACTAAAGCTGTTTCTGCGAGAGAGGGGAGAAGAGTCCATAGGTTTGTTATGGGGCTTGAATACAGAGATGTGAGAAAAGTGAAGAGCCAAGTGAGGCAGGAAGCAGATCTAGCAAGGAAAACTGATATGTGAGTAAAAAGCAGAAACAGAAATAGATCTATCAGACTGCAGTGAATTAAGGGAAGAATAAGTCATCAAAACCAAATTCACAGCTTAACAAAGGTGCGTGACATTGCTGCAGTAGAATTGCAACTGACTGTGAATCCGTCTGTGTTCTGTGGCACCAGTTACTCATCTTGTGTGACTACAAAAATAATAATTAGTTCTTTTTGTAACCATGGGGTAGTAAGTTGATGTAAATGTTTTAATGCTCAGAAATACAGTTGTAACACAGCACAGAATGTTTTCTGGAGCTTTTCTACTGTTTGTTTAGGATTTCATTAGTAAATATATGTTATACACCCTTCAGATCAAAACTGGCTTCTTTTACTCATGTGTTGAGGCCTCATGCCCTAGAAATAACACTGTATAGGGATGTCTGATATTCAGTTGTCATTTTACTAGAGAAATTTGTGTATGAGAGTCAAGTTCTCTTAGTTCCCAAAAGAGAGACACAATTCTTTTTGTTTATTTCCATACTAGTTCTGCTTTGCAGAAAGAAGCCCTGTGCTAATGTGCTAACCTGAACAAAGAATGTGGCAGAATCATGAATAAATGAAATTGAGGATATTAATATAGTTGGCAATACTATTTTGTCTATATCTACACCTATGGGAAGTGCAATGATGCTGTAGAATATTATATGATGTATTTCTGTCTTTTCTGCTAGTTCTAGCTCAAGAGCCAGCAGATGGTGAGGGTTGGGGATGTTCTGATATAGCCAGAAAGGAAGATTACTTACTGTTTTGAGTCTAACTTCTAAATTCTTTCTTTGATGTTTTGTAATTACTCTGATAAGGCAAATAGTAAGTGCCCTCTATTTTCATTATATGAAATACAGTTAGCCCAATGGTCTCCTAAGAAGATATTTTCTTCACAGACTGTAGAATTCTTGAGAAAGAAACATTTAAAAAGAAGCTGCCATCTCCAGAACATGTCCATCCTATCAGCTGAAGGTGATGGGGATGACTCATCATTTACTCCTTTTCCTCTGAGGTAGGAAGTGAATAAATGTGTATGGTATCCTACTGTCTGCACATATACACGTCTAATCATATTCTAGTCATATATACTCAACCCTTTCTTTTGGAATGAAAAACTGGCAACAATTCAGAAAAAGGATAGTCCAGAATGACTCTCACAAAAATAGCTAAATCCCCTGCAGCTGTACTGCAGATATTTACTATTTTTTCCTTGAAGTTTAAAAAAAAATAAAGGAGGATAGGATACTTGAGTACTTGTAACTAAGAGTAGGAACTGTAAATCCAATATCTGAGAGAGAAAATAAATTTCCTGTTGTGTCTTTGTTGCCTCAGATTCTGCCAGGTAACACGTTACCTTGTTTACTTTCTGCCAGATGACAGTAGGCGTTGGGTCTCCTGATATGGGAACATCCAATCTCAATTTGTTCCCAGCTACCACGACAATAGTATCAGGGGATTGGCCCAGGCAGTCAAGGTGGATTTTGGGAGGTTCTGTGGCAAAGGCAGAGAAAATAACTTTTAAACATAGTTCAAGTGTTCTGTAATAGGGGAAAAAAAAAGAATATTCATACATTAAATCAAAAAATGAGAAAACACTCCTTCCTTTGCTATTGAATACACGTTTATTTGCATATAAATAATGACTGCTGTTCTTACCTTCTCTTGGTACAAAATCAATCTTGACCTCTGCAGAAAAAAAAGAGGGAAGAGGTATTAGGAGAAATAGATCAGAAAACAGATTTTACTTAACATTTGCCCCCCAAAAGTATTTTTAACTTAATTATTAAAAGCTCATAAGGAATATACATCAACAGATTAGTGTGATAAAGTAGTAAGTTTTAACTAGTATTCTATGTTATTATTACTAGTTATATAGTAGTAATTCTAATTAGTATATATAGTATATAGTATTATTCTAATATACTATGATTAAGCTGGCTCTGTAAAACAACACGATAATAATAATATAAAATAACAGGGAAAAGCAATGTGCCAACATTGAGGTATCAGGAAAGGGATTCTGCACGCTCTTTCCTGAAATAACCATGATTCAAGGCATCATTTTATCCCTCTGGAATTACCATTACATATGCTAAGATAACTTACCCAAAAATTGAAGCTTGGCAGAAAGGTTGTAAGCAAACCCCTGAGGGATGAAGGAATAATCAGCTTCGTCATCTGGTGTTACATCCTCAATAGTTAGCTTATGGATTCTGGAAACATGAAGAAATACATTTCACTCCCTTACTTCTGCAGCAGAACAAGGCTATCTCAAGAGACAAGGTACAGGCTATAAGATATTTATAGACATTACTATTTCTTCTCCTCTTACCTTAGCATCAAGTCAACAGCCACCATGGAAAAACAAGCTAAAAATTGATGCTCCCTCCCTGTATTACTGAAAATTCAAAACAAAATGCAGAAAGGAAGTACCAAGGGAGAGTCTGGTCAAAGTCCTGTTTTGTATTCCTGTCCCCTGAGATAGTAGTCCTGTGACTTGTAATGCAATACCCAAGGATGTACTGCTCTCTGAAGCAAGACTAACCTGCCAATATGGGAGATCTTTATCCTTTCATCTGGGATCACCTCCTTTCCATTTTTCAACCATATTCCTTTCACATTTTCATCAGAAACTTCACACTTGAAGACTGCCTGGTCACGTGCCTTCACTGTCAGGTCCGCAATGCTCTGATAAACTTCCAGTTTTTTCTCTGATATTGTGAGAATAACCAATACACATGTCAACAAATCGGAATAGCTCTGTAAGCAAACTGTTGGTGTGGCTTTACTGAGTAGAAAAGGCTAGGGCTGGGGAAGCTGTTACTGAAAGGGTGAAATATGAAGGGAAATCCATGGCATGTGGGGCTTTAATGAAACTGATAACTAAGCACATGTTATCATCAGAGTATCTGTTACATCCGGCACACAGGTCCGAGTTCTACTTGAGGCACTTATTATCAAACTTTATGCCCTCTGAGTCCTTTTTTTCTCTGGAGTGTGGATTATGCTACTCCTACGCACTATCCTGAAGAAGGTTACCTTCAGCCTGTTTCAGTTTATCAGCTTCTCTAGTTCTGTAATATTACCTAGACGTACCTTGTACAATTAGTTCAGCAACTGATACTCCACCGTTGGTCTTCACGGTGTAGTGTCCACTATCCTCCTTGGTTGTCTCATTAATAATTAGATACTGCCTTTTTCCATCTTTCTTGAATCGGTATTTGAATGTTTCTTCTCGTGTCAGCTCAATTCCATCTTTTTCCCTGCAATGCCAAATAGTGTTAAGTAATATTTCTGTGGTGGGAAGAGAAGAATAAGAGTCAACTCAATGTTACCAGAGATTGGAAGACACAAGATCAATCTTTGTAGCATTTCAAGTTAATGAAAAGGAGGCCACTGTGCAAATGTTAGTGGAACCAGAATGCTTCTAGCTTGACCATTAATTTTCTCTGTGCATGTGACTTCTGGTTCAAGAGCTCATTCACAAAACATTATTTGATTTTTAATATTTATCTGTTATAAATAGAATTAAAGTATGTTAAGTGCTGTAGAAGATACAGGGTTGAAGACGCACTTCACCAGCAGGGAATTTACTGTCTTAAAAGCTGCCATAAGGTTAATAGGGACTTACTGGAAATGTCTTAAAATCTTGATTTTCCTGATGTGGATGATAATTGTTATAAGTTCATGGCTTGTGGGCATCAGTAAAATAAGAAAATTTTAGGGTGGATTTAAATGAATATATATTTTGTAGTCCTTTCCATTCAAGGATGCCACAGTATATTGAATACATTACTAAATTAAGCTTCATCACCCAGCCTGACAGGAAATTTAATTATTGTAATTTCCAATCAGCATGAAGGGAAATGAGCAGAGAGGATTCATGCTGCTTAGTCAAGGTCACACAAAAATACACAAGAAGTTTTAAAGATTTCCTGTTCATAATCCTAAATAACATAAAGAGGCTACAAGAAAATTTGTTTGAAAATTTCTTCAACTTATTCCTTCTGTAGCATTTTATATTCTTCATTATTAATTGAATTTATTTATATTATGTTACTTGAATACTGCTGTGATTTGTAAACAGAGAAGTTTTTCTTTTTGATACTTACTCATATGGAAAAATAAATAGAAAAGATGTTATGCTTTTAACAGAGTAAGAATTTTCTTTCTGTCTCATGTTATTTCCCTTATTTGTTACCAGTGACTGTTCAGCTTAACAAATGAGCTTACAGGATAGAAAAGTGAAATGCTACTTAGGGACTTCTTAAAATACCATAGCTCTAATTTCTAGGTAAATGTATGCAAGAAAACCTTTTGCCCTTGTTAGAGTCTGCTGAAGTAGATCACAAGATCAAAATCTGAGCAGAGATGGGAATCCCATAACTTGATTTAGATGTATCTGCTGGAACTGCATTTCAAAATTCTTACACGTTACTCCCTCCTAACTATTTTTCACAGCTATTGGAACTTCTAGTTGGTTTAGAAAAATGCTGGCCTCCTTTCCAGATCACAGGAATACAACACTAGTAAGGGAGGAAACAGTGGATGCCTATAACAACCACACAGAACACAGCACTTCGTGTTATGTGAGGATAATGTTTCCTCTGCTTGCTGAGCGGTGAGAGTCTGAAGTCATATGCAAGATGCTCTCCTAAGGCTGATATTCTCATTCATGCAGACTGGTTTTGGAACAAGTGTTACAGTGCAATGTGTAAACTTTTGCTGAACTTCTAAGAATGGACTGTAATCCAGAAGTTCAACACATTGGCAAAACCAGGCAAATGCACTTCGGCTAGTGATCAAAAGCTGAACATCTAAATTTTATTTTTGGTAATGTATTTTGACATGTGGCTCATGAAAGATATCTGAATGTTCTATTCAGCCACTGGTAAGAAAGAGATCTCTTAATATCTTATCTAAATAATGAAAATAGATTATTTGCAATGTGCAGTGTCTGCAAATCCCAGGAAGGGAATAGTATGTTTAACTTGTGTTTGTTTTACTGACTAGCAGATTGCTGATACTGTGCATGAATAGACTGTTTGCAGAGGGGTTTACTAACAAATAGCGGGGTGATAAAACTCTAAATATCAAAAAAGAACTCCCACGTATCATTTGGCTTAAATAATGCTGCAGTGAAAAACCTCTTACAAAGTAATATCACAGGTCTTCCTTTGGTAACTGGATCAATGAAGTTGAAGAGTCAGTCAATGTAAATGTTTAAGTGCAGGATTTTATAGGAATACGGGTTTAAAGACCACTGAAGGTCATCTGGTCCAGCCTGACACTTGATGCAGAACTAATACATCATGGTTTAGTCTATCCAAGTCCTGAGCATCTGCAAGATCTAATATCTGTTCTCAGCTTTGCCACTCAAGACCTCTTTTCTTTGTCTGGAAATGCTTTCCTATTTCCTATTTAGATTCTAAGGATAAGGCTCTGGAACGAGTCCAGAGAAGAGCAACAAAGCTGGTGAAGGGGCTGGAGAACAGGCCTTATGAGGAGCGGCTGAGAGAGCTGGGGTTGTTTAGCCTGGAGAAGAGGAGGCTGAGGGGTGACCTCATTGCTCTCTACAACTACCTGAAAGGACATTGTAGAGAGGAGGGTGCTGGCCTCTTCTTCCAAGTGACAGGGGACAGGACAAGAGGGAATGGCCTCAAGCTCCGCCAGGGGAGGTTTAGGCTAGACGTTAGGAAAAAATTCTTTACAGAAAGGGTCATTGGGCACTGGAACAGGCTGCCCAGGGAGGGGGTTGAGTCACCTTCCCTGGAGGTGTTTAAGGCACGGGTGGATGAGGTGCTGAGGGATATGGTTTAGTGTTTGAAGGGAATGGTTGGACTCGATGATCCGGTGGGTCTCTTCCAACCTGGTTATTCTGTGATTCTGTGATAAGCTGGTTAACATCATCTGAGGTATTACTGATATGGGTACTATGTGATAATGGGAAGTCACAAAATTATTGTTATTATTACATTACTATAGCTTGGTTTACTTCAGAGCCGATAAGACTATGCGTTCAGCATTCCATTTTCCAGATGGAAAAATCTGGTCAAAACTATTTTATTACACCTTATTCTTCAAGAATTATATTTTTTCCAAGACCATCTGAAGTTTAGAAATAACTAATCCACGGTACTGTATAATAATAACAAATCCTTTCCTGGAGATCAAGAGAACATTCTTTCCTTATTACTATGAACAGACCCACATAATGAGTTCCCCAAGCCCTGGTCTGATGCCCATGCCTAAGAGGCTGTAAGCCTTATTTCTGTCCTGTATAAGTCACATAATTGCTTTTGCTCATGCGCTTATGATTTCATATTCCATGTTTAAAGGTTGCAGGAGTTATAACAGGTGCCCTGAGTTAGTGCCTGTTACTTGGCTTAAGCTACTGGGCTTTTCTCTAATGAGCCATAAAACTGGAACTTTCTCTGTACAGTGTTTCATGTTTTCCCTGGAGACTTCTCTCCATTGTCCAAAATGCTCCCTTCATTTGCAAAGAGCAATGACTGAATCTCGCATAATAAAAATGGTAAAATAGATATCCAAGAGCTCAGTTTTCTGTTGCTATGACTTGAAATGTTTCTCTGACCATTTGCTGCAAGTCAGGCTGAGACAGCTGCTGATTTGGCCTTGTCACACCAAATGCCCATCCCACAGAAACCAGCTCTGCAAGATGTATGGGAGTTGTTCAAAGGCATAGGATCAAAGTGTGGCAGCTGCACTGTGCTCTGAAAGCAACAGATCTGATTGTCCCCATCTTTTGTGATCAGGCATCTGTAAGCAGTTCCTGAACAATAGCATGTGTGTGCCTGTGCATGTGGTTTTAATAGTGTAATGCACACACTGTACTAGCTTTTGGGCTCTATTTAAATTCTCAGTTTCTTCCTTTGGGAGAGCAGATGAGTGGTTGGCACTTCGCAGGAATGTAATGGGCATTATGGGAACGGTTGATAACCACATGCTTGAAGCTGTTAACAAGCTCAAGAGAATTTCATCTTGTAGAGAAATGAAGTGAGAACAGTGTGCGTAATACCTGGTATGTGAACACTGCCTGCTGTGCCCACCCAAGCAGCATGAATCTTACAGCTTCCGCTCAGGTGGAATGCCCAGTAAAATGAACTCTATGGTCTAAATATTTGTCATCTTAATCCTGCTCTCTGCGTAGGCATAATGACCAGCTTTGAAGGATCACTACAACAGACAGTGTCTCAATAGACACTAACTGTTTACCTAAGAAAAAGTACTTAAAAACCCCCAAACCCTTCACTGCAGTCGGGGAGACCAGAGGATTCTATAATGTATAGCAAATTCATCACAGTACAGATCTGATTAGTCTGGGCAATAGTTAGACATCATTTTCATGTGTTTGGAAAACTTTAAAGCTAATGGTTTGGTACAGCTGGTAGCATCTTGTAAACACTGCACAAGAAATTCCAGAAACACTATAAAATATCTATATTTAATTTGTTTTCTGCCATCTACTGGCCTCTTGGTTCCTCCTCTGTGTTTGACGTATAGGAGGAGGATCAATCTTCTCCTGGAAACAATTACGTAGGATGCTTTCTTCCTTTTTATTATACAGCTCTTGTCCCCAAATGCTGGTCCTAGAACATCCTATGGAAGAATATTGTTCCCCTCCTCCCCCTTTTTCTATTCTCTTACCATTTCACTGTAGCTCCTTCCTCAGACACTTCACACTCAAACTCCACTCTCTCTCCAACCATCACCATCTGGTCCTCCAGTGGGCGAGTGATCAGAATTGGAGGTTCTGGAAATGAAAAACACTTCTACTAATCCAGTGTCCTGACAGACTGAAGACCAGAGGTAGATTTCACCACTCTGCACTCCTCAGGAAGAGCTGGCCAAATACATGGTGATGCTCTCTGTATTGGAAATTAATGCTTACTGAGCTGGATCACCTTAGCAATGTTATCAAATTAACTTTCGGTTTTTGCTTCACAAGACAGAATACAGACACAAAATTAATCAGTTTTCATATATATTCTGAAATTCTAAACCAGAGGAAGCGTTAGTTTTTTTATAGTACTTGATCTGCTGGTAGAGCTTGAGGCATGTGTTTATCTTGAACGGAATAAAATTTTTAAAGTAGGTTTCTAGCCCTATTGTTGAGAAGTATATCACTTTCCAAATGAGAATTAATGGCAATTATTACTACGGTGTTTCCTGTACTTTCTTAGTTGCAGCGATAGGGAGAATTTTCCTTCATTTAACTGGAAGAGAAATAGCTACTTCAATACATGTCAGTATTTGTATGCATATTTGAGAATTTCCTTTCTTGCAGGATTAAGTAATCAGAAGGTAGAGAAGGTGGCAGTAATTCACTGCTAAATGCTAGGGAAGATCTCTCCTTTAACTACCATTGTTCACCTTTTACAAATAATTCCGTGAAGCTCTTCTCCTCCCCTACCACACATTCGTATGCTGCATCATCAGCCAGAGAGCAGTGGTTTATGGTTAGTATTCTCTTGGTCCCAACAGACTCAAAAATGTATCTGAAAAGAGAATAAAAATGTAATTATCAGAGAGCAACTCTTTTGGACTCAGTTGTGTCTTCCCTTGCCTGGCAGAGGAAAAAAGTTCCTACTTTTCCTACTTTTTTTTTCTGACACCAGTGGCAAGATTTCTTAAGACTCAAGCCCTATATCCCTGTCTCAGCGACAGCAGCAGTATTTGAAAAACTAGCTTAGGAAATTATAGAGAAATCTTCATACAAGCATGAGACATACAAACTCCTCTGAATGGTGTTGGATGCTTTTCTAACACCTAGCCACGTGACAAACTTGACCATCATTAAAAATGCCTTGTCATGGCTTCAGAACAAAATCACAGGAAATCAGTTTTGCACACAAGCTACACTGAATTATATCCATTCAACGAGAAAGAAATTTTGAACCCTAGATACACACATAAAGATCAGAATATAATCTGAGGACTTACTTGCTAAGTAGGTAGATATAAGCATCCATTTCCACGTGTAGATATAGAGAGAAGAGGAAAGAAGAAGAAACAGTCATGAGAACAGTGAACTGACCCTGAGCCAAAACACTATGTAGATTCTTTCTCATCTCCTATTTCTCCCTATTTTATTCCTTACTTTTTAAGAAAATCTAGATTTTTCCACTTTGTCCAGGCTGTAGCCGATACCTTTCCTCTGTTTCTCATTTACCTGCCGCTTACTTGGATTTCCTGTCCATTCTTCAGCCATTTTACATCAGCATCAGGATCAGCAACTTCAACCATTAATTTAATCTTCTGTCCTTTGTCCACTTGGTAAGCTGGATCCAGTTTCTTGAGGAATGCTAAGATGAAGAATGATTTTAAAAACTCAGTACTATCAATTTTTATACTTAACATTTTTGGGTTTTGCATTTTATGTCAGGAAAGTAAATCTTTATTCCCTTTCCTGTCATTTACCATCATCCTAAACCTTCCTTGCTTTCTGCATCCCTGTTTGTATTTTTACTGTTTCTCTGTTCTGTTTTCTGTTATTCCCTAACATAGTGTGAAAAGCATATGATATAAACTAAAATAAGCAAAGTCGAATGTTCTTAATCAGATGTGAGTATATATTTCAACGCAGAGTTACAGCTACATCTGCCCATGCAGGTAAATGATACTAATGAACTACAGCTTGCCTTCTCTGTGTCAGACTTTCAAAACAAATTAGTTAAAATTAGGTAATTAGTACTTCACAAGACTAGAAACTACTCAAGAATTCCAAATATATCATCCCAACGGAGATGAAATTTTTTAAATGTATCACTGACACCTGACCGGTTTTGGGGCTGAAGGAATGGAGGTTGTTGTAGCTTTATGTTCAGGGAAAGATAAAGGGCAGAGCAGAAGAAACCACTAAAATGAGCCAGTTCAGAATATCCAGAGTTTCAGAACAAGGTAGCTTGGGCATAGCTTTAATTTTTGGTAATCATTATTTCACATGTAAAGACTGTGTAACAACTGGGATAGGAAACTCCTCTTTCTTATGCTCTTGTGCCTGGCTGCTGTTCATCTCAAGTTAAGGTGATGAACTCACAAAGTAGATATGGCTACATATTTAGAATAAATACAGCTCACCAACCTGTACTCTTTTTCTCTTCTTTCTTTATGCGTTTGAGGCGTTTCAGCATCCCACGCAAATCAGTGATACCATACTGAAAAGCAATTTTCTCATATTCAGAAGGAGGAGCTTTCCTCAGGATTTCCCAGACATCAATATCAGCCTGTGATTCAGATTTTGCTTCACCTCTGCAGAAAGGGATTAGAGTATCTGAATGCCACTATTGAGAGGATTTGAAAACAGGCATAGGCTTGGCAAGCTGCATATTGGCTTGATGAAGCTATCTCTTAATAAAGAATTCTATAATATAACTTTTTACTATATTATTAGCCAAAATAATAAAATAAACCTGGTGACTAGTTTTACTTCCCTTTATATATACAGTGATTAAAATATGATTACTGTCCTGAAAGTTTTAGTTTCTAATAGCCAAAACAAATAAATATTAACTTCCCTAAGCAGTGGAAACACAAGGAGGCTTATTTTACAATGATGATTGTATACAAAACATGTAGTAAAGCAAGGAATAGAACTAATATACCAAGAACCCCTTATAAACAAGGCAGTTGGTGTATGTTAATAAGAAGCAAGTCCTTTTCTACTCAGGGTGAGTTTTTTTCTCTTCACTAAAATAAATCACAAATTATTAAAATATTTGTTGTCCATTGTAAAGACAATTACTGGAGGTAGTACTCTATAAAACATAAAGACACAGAGAGGTGAGTTGTGGCAAACAAGACAATATTTTATATTGACTATTTTATAGTTTAACCAAAGAACTAGTGATTATGGTAGAATTAATGCTTGGTTTAGCAAAACAAAGTGAAAATTTTGTTGTCTGGCTGTGGGAAAGGCATTATTCATCTGTCATTGTATTTTTTCTTTAAAAGATCATAAATAGAAAAAAGAAATTGGTATAACCTTACCGATTTACTGAGCGCAAGAAGCTGCTGTACTCCAGAACAATGCAGACAATGGTTTGGAAAGACATGCAGCATCCCAATGGGCAAGAAAGAGGGATTTTGTTAATACAGAGTCATGAATGTCATCTTCATCTTTAGCAGAACATGCCTACGCTTCAGCAGCAGGGAGATGAAGGAGCTCATGCAAAAGCTCTGAAATAGGCTCTTCACTATTGAAGTCAAACTTGTTCCCATACTTTGTACAGTTCCACTCTGCAATTTATTTTATAATTGTAATAAATTCTGAATATTCCTAATTATGGCTGATCACCTTATAAGGAAACAAATAGCTCTGCTTTACCTTGATGTTACCGAGTTTTTGCCTGTCACTGTTTGCATTTTGGTAAACAAAAAAAAGGATGAAAGAAGTAATATGTCCTTAAAAATTTCTTTAGACAAAGGAATTTCTTGTGGCTGTTGTTTCTGATATCATTGTGTCCAAGCAGATTCCAGTGCAGCAGAACACACCCTTATAATGAAGCCATGTTTGATGGTAAAACCCAACAAGCAGACAAGTTATGCAGCAGGTAATGCAGAGAAAAGTGGAGGATTCTTTAGTCCCATTAGTCTCTGAGAAACATTGCTACTTAAAAAGCATGACTGTAGTCAGTCTTAACGGCAGGTATATCCAAACATTTCTGATACTAATTTTATTGCCCCTAAAAAGACTTGCTCATAATGAGAATGCTATGTTTATTAATGTACTGCAGTCCTGGCTTGCGGTTTCCAGCACCTTTATGGCTCTTAAA
Source organism: Phaenicophaeus curvirostris (assembly GCF_032191515.1). Lineage (NCBI taxonomy): Eukaryota > Metazoa > Chordata > Aves > Cuculiformes > Cuculidae > Phaenicophaeus > Phaenicophaeus curvirostris. Next base: position 28,286,315 of record NC_091396.1, on the reverse strand, counting down.
CAGAATCAAAGAAGATTTCAGCTCAGTGAGTTTGAGCTGAAATATGCTATGCAATATTTTATATCTTTGGAGTGGTTTAGCACTCACTAAGCACTAAGCCTTTGCTAGCACTCATTGAATTGATAGGTACATCTGAAGTCTGGATGCCTTGTGATAAGCGCAGCCTTCAGAGTATTGGTTTTGTCATAAAAGTGCATCAACATCTCCCACAAGTTTTATTAGGAATATTCTTTGTATATCTACCAATTAGTTTGGGGCAGGTTTGTAGTTTTGCCTAGTGGAAGGCAAATAAATTGAACTAAGTTACCAAATAGACCAAGAGGGTTTTTTAACATAAGCAGTTCTTGGGCTGGTTGCTCCAATCATATGAATGAGCAAATTTAAAATATTTCTAAATACACATAAATTAGACTAGATATACAAGTACATAAAACTAGGAATATTTAATATTTCTAAGATGTGCTGAGTTCTTTGAGCTAGGACAATTGATTTTCTGTGGAGCAAAGTGTATCTCAAAAGGAGATATAAATTCATAGGAAACAAGAAAGACTTAACAGATTAAAATGTTACTATTTTCCCTCAGCATTATATATATATTGGTGGTCACTCTGTCTATCTGCCTGTCTCTCTGTTAATCTGTATACACTCCTTTATCTGAAAATTTGCAGGTACTTTTATTCATGGAGGTTTAAAAAGTATTTTGTGGGGGTTATCTTTAAATACATCGTAAGAAAAAAAATCTTCCAATTTGGAAGCAAGTCTACAGTCTAGTATATCTCACTATTGAAAAGACTTTCTTAATTTTTATTTTAGCTTTTCCATTACTCAGTGTCATCCCATTGTTATATCTGGCAATACAGTTCTTGTGCGTGCAAGCTGAAATACGAGAGATTTGATCATAAGTAAGTGTTTAATCTTCTTGGAAATACTAATATTTCCTAATTATAGGTTGTAAGCTGCATGGAAAATGGTAGTAAAAGCTAAAGGTTGTAATTTGTGTAGCCAAATTTAATTGGGTTGTGAAAAAGAAAAAAAAAATCTCTTTCTTTGCCTCTGAGCAAAGATTTCCTCATTCTTGTACACCTTTTCATCATTTCGTATTTGTTAATACATTCTCTTTGATCCTGTAAAGACACAGAGTTTCCACCGTTAGGCTGTACTCTTCCACTACCAACAGGAACTAATCAAAGTACAAAAAGTAATAGAGCACTTGGACTCCTGAAGTTTCTCCCACCCTTTTGTTACTCCCTCTGATGTTGGGGATCCTTCTTTAAAGTGATCACTTCATAGGATAACTATGCACTTGAGGGCATTAAGATGTAGCTTAGTGAACCTGCTGTAAGCGGAATATGCAGCTGATATATTTTAGTCACATGGGGAGGGGTTAAAAATAGTTTTGTACAGCTCAGAGATGGTTCCTTCCTATCCCATTACTGTCAACTGATTGGACCCTGTCAGCTGTCACCTCCTTCAAGGTCTGTGCTCGCTATCCCATTTAATAGTTCTGTGACAGCTGTTCCTTTTGCTCTTCCCAATGACCTCTCCTTGGCCCATGAAATCTGTATGTCAACACTAGTTAATTAAATTACAGTGATAGGATATACAGTGTTAAATGAAAATCTTTATTATAGTGGGAATGTTCATTACCTCTGGATTGAGGCGCACTTGTAATTTATGTGGGATAAAGCAAAATGGGTAAAAGAATAATGTTCAGTTCTATTTGAATCTGCATAATGATGGTCCCTTTTTCTATTCTATTTCAAAGAAGAATACTTTCCTTCCATAAGGAGTTTTCATTAATAGAGGCATGGTCTTCAACCTGCGGTGTGTGAAGCCTGAAGGATCCAAAAATTACCTCTGAAGTGGCTATGAAAAACAACTAGGAGCAGTGAATTTATCAATATCCTAAAATTCACAGAACAGAGATTTGTAAGCTAAGAGAGGTCAAAACCACTGAGAAAATGCAATGAAATATATAAGCTTCTTTTAATGAATTATATTTCTAGTCTAACAAAATATGAACAGTTAGATGAACAAGTTGAGCATTTTTTAAATACTGGTGGGTTTTGCTATTTTTAGAGTTCTATGACTGCTCAAAACTAATTACGAAAGCAGAAAGGAAAGGCATTATGAGAAGGCCTCCATAGTACTTAGCACTTCATTCCAGCTGGAGTCACTGTACAAAATGATGCAAATATTTTAATGTTGATCTCCATTTATTTGAAATTTTTAAAAAGAGATCAAGAATTCTTTTTTTGCCTTATGTTTTTTATGGAAATTAGGACATGTACAACTACCCTATTCAAGCTCCCAAGCCTGTTAATTTTTAATAATTGCCATTAATCAGAAAGCATAGTTTCTCTAGTTTAGACTTGCAAAAAAAAATTCTAATGCATTTTTTGATTCAGGCTTCTGTAGGGTTCATGATGAAACAAGAAACTTTGATATCAATGTCAGCTATAGAAAGTTTTACAGGTGTGATTTCTGTCTCATCTAGCTGGTCCTGTTGAGAGTTCTGGTTGTAGTGTTATTGCAAGGCCAGAATTCACATCTAGTTGGATACATTGCGTATTGTATAATGCAGGGATTTGTATACCTACGTGACCTTGTTTGGCTTACTGAAATCCAGGGTGTGAAGCTCGATTGAAGACGACCCTGCAGGCCCAGGGAGGTTCCTCTCCCTCTGTACTCGGCCCTGGCGGAGCTTGAGGCCCTTCCCTCTCGTCCTGTCCCTTGGGAGAAGAGCCCAGCTCCCTCCTCTCCACAACCTCCCCTCACATAGTTGTAGAGAGCAATGAGGTCTCCTTTCAGCCCCCTCTTCTCCAGGCTAAATGCCCCCAGCTCTCTCAGCCACTCCTCTTGTTCTCCAGCCCCTTCCCTAGCTTCGTTTCTCTAATCTGGACTCACTCCAGAGCCTCAACATCCTTCTTGTGGTGAGGGGCCCAGAACTGAACATGGGATTCGAGGAGTGGTCTCACCAGTGACGAGTACAGAGGGAGAAGAACCTCCCTGGACCTCCTGGTCACCTGTTTCTGATCCAAGCCAAGATGCCACAAGGGACAGGATGAGAGGGAATGACCTCAAGCTCCACCAGGGGAGGTTCAGGCTTGACATCAGGGAAATATTTTTCATGGAAAGGGTCATTGGGCACTGGAACAGGCTGCCCAGGGAGGTGGTTGAGTCACCTTCCCTGGAGGTGTATAAAGGATGGGTGGATGAGGTGCTGAGGGACATGGTTTAGTAATTGATAGGAACGGTTGGACTCGATGATCCAGTGGGTCTTTTCCAACCTAATGATTCTATAAGTTAACCTGAGCAAAATATGAGGCTGTTGTAGCTTTATTGCCTTCCATGACCAAGCTACTTTGTATCTCTGCATGAACCTGTTCTCTTTGTGAAGATAAAGCACTTCTAATGAATTGCAATACCAATACCTGAGCAGAGACTGGACACAGATTTACAGCATCGTTTACCCAAATAGTTGACTGTGAAAACTTAAACTGAGTAAGTTTAGATTTGCAAAAAATTAGTGTAGTGACAAGTACTCATAGTAACCTCATGGGCTGGAAAGACAGAGTGATCACCCAGGGGTAGTAAACAGAAAGAAGCATACTTGGAGTAATGGGATGACAATGAGAAATGTAAACTTTACTTGGAATAAAAAACAATGTTTTGTAACAGAGAAGCCTGTGTATTTACGGAGTAAGTGACCTGAGCAACATGTTCCCTTAACATGTTTAAGGATGGATGGAACAAAACTTCAGCATATATTTGATAGGCACCAGCAGGCGTATTATGCAAGTAATTTTTCTGATTCTAATTTCTATGACAACAGGAATTTAAAGCAGCAGGTTATTGAGAAAATCTGAAAATTAAAGAACAATTTAGAACTACTTATAAAAGAAAACAAAAAGACATACAGAGAAATACATTGATTTGTATTGAATAGTTCACCCTTAACTTCTACTACCTGTTTAAAAGCACTTTTGTCTCAGAAACTGGCACCTGATAGTTTTATTTCTTTCTCTCTACTTTGTGTCACACTCTACATGTAAGAATAATAAAGATGCATGCATTATTTCAAAGCAAATAGTTCTTATATTTAGCCTGACCCATGCATTTACAATGAAATGAATCATAAATCTTACTCTCTGTTGGCAGTAGTGGAATCCAAAACATCCAGATTAAGGTGGTGGTAAAAAGAGAAAAACATAAGTAGACAGGTTATGAAAACAGATGTGACAAGCAAGGATGAGAATGGGAGAAAAATTTCCACGAAAAAGGTGAAGGTAAAAATAAGAAATAAGAATTAGAATCAGAAGAGTAAAAAACATTTGCATAAAATTAATACTAAATAGATTATCTTTTTATATATATCAGATAAACAGCTATATAATACTTGAATATTGTGTTCAGTTCTGGGCCCCTCACCACAAGGAGGATGTTGAGGCTCTAGAACGAGTCCAGAGAAGAGCAACAAAGCTGGTGAGGGGGCTGGAGAACAAGTTTTATGAGGAGCGTCTGAGAGAGCTAGGGTTGTTTAGCCTGGAGAAGAGGAGGCTGAGGGGAGACCTTATTGCTCTCTACAAGTACCTGAAAGGAGGTTGTGGAGAGGAGGGAGCTAGCCTCTCCTCCCAAGTGACAGGGGACAGGACAAGAAGAAATGGCCTCAAGCTCCGCAGGGGAGGTTTAGGCTGGACGTTAGGAAAAAGTTTTTCACAGAAAGGGTCATTGGGCACTGGAACAGGCTGCCCAGGGAGGGGGTTGAGTCACCTTCCCTGGAGGTGTTTAAGGCATGGGTGGACCAGGTGCTAAGGGGCATGGTTTAGTGTTTGGTAGGAATGGTTGGACTCGATGATCTGGTGGGTCTCTTCCAACCTGGTTATTTTATGATTCTATGATAATGCATAATGCATAGTTGTATAGTGTCATAGTAACCTTCAGATATCTAATAAAAAGATTTGTCCTCCCAGCTCTCTGCTGCAAGGTATTTGGGATATTTAGGGCAGAAAACTCTCAGTAACTCCGTAGTATAGACAGGTATTGTAAATTGTTGTTGTGTTTTGAAATTTTTAATGAAAAGTACTAGTGGAAGCGTGTAATTACTTACATTCCAGCCTTTTCTATCTAGGGGAAGATCAATCTTTTTTTTCCCCCCTCCGCTATAAACTTGGCAAAAATGCAGCAAATGCTGAGTATTTGAGGAAATTGCTGTAATCAACTGTCATCCTTTTTTATGAGTTAGAGCTGCTTTAGGAAAACTAAAAGGATTCTGAATTTACATAACTTCCCCTTATTCTAGTTTTAGTGTTTTTGGAGTCAGTCGTTCAGGAGGAGCTGGTTACTTTATTTCTCTAGGCCTATGCATTTTTTTTTACTCACCTCTTTTTCAGCAAGGCACTAAAATTAAACTCTCCACCTTCTTCATGTCCCTCGGTACTATATAGTAACAGAAAACCACAATTAGTTTCAGAAGAAATTATGAGAATCTTGTGAGACAGTATCATTATGCAGGTGATGTGATTTTGTTTGGAAGTAGTTGATGGGGTTAGAATGATTTGGAATGAGCACAGATATGGAAGGTGACTTAATAAGGCTCTTTGTCCAGATTGATCTTCATATAGGTTTAAGAAATATATGTAATTAACATATATTCTATACTGATTATGGATGAGGTTCTGCAGGGTTTAATTTGGTGTTCATATTGATCTGGAATGTATTCATTATCATAAAGATATTGCAGAAGATTTTCTTCAGAATCCTTTGTGCTTTTGGAAAGCTGTATCTTCAGGAATGTGGATATTGTTTACAGAGTGGGGCAGTATTTAACCAACCATTTTGTGGAACTTCTTTCAGTCTTAAATAGTTTTGGGGTTTTGTTTTTTTTTCTTTTAGTATTTTCCCAGCTGTTATTGTTTGTTAAGGCTCTTTGCAATTCCAGAATTCATTATATTGAAAAGAGTGTCACATCATTGGTAGCTGGGAGGTTAAAGGAGGAATTCTGTGATCTGATTTGATTCTGAGATGAGGTCTAATCTGCAGTTGTTCAACAAGCACCGTGGCAAGCTGTGCTGTGATGAACTGATTTGTGAGAATAAGAAGCAACAAGCAGGAGTTGAAGTATAATTCTGCTTCTTACATATGGTGAACTTGGATGGCACGGTGTTGTTTTTGGTGTTTTGAATCTAATGCATTTTAGCTGTGCTTATGAACAATTGGAGTAAAGATCTACTCTGAAAACTTATCATAAGGTCACTAAAATCACTTCTTGGGGTTTACTTCCTAAAAAAAAATCACTTCAGGGTTTTGATATCAAAGTATTGGGAGTTACAGGGGTGTTCCTGACTATTTATTATTCAACTTAGCAAAATGGTCTTTTATGCATTCAGACAGGGTTTAGAAAGTCAAAATGGATTTTCTTAATCTCAGTCAGTCCCCCATCATCAGTGTTCAGCTGCTCCTTGATGTCTATGTTGTCTTGAGTATAAGAACATGCTGATGCCATCTCACAGCATTTGTGCTCTTCCAGCAGCAACACCTTATATTTAATTATTGTTTTATACATTGAAATTATTCCTTTCGGTTTTTCTGGTGGTAGTGGTAGCCCATAGTGCTGTCTCTGTCCATACACTACTGCTTCAGAGAAAATCAGTCTGTCTGTAGAAGTGTGAACCAGGATGTCAGGAAAACTCAGTACTGCAAGAACAAATACTTTAAAAAGTAAGAGAACAGCCTCAGCAGATAAATGGCGGCATTTTAACAAAATGGAAGAGAAGTGAGTGCCAGACTTCTTGTGCTGCTTGACAATGCAAGACAGCAATTTTGAATCAGTGTCATTTTGAATATGTTGAGAGAAGAGATCTTTTTATTAAGAAAGCACCGTTTTTACTTTTGTGATTACCTTCAAGATAGTGCAGTACTGAGATTAAGAAAATGCATTTTGACTTTCTAAACCCTGTCTGAATGCAAAAAAAGACCAATTTTCCGGGAATAATGCTCAAACGGAGAAGTGTCTTTTTGACCACTTTTTTCCCTACTTTCAGAAGATTTTTCAGTGTTTGGAGACATAAAGTTTACATAAGAATCACTAGTATAATAACAAATATGAAAAGGGTTTCTTGTGATCAGATGTTCAGGAATCAGAATTTACAGCTGGGAGAAGAACTAGTCACCTTATTGTTTCCCAGGTGGTACTTACATGAGATTTTCAGGAAAGCCTGCCAATCAATAATTAGCTTTTCAGAAGAATGAGGCCCTAATAATTGTTTTAACATGCATAGAGTTAAGTCTAATGACAGAGTTCCTGTTTTCATTGTGGTAGAAGATATTGGGCCAAAAGGGATAGGATGGGAAATATAATAATACAAGGATGAAGAATGTGCCAGGAAACAACAGATTTTCATGTACATGTGTGTTGGTACATTTCTGTGAGCAGTGGCAATTCCAGTCAGGATGTGCTCAGGAGAGGGGAAAATATGTAAAACAGAGGGAGCAGATGTGCGTATAATCTGAAGTTACATTTTTCTTCTAACAATGGTGAAAAGATGCCACTTGCCAAGCACATACCTTTTCTGTTCATGAATCTGCCTTTCACTGAACTATCAAACTACTCTTTTCATTATTTATACTCATCTTACATGTCTACTTACTTGTATATATTTGTCTCAAATAAATACTGCATACTATTAACAATGATTTATTTGTAATTGAAGATGCAGCTACTTTGGGTGGGACGTGTGTTTTTGTTTTTGTTTTCTTTTCCTTAGAAGAGAGAGGCAGTTTGTTGTTAGACTTGAATTCGTCTCCTGACACAGACAGTGGCTACCTGAGGAAGGCTGAAGTCATCCGTCTCCCCGCTCCTGCCAGGCTCCTGAGTGAGGTATCAAAGACAAAACTTCAGTTTTAAACAATTTGGTTAAAAATTTGGCTACCTTTTTGTAGAAGAAACTGAACAACCTGAAATGGTTCACACTGCGCTCACTTTGAACTGATTCTAAATTCTTCTAGTTGTGCTAATAAGAAGAGAAACTTTTGAAACTTAATTTCACTGCAACCAAATAACACAGTGCAGCTATGTGCTGAATGTGGGGCTGATCAGCTACCTATGGGTGGATTTGACTGTAGATAAATTCTGCAAACCTTTTCTAGTTCTTTGTTCTTTGTTAAACTACCTCCCCGTCTCCCCAGTATAAAAATAGCACTTATAGGGAAAAGCTCAGGGAGGTGTTATCAATGGTTTGTGTCCTAAGTCAGAAAAATTGACATTTGTTGGAATGGTTTTGATCTAGTAAGTTTGCAAAAATATGTAAAAACTATAACAGAAACTGGATTACACAAAGGAAGAAGAAATACTCAACAGTGAAAAAACTCATGTTAATGTCTGAGTAATAAAAAAGCACAATTTTGCAAATTTTACTAAGAGAATGAAACACTATTCCGTTAAGTCATATATCAATTCAGACAGTGTTACATATGTGGGGAGAATAGCCTTTTCAGTATCAGTACAATACCTTGCAATCTTTAATAGGCAGACCTGCACATATCTGAGTTTGTACACAGACACTTATAGTACCATCATCTTCATTCAAGTAATACAATTTTAAAACTTGAAAACAAATACAATCAAAAGGCTTGTATTAATGTTATTGGTGGTATGCTCCTTACAGAGCTCACTTCTTTGTTTAGCAAATGTTTATATTAAGACACATAGTTAGTACCTCAGCCACACAAAATTAAGGCTAGGCACTATGCAGAATCTTTTCCTTTTCTGTTGGTCTATGTCTGGAGTACTCTTTACAGATCTTGGAAAAAAAGTGCTGAACTTCTTGGTAGAATTACACACATTATCAGTTATGTAATGGAATATAAGCATGATTATTGTGCTAGAACAAAGTCTAAAATCTCTCAGATTATTTCTAAGAGTTACGTAGTATTTTAATGCTAGAAATATTTTCTTAATATAAATAATTGCTTAATAGATTTCTCTGTGCTTGTTTGTACAGCAGCTTTGCTTTTAGTAATTTTTGTCTAGGAAAGTAATCTGATTTCCACATGGAAGTATAACACAAGGTTATACTATACATACTCACATGCGTCGGAATGCAGAGCGAATATCCAAGTCTCCAGTTATAGGTGCTTCTGATGTGACAAAAAAGGATGAACAAGAATAGGGAGGGAAAGTCAAAATAATGCAAAATACAGTGCAATTATAAAGCTTTTCCTGTGCAGAATTTTTTTTTCATAAAGTCATTATACTATAAATTGTGATCAATAACATATTGAAAAACTGAAGCACCATCTTTAAACATGTAGCCTTTACTAATTAGCTTTCAACTTTCAGTATTTCATGCATAACTGAATTCTGTCTCATTCTTCATCATAACCTGCAGCATGATGAACCATCTTATCTCATGTTTGCCAGTTTTCCTGCTGATAAATTTTAGTTTCAATAATGACTTCACAGGGCATGTAAACCTCAATGAGAAAATCTCTGGGTATCAATTGAATATTATTGCTAATAATAATAAATTTTAATCCATGCCGTGAAAGCAAAGGTACGTTCCTGGAAATATGTAGAGGTACACAGAACCTCCATTGAGGATGTTGCATAGAGAGAACCGGATTGCTCTGTTCTAAGCTTCTGTTGATATGAACAGGTGTACTGCTACTATTGGGATAAAAACTGTTCTCAATCACAGCTCCTAAGTCTTTTGAGTCCTGCAGCCAACTAGGGAATCTTCAAAAATAAACGCTGCTGAGTGAGTACCTTCGATAAACTTTTGTCTTTGCATATTAAGGTCCTTGGTTGCAGTCCCATCAACAGAACCACCAAAACAGGAAATGTTGCAAATGCTTAACCCCATGGTCCACACTTATACTGTTTTACCTGAACTCTCCCACACTGGGGGGAAATTGATGTTAAAATGTACTTCCTTTTCAATTGCTGATAAGCTTTTCAGTATAGCAGTTGTGAAGGTGGCATCATGTATTAAGTAAAATGAGTCACCTAATCTTAAAGCAGTTTTACATAACAAGGTGCTTCTGCATTGAATTTATGAGGAAGAAAGTAATTTATAAGTGTCACATGTCCAAAAATTCTCATCTCCCTCTTTTTTTTTCCTTTTCAAGTATTGATCTTTAGCACTGAGTTTTAGCCAAAGTAAGAACAGACCTCTCTTTTATTCCAGTGACATTAAATATTATGAGAGAATGAAGCTGAAATCAGAATAAAGCCAGGGAAAACGTGGGCTGATTTTCATCTTTCTGTATGCTTTCTTTAAGAGCATCACAGGCCTTACTTGAGTGACATCCAGGTGTTGCTTCTGATGCTCTAGATCGCTGCCAACCCATCCCACTCCTCATCTGTGGACCTCTGTAAGTGTGCCTGTAGCTCTGTGGGCCTATATTTCAGATGTATGCTTGCCTAGAAGCCACTATGTACCAGAAAGAATTGTTGGTAGGCATACAGGAAAAAAAAAAAATAAAAGAAAAAACAAGGTGTCAGGAATTAATCTTACCATTGACTGTCAGGTTGAAATTAGAACTATCAAACTTGTCCTTGGTAGACACCTCACACCTATACCCTCCTGCAAAAGTCATGTTTGCTTCTATGATTTCCATTTCAAAGGTGTACACCTAGAGCATATGCCAATGATACAATTCATAAGTTAGAAAATTAAATTATGAAACAGAGAGAGAGAAAAACCACAATATATTAAGTTATGGAGAGAAATAGACAAGGGATATGACCCTTTAGAATTAAGAAACTCCTGAGCATGTAGCTCATTACTGTCATAAAAATTACCCCCTCAACATATAATCCCCCAAAGTACCCCTTCTCCCCAATTCAGTAGGAATGTCTAAAGAATATTATCACTACAGGTATTCCAGAGGATACAGTGTTATATTAGCAAAATACGCTGGTGTACTGGTATTTGCAGACAGCACATACACTAATTACGTATAGATTGGAATATGGACCAATAATAGAGCTTTCACTGAACAAATACAGCCTCCACTCAGGATATATACAGCACATTTTAAAAATCAGCAAACGGAGTGTGTAATGTGAGCAAGTCTCTTCTGTTCCATCCAGGAGAGGGTAGTAGTGTTTCATATACCACACAGGATGAGAAGTCAAGGTACAGACTCTCCTGTATTCTTGTTTGTGTATCTTTGAACACATTTGTGGTAAAAATGCATCTTACTCAGCTATTTACAGTAGTCTAGACACACAAGGGAACAATAAATACCAACAGTAATGGCTGAATACTTGGTGTGTTAAAACCAAGACCATACTTCAATATCTTATTGTTTTACCTTGAATATTATGGCTACTACTTGAAAGAAAGATAGAGGGAATCCTGCAGTAGACAGTGCAAAATTGCCCCACTAGTCCTCCAGATATTTTCTCCTTTCATCATAGATAAGGTGCTCAAGAGTCTATATGTAGTACTTGTCTCTTTTCTGCATGGTCAAAACATAGACTTCTATGCCTAAGCATAATATTGTGTGTAGCTTGGAGGACCTTAACATGAAAACATTCCTCTATTAGCTTAAATTTTCTTCAAATTAAAGATTAGAGTCTAGAAGACTGAGAACGTTACTCTGCCAATTGTACCTTGTTATTTCGGTCATAACTGTCATGCACCTGGAGATGTTTCCCCACTTTGCTTCCCAGATCCATCCACTTCCCTTTGAACCATTTTACTGATGGTTTCTTCAGCAGGCTCTCACCTGCCACTTTTGCTGTAAATGTGATGTTTCCACCTTGTAAGGGAAGTGGGATAAAATAAGATTATGAATAGTGTCTAATTTATGTTATATCACTGTTACCAAGCTGTACATGGAGACCTAATTAGTCAAGCAACAGGTACAGTTTACAAATATCACTTGACTCACATTTTGTACTTACCAACAGTAACTTCTCCATCCTGGGGCCGCATCACAAATAGCCCAATAGGGTCCAGAGGCTCTTCTGGTTGAGTCTCAGCAGTTGTAACTAAAATAAATATCAGAACTACCAGCTGGAACTTTCTGCACCAGCTTCTGTTACAGCCTATATAGTGAATTTGTTAAGTAATCTCAATATGTTTCTTCTGTCTCTGAGATTCTTTATCCTTTATTTTGAGTAATTTATCACTGGTGGTCTGCTTTCAGCTACTGTCTCTACCTTACTGACTCTAAGGATTCCCTATTTCTGTTCTTCTTTTCTGTTAATGAACCAGACTTGATATCAGAGTTAGTTCTCTGTTACCTTCTGTGTTTTGGCTGCTTTCTGCTGGTGGTGCAGGTGACTCTGAGGTAGCTGGGGCTGCAGCATCTTCAGCAGGAGTGACTGTCTCACTCTTTTCTGTAAATGAACACAAGCAAAGTTTAGGGAAAGCCATGTTTCTACTTCCTTTCTGAAGAAATTTTGCCCAAGATCAGCTTTTAATATATGTTAAGGAGTGTAGAGAAATTAGTTGCAAGCTTAGAGGATGTGTTGGAAGGAGAAGGGACTTTCTGAAGCTGGATGATGAGGCTCTTCCTTTGGCTGGGCTTGGAAAGAACATTGACTTTGAGTTTTTAAATTCTATAGTCTCGAGGTGTAGAAACTTGCCAGCTGATGAATAACACTATTGTTTGATGTCAATTTCAGTGCTCTAAATAGAAAAGGTAGTGAAAAATGATGCAATTATTATTTTTCTAAACACTTTCAATTTGCTTATTCATGAGATTTTGTTTAACTTTGCTGTTGGAATATAATGTTCCAAATGCTCTGTGTGCAGCTTGGGAAAAAGCTCAAGACACTGCTAGGAATCCACACGGAGAAGTATTTTAAAAATCTGTCTTCCCCTGGCTTGGGGAAGTTTATGGCCTCTCAATTAAACCATGACCCATGACCTCACAGACAAATTCAGCCAACTGCATTTGACACAATGGAGAAAATAGAAATATAAGAGAAGGGAGTAGGAATGAGCAACTGGGGCAGATGGAGGGAGGCAGAGTTCTTGAAACAGATGAGTCACAGAGGGATTTTATTTTTTATCCTATAGGTAGTGGAATCACTTCCAAAGGGCCTTGTCCACGTCTCTTATGTACCACGTGCAGTTTCCTGGCTATTTGCAAAGTCTTTTCCACCAGAGACTTCAGGCCTTGTTAAGCCATGAGATGACTAATTTCAGTGGTCACAAACAGAGGTGGCTGTGTCTCTGTAGGTTAGGGTTCCTTTTTTTTTTAATGAAGAGCTGAAATAATTATTGTTTGTGAAAATATTGATGTGTAATACTGTTACCCTTTATAAATCTAGTCTTAGCAAGGTCTGTAAAACAAGACAGTAACTGTGAACATATGAAGACGAGTTCAGCCCTGCTCTCAGAAGATTTATGCCTTTTACCCTAATCTGTATTTTTGTCTTGAAACAAAACATGATGATTTTAAATGGGTATTATTTTAATACTGAAGTATCAAATTCTACCACTCTTATTGTTAGAAGGTATCCTTCTAGAACTTGTCCAAATAAATTTCAACTCAATTTTTACTGGAAAGAACTAAGTATTTTAACTAACGTAGTGTGGTGCTCCCATAATGTGGATGTGTAGCTGTTTGACATCTGATTCCTCCATCACTGATGTGTGCTTTTCAGAGGTGTACTACTTTTAAGTAATGATTACACTTCCAAATGCATTAAGTCTGTTTTTTGTGGGATGTGTGCCTGTAGCGGGCTGTACCTGCAATTAATCTGAAGGACAATGAGCAAGATAAAACCAGTATAATATGTACCTGTTTACTTTCAGGATGAGATCACCAGCAGAATCATGCTTTTATGTGCTCTGACAGTTGTTAAATTGTCTTAATCTATATCAGGATTTCCCCTTCCTCATAACCCGTCATGCACTTTTCACCTCGAACAGAATATCTTGTCTCCTGTTAAACATTCACCAGTGTATTTTCAACAAACCAGATCTCACTACCATCGTGCTGCTAGGATAAACAGTGATAGCAAAGGGGAGGAGGTGATATAAAGAATCTGAGTTTAAGGCTTTTCACCAAAACAAAAAGGGAATATTAAAATACTAGAAGTGGTAAATTGGGATCATTTTGGAGGGGGAAAAAAATGTTTCAAAACTCAAGTGATTTCACCTATCCTCAGCATCTTCAGACATTTTTTCATTAGAAAGGGGCAGAGAATTTGGCTCTTTATATTTTTCCCTAGGAAAAGCCTGGGGAAGTTTTTCAATACCTCATCTAACTTATCCTTCAGTGCATACAGAGATAGTAACGAAGTATGTATTTTTATTAGCATGTGGTTTTGAGACAGTTTTGGGGAACTTATGAGCTCCTAAAAACCTTACAGCATAATTTTTATTTTTTTTTTTGTTGATTGTTACTATTTTGTATTTAAATAAAACAATTTTAAGAAGAATAAAATACCAGGCCTATATTTAGGTCAGGTTAGGTTAGACTAGCTTTGCTTTGCTTTTCAACAGCTAAATTGAAAATCTTGGCAGAGTATTCTGAAGATGGACATTAAGATTTCTTGTCATCTCCACTGTGTGGACTTCTGACACCTGGAAATGGGTGTCTTAACCACATGAAATGTATTCCTCAGCTTAATATTAATGGGTAGCTTCAAATAACTGGCAAGCAGATGTATTGCTGGAAAAGACATTTTACAGGGTTAAGTCAGGCTAATTTCCAATGATCTCATTCATAAAGTTTACATGTGGGACTGGAAATACTGATGGAATCAGAATTGCTTAGGAAACATTGTACCTGGCTCCTTGACCTTGAGTTCAAATTTGACCTTGGAGCTTCCAGCTATTACAGCATATGTCACATCATCTTCTTTTCCTACATTATTGATTGTCAGTGAGTGCTTGTTTCCTTCTGCCTTGATGACATATTTCTCACTTTCAGTAATTTCTGTGCCGGCTCGCTGCCACTTCACCTTGATCCCAGATTTTTCTGTCTCTGCTTCAAACACAGCTGTGCTTCCGGCTGTCACCTCTGTCATCTTTGGCTTCTTGGTAAATGCAGAAACTAAAAAAAGAAAGAAGGCTTGCTAAAATCTGTTTTGCAATTGTGGCATATCTGGTGTAGTCAGCTGTTGTGGCTGCAACAGCTGTCTACTTTCTCTTCCATCTGCCCATGCACGATATAAATTACAGCGCTTTCCATGGAGTTGTTGTGGAGTTGTCTTTGTGTTTATTGAGTTCTGTCTCTGACTGAGATGTCATATCTTTTCATATTGTCATGAAATAAAATGGAGTGGACAGCAAACTCATCTCACTGTCCATATTCCTCTTTCTTTTCCCCATAATGAGCTCTGATTATTCATAAGTGAATGTTTTGATCTATGACCAGATGGTATGATATAAATTCTTATATATCAAGCTCTCGACATTACTTGGACATGCAGTTTTATTTAGAAATATTAATTCTGTCCTAAGACTTGCTTGGTACACTTGTTAAACGGGATCAGGATCTGTTTCTCCAACAAAATTGCAGTTTGTGCAATAACCTGTGTCCTAGTATGCCACAATGAATTAATGAGTTGTCTTTATTCATTCTGTTTTGACTGACCAAAGCTTTAGTGGAAAGGGATGCACGTTCCTGTGGTGGCCTTTGTCATTTTATCCCAGCTGAGGTAATATCAATGGTTGTTTGCATTCAAATGTTCAGTCCAGCATTAAAAGTTAAATACTTGCCTACGTAGCACTCTACAACAACTAATTTTCTAATTAATTACAAGGTGGATCAGACTATTTCCTCTATATGTTGAGAAGCACTTATCATGCCTATAATGAGAATGAATTAAATTATTAATATGCAGGAGTGAACAAGCATAAACCATATGATCTGGTTTGGTTCATATTTAATCAAAGTAGCACAACAGATACGAATTTGGAACGCAAGCAATGTATTGTGATTTTGATCTATGAGTATCCTGATCTTCCTCAAGACTAGATTTTAATATGGTAACTTATTTTACTGATTTCTTTACCCTGGTTTATTTATTTTTATTTCTTTAATTTTATTTTGAATCAAGTTTCTCATTTTATGCTTGTGTTCTGGTCTTCTGCTAATTGTCATGAGCTATGTTCATGTTTAAAAACATGAGTAATTGACATTCTGATTCATACACAAATGGGTTTTGTGCACAATTATGTAATTTTTTTATTAACTTACACCTGCATAACCATGCTTTTATAAAATATATAAAATATCCATCACAGTTGATTATAGCTGTTGCCTCTGTGGCAACTTGCCTATGGCTTTTCTATTTTGATAGCAACAAGAACTATCCAAGCACCAAGACAATGGTTATAGTTGCCTTTATATGTTTGATTTTGCTTTATAAAAATGAAGGGAACATGACATAGAAGTATTTTAAAATAGGGTTTTTTTATACTCATGCTCAAAAAGGTGCTTTAGTTCGTATAAGTGCTATATTACTAATACCATCTGTTCATTGCATAAAATCTCTGTTCCTGTAGCATTTCCTCAAACTGCATAAATTAATTGACCTCAGCATAGTTACATCTGCAAAAATATCATCTAAGGGCCCTTGGATTTGAGTCATAATACAGTTTATATTTCTTACATTGTTTTGCAAAGTATTTGAAACTGCTTAAACATGAATTAAAGTATCAATTGCAAATAGTTTTAGAATTTGATATGTAGTGTACTTTTACTCTCTTTGTTATATAAAAACCCTAAATAGAATTTTTCTCTTTCTTTTTTCTTTTTCCCTCCATATTTTATATATTTATTGATAAAACAATTTTGGTTTGCACTGAGCCTGTAGTAGACTCAACCAAGTCCTGTTGTATACTTCTGTATGTTTTTCTTCCATGTCAAGATACAAATGTAAGAAATTTCCCTGAGAGTGGGATGCCCCTGCATGCTTTTTTTAAAATTTTTTTCTAACCTCAGGCTGGTAAGTGGTATAATTGCTCCTAAACAGTAAACAGCACAGTCCTGTGTAGAATAAAATCTACAGTACAGCATAATACTCAAATGCCCGTTACCAGTCACACATCTTTTGAGATAGCATTGCACTTCTGTAAATAACAAAACAGGGTATACTTTGATGTATTGTATCTTGAGTAATTGCAAAAGAATTATTTGAGACAGCAGGTTTGAAGTACACAATTCAAAAGAATTCAAAGGACATGCAAAGGTGGCCAGGCTACCACACAGCGTGGAGCCAGGCCAGTTCTGGAACCCACTCTTGAAATACCTACTAACTGGCTCCTCTCCCTGTGACGCGAGAGGTAAAGCAGCTAAGAGACATGGTCATTTTGTCTCTGAGCACTGCCATAATCACTCTTCTATTTAAGCACAAAAGAATCTATAAATATATTGATTACTTAACAGCAATGTGCCTGTAAATTTTCCAGCTTACAAATGGAAGGTTTTCACACCCACCAAAAAGATTAGGTTTCTTACATTTACTTTAGGTGCTTCGACAAAAATAGATTGTTGGCTGGAATTAGATGCACAGTGAGAAATCTGCACTATCACATAATATTTCTGACATTTGGGAAATCCAAATATATATGTAGAAGATTACAAGTAAGTCTCCTTGTCTTTTTTTTTTTTTCTCCCTCCCTTTACTGCCAAAAGATTCACTTCAGTGCCAACTTAAAATGATTGTGAATACTTCCACTGAAGTATGAAATTGCAAAATCTATAAATCTCTCATGAAATATAAACTTGCAAGAACCGTTGTTGAGAACCCTTTTTTTTTGCAGGTAAAGGAGTCTCTGAGTCATTTACCTGCACTTGAGATTCAGAACCTGTGCGTGCTGGTGTCCAAGAGTATCTCTATTCCCTTTCATCTTTCACTGTTCATATTGGCAAAGGAAAACTAGTGATGTACAGCAGGAGATTTTACAGGAAATTACTTTGTTTCAGAAGAGAGACTGCTGAACAAGCACCTGAAAGGAATGCCATCATTTTTCCTTCTGGGGAAAAAAAAAATGAGCTGCTTAGCAGAAGAAAGAGAAGTGAGAGATCAGCTATTCCTGATCTCCTTCATTGTGGTTGCTACTTTAAGCAAAATGTAAATCTAACCTGACCAGCAGAATTTTTTTTTGTCATGCATTTATACCAATGTAATGCAGCTATTTCCTTATTAGGAATATTCCTAAGAACCACCATTCAAAACTTCTTGTTTGTCCTGAGAGCCTCACTTTTGCCTGCTTTTGTCAGAAGCACATTCCTCATACGGCAATCTCTCTCACTTCAGCATTTGGCTTCTACCCGGATTTGCTCCTCTGAATTCCATACATCCATCCTGTACTCAAATCACTCTTGGAGATGACCACCACCATCAATCTGTGGAAAACCCAATGACTGTGACACCTCTCATGTGATGCTGTGGAATGTCTAACAGCTCTCATGCCTGTCAGGCACTGACAGATATCTCTCAGGTACTATCACATGTTTATGCAGACTGCAGTCAGACATGCACATAGAAGCTGTTGAGCAGAGGCACCTGATGACAAATTAGCCCATGTCCTCTGCTGCATATTTGGTTAGCCCTCTGCGTCCCAGTAAATTCTAACCCACCCTTCACAAAGGTGGAGAAAGGTGACTTAGTACTAGCACACTGTGGAAATTCTCAAGAGAAAGCAAAGATGCCCATGAGTTACCAGTGACGCTGATGTTAGGAATTATTGAAAGAAAGGAAAGTAATAGGTGCTCTTTGAACCCGTTTTTCAGCACTTCACTTCTCATATCCCAGACTCCTAATCAATTCTAGCTTCTGTAATGCAAAGAACTTCCTATAACTTCTGAGTAATGTAAACCAGCAAATTTCTACCCCAGGCAGAAGAGGAAGCAGGCTGTGTGTGGTGTGCGAGGCTCTTGTAGAAAACTTTTTGGTGGTTAATGTTGCTGCTCCCAGAACTTGCACACAGCACATATCCTTTAAAAGTCTTGTAATATCTGAAGACGTACACATCAGCTGCACAGTTATGTATGTTACATGAGTTACAGCTCTGTTAATTAGCAATAAAAGCTCTATTTGGAGTCCATTATCAGATTATAATTTGATAGCAATTTATTAATAAGTCTTTCAATCAGGAGGATGAAGAAATATAAAACACATTTGCTTTTGGCTAAATTAAACTAGAATAAAATAATTTAAGTTCTGAAACAAATTTCCTTGAGTTTCTACCTAAAAAAGTAATAAAACTAATGACCCATCTTCCTAATGCTGCCATTTATTGAATCTTCATACTAGCACCTTCATGGTTTCTCCCTTGCTTTATGACCTGCTTTGAAGCAATCTCCTTCTAACATCTACCATCAATCTAGTTTGCTTTTCTGCTTCAAAACTTTTTCATACTCTCCTATGCAAAATCCTAGAAAATTACTGAGCTACTACCCAGGTCACTGTCTTGTTTTACTAACAATTTTTTCATTTTCTCTCTTGTTGAACTATTTATTTACTGGGCTTTTATTTTGTAAGTGTTTTGAGGCAGAGATTGTTTTTCTGTTGTCTTAGTACAGCATCAAATTGTTAGTAGGTAACTACTAAGTACTGTTTTATCCCTGAAAATAATAAAAGTTAGTATTAGAAGCTAGAAGTGACATTCCTGTTTGATTATTCTCAGAATAAATGGAGCTGAAATGTATAGTAAAATAATGTTTAAATAACTGGAATAATTTCAATTTCTAGCCACACTGTCTAAAAAAATTGACTTGTTGAAAATCACAAGCGTTAGGTGAAAACCTTTTCCTAAAATTGCTGAATTTCAAAGTATGCATAAAGTACGTGAAATGAAAGTGAGGAAGAAACGTGGATTCCACAGGCTTGATTTTAACTAGGTAGAGTGATGGAGGAGAGCTATTATCTTGTTATTTTTATTTTATCCTACTTTTCATAGAGGTGGCTCTGACTACAGCTCCTCATCATTCATTATTTGTGATATGTACATGAAGCAGAAGGAGATAAGCACTTACGGAGAGTGTGTGTTAGATACAGCTTTCAAATGCTATTTCTGCCTTTCTGAAATAAAAACTGTTAAAGGTATACATGTTTTAGGAGAATCTAATGTATCTGGCTGAACACATATGCTGCAAACTCCAGCAGAAATCTGTGATGAGAGTAATTAGAAAAAATAGTCACAGTTTTTCTCCCACAAAGCTGAGTTATCTTACTGCACATTCTGTGCATTTGCTATCAAAATATGTATCTAGTGAATGTATTGAATTAATATTATAAAAGTAGTATTAGCTTTTGAAATTCCTGAATTCATTAAGGCTTTGTGTTCATCTTTGCTTTGGTACTTACACTTGGCCATCTAGTTTTCCTTTTATACCGTTTGCTCTTCCATTGAGTAAGAAGCCAAACTCTGGATAAGCAGATTTCAGTAACAGAGCTTGTAAATTCCATGCTGAGGAACTATATAAAGATGCTACACATTCCTTGGTCAGGACCTATGTGGCTTCTTGCAACTACAGGCTCAATCAGTCCATGATCCAAAAGCTATTGAACTACTCAATCTTATCATTCCTTGCCTACTTCAGCAGCTGAGATTGCAAATTCCTGTAACATGAGCAACAGGCAAGGAATAGCTTCACTATCAGAGTCACCTCTCTATGCATCCATCATACTTTCCTTAAAATAACGTTCAGCTTGCTTTGAATCTTAACTTACACAAGAGGAAAACATATCTATATGAATTTTTTTTTCTATTATTGTAGTACAAAGAAGCTTGTTATCATGAAGCAGTTCTTATGGTGTTAGGTGCTGGCAAATGTAAAACAATGAGCTTAGATTGAAACTAAAAATTCTACAGTAGGCTCTTCATTATGCAGCACTAATGGTTATTATTAAGTCCAAAAGGCTCCGTGTACTTCCAAGGCAGTTTGCTTATAAACCCTGATAAAATTTTCTAATCTGAATTGCAAACTCTAGACTTTTCAATCGATAAAATATGTGAATGAAAGTTGACTGATTTTCAAGAGGAGGCAATATTAGACTTCTCCTTTCCCAGAGAATGCAGACATTTCCCATTAAGTCCCATTTGTCTATTAAACTTGGTGTTTAAAAGGTCAGATGTTTCCTCTTAATGCCACAGAATATTGTTAGGGAAATGGATGGAACTTCTTTTAAACCTTTCTGAATTTCCACAACAGAATAAGCAATCAAAGCTTCCCAAAGAATGAGCCTTTGAACACAGCTTAACTATGACATGTTTACATCAAAGGGAGAACAACATAAATATTCTGTAAAAGGACTCGGCAGTAAGTGATGGTTTTTAATGCTTGTTTGCTCTGCACTAAATTGCTACAGGTCTTCTAAATCCTGCTGATCTGGGGGAGTGTATAGATTTTCTGGAAAGCTATGACAGCTCTTTTGGTATTCTATAAATAAATAGAGTGGTACCTTATCCTGACGGATTTTAGTTGCACAGTTTTAAATAAAAGAATATTTGTTTGACAGTCAACTTTACTGGTTTAGGTTTTGTAGGGTCTTTTTGTTTACTTGTTTGGCTGGGGTTTTTTAACATGTTAAAAGGTTCGTTAAAATGGCAGATATAGACAGAATATCTATGACCATTCTCTGGCAGGAAGTGTTTCCCTTCGTAAGAATTGCTAGATGATTATTCAGGCTTCTTGAGATTATGCTTAACATTATCCCATCTTGAAATGTCTTGAACTGTATAAACAACATGAAATAGAAACCCAAAGGGATTAATGTCTCTTGGGAGAATGAGAAGATCCCCTCTAGAAGTCACGGGGCACGTGACTGGTTCTGTCTCAGTCAGAGTGGGTAATAAAAAGCTTTTTCTCCCCCTGCTGCGATAATCACAGTGTTTGGGCTGGTATGTTCTTAAGAATTGTGTGGGACTTGTGATGTTAGACACCTGTTAGATTCCTCTGTGGAAATTAGCTGGAATAGAATTTCTCTTCACATCAGATAGCAAAGGCAGGCATCTTCACAGAGAAGCTGACTCTCATCCACAGAGACTTAAAATGTTAATTTAAAGGCAGTTAAATCATACAAATCAAAAGTTGCAATGCCTAGATGATCATACAGTCAAATTTTGCCCACTCCATCATGTTTCTTTTTTCCAGTGTTGTCAATCACAAACATTAGACATTTGAAAAAAAATCTCAAGAATCATGTAACTTTAAAAATAGAATATGAATTCAAATGCCTTATTTTTTAAGTGATTGCTGAACACTTACAGCTTATATTTTCAAGGTTTTCTCTGCAATTACAAGGTCTGATATGTACCTCTTTTTTATATACCATTCTATTTCCATTTGATTTCAGAAACTGTAGTTTTAAGAACACCAAATGATGTTGTAGTTGTGGTAAAATTGAAGAACCAGTGACACCACCATTGCTTTAGAGTTATTCTGTAGAGGGAACATAAAAAATCTTGTTGGAGTAAATCATGCTTTAGTGTTCTGCAGTTCTTAATGGGATATATGAGCTGTATTTGTGCTCTGCCTCTGATAATGGCTGATTCAAAGCATTTTGACCAAAATGAAAGTTCTTCTTAAGAAATTCTGCTTCTTTTGTTGTGGTGATCACTGATTTTCCCATTGATCAGCCTAACAGAAGAATGATGCCTGTTTAGTCCTTTGCAAAGCATGAAGTCCTACATTAGTAAGTATCAACAGCTATTATTATTGACTACCTCGGGAAACAGCATGTTATTTAAAAAGCATGCACCCTGTACTGTACATTCGGGTAGTAGCATTTCTGGGTATGCACTCGCATCAGTGAAGCTCTAGAAGTGAAGAAACCCAGATTTAGTACAATTTTCTCCAGCCTTGTGTATTGGATGTGTGCACACCTTTCAAACAATCATAAATTTATATACTGACAAGTTTTTTGCAAAAGTAATTGTGGGCACAAAGAAACACATCTTCCTCTACCCCCACACAGGTGTTCTGAGGCTAAACTTTCCCTATCTCTGCTTCCCAGGCTGTCTTCCTCCTTCTCAGAAAAGCGACTAATTGCACCTTACACCGCATCCTAGCCCTCCCATTCTTCCCTATGTAGGCAGCCTCTGAGTGATTCCTTATTTCCCAATTTTAAATTAGGACTTTTAAATTTTATATTAAAATTCTAAAGGATTTTCCTAAAACTGAAGAATTTTCCTGATGTTTTTCTAGTGGGGCAGGATTTGCACTGGGCTCTGTGACCTTGGCTTTCTGAAAATGGCTAGTTATCTTCTGGCTCAAGGGGAAAGGATGGACAACTGTGAGTGAAAAGAAATACGTGTATATTCTTTACAATGCAAAGTCTTCTTTTTTTTTCCTAGAGCTCTGCCATCACTGGCTGGAAGAACTAGACAGTGTAAGCAAACTCTGAACCAGGTGCCATTTGCTTTCATTTTCACAGAAATTTCACTTCAATAAATACCATCAAAGTTTGCCACTTACACTTCATTGAAAGTATCAGGGAAAAAATAAAGCCAGAAGAGGTTTATACTGCCTAATTGCCCAAGAGAGAGACTACAGCTTTTTTTTTCAGAGTCCTAAAGTAGACTGGGAGAGGAAATGAGAAATTTAAATAATCTGAAAATTAAACCTGTTTCACCTCTATTCTTTCCTCATCCAAAGTCTCTGGAGAGAATTCTGTGGCTGAGGGTTGCCTAACTAGTTATTTAATTCTCTGCAAGATCGCTGAACATCTCTTATATTTATAACTTCATAAAGTATTGTCTCTTTTTCCTCACTTTTATTTTGTTTCCACTGAAGCATCTCATTTCTTCAGCACACAAAAGTTACTCATATTTTTCTGTGTCAAGCTGCTCTTAGATTTTGTCTGTTAGTTATGATTCTTACCTGTTTTCTTTACAGGCTCTGGCATCTTCACTTTGTTTCTGATGAAGCTCCCAGCTGCATCTAGAAAGCAATGTCCAAGCTAAACAGGAATGAGTCTGCAGGGCTTTTGAGACCCCCCTAAACAAACACTTGATGGAAGCCCCCATGCTGCTCCTCCCCCTTGATCCCCACTGTTGTCAACTACAGCCCCTTATCAACAGCAGGACACACTTGACAGGCTGCATCATCTGGGATAAATATAGCCAAGTTCCAGGACCCAGATTGCTCAAACCACTTTAGAGTGGCTACTACAGATCTTTTGGTACAAACTAGAGCACAATCTGATATTGCATATCTGTACAGTACATTTTCCCGCATCATGTACGTATTGCATTAAGAATTCCTAACCTTATGTTTATAGCACATTGGGCAAACTAGATCTTGTAGTTACATCTCCTGTATGCTGGTTCTGTACTTACTTTAAGCGTGTACCTGCTTGCATTCTTGCTAACTAACAGTCTTTGTTGTTATAACTGGGTCAGAACTGAACAGCCCTCAGAAAACTTTTTTTCTATTTTTTCTTGTTTCTTTTTTTTTTTCCTCTTTAACCAAAGACTGGTTTTGTAGAACTAAATGTGAACTTTCAGGAAAGAGCTTTCTTTTTCAGACATATTTATACATTTCTGCCATTTGCAGTCACAATTAGAAAGCATGACACTACTTAAACACTTCCAGTTCTTCCTCCCCATCCACCCACTTGATTTATGGCATATATTTCTTCAAAATCAGCAAGTCTTTTTGCTTTTAATTTTACATACCATTTAAAAAAATCGTTCCAAGGTTCCATTTGATGCTTGTAGAAGTTTTAATTTTCCTTAATTACATAGAAAGGTCCTAGGGGAAGTCTCACTAGAAAATTACTCTGGTATTGCCATTTCATGCTCCAATTACTGCTTCTTAGTTATTCATACATTTAGCATATGTCAAATATTAATAGTAACTGTGAACAGTCATCCCTTTATTGACTTGGTGGCATATCCATTTCCTGTCACTGTTTAGTCTGTCTCATTTTTAGTTTTGAGCTTAATCAAAGAAACTCTCTAGGCCAAGCATTCTGCACATTTCAGCTACCACTAGTATCAGATGGAGAATTTTTAGAAAAAGATGGTTTTCAGTTTTTCCAGTTTAACAAGCCTGTAAAAACCTCAATATCTAAGGGATTTCTCCTTTTGGCTGGGAGCTCAGAACAGATGAGTGTGCGAGCGGCCCATTAGTCACTGTACTTTGTGTCTGTCTTTCACAGCTGAATTTCTAGGCAGACCAATAGGATAAATGTGAACATGTAAGAATGACTACTGCTGCGTCTCCTGATTTTGGGCCAAATACTTCCTCCCCTTCTCCTGGAGGAATTTTTTTTACATGTAAGTGAGGAAGCTGGACAGGATGTGTCCTATGTACATTTTCCAGTGCCTCTGTTTCTAGTGGAGCACATATTAGCACAGTAGGGTTTTGACCTACTATCTTGTGCCTGAGGCATTTCACTGAGGGTCAGGAAATCTTGTCTCTTTGAAAGTGTTGAAGCCAAAGCAAAGAGCTTGGGCCCCACAGTATGAAAAATCTGTCACTTGACTATTGAAGATCATCATTCCTTTCTTAAACATTTCTCCCTGTTAGAGCACTTACATTAACTCCCTCTTCTCTCCAGACCTGATTCTTCACACACTGTTGGAACTGCATCCAGAACCCTTCTGGGAAGAGAGTTTTCTCCCTGCAGCCTTAGACAACAGAGGTGACAGGAGTCAAAGCTACCAAGGATGATATGGAGAAATAAACCCTATGCAGATTATTCAGAAGTGAACTCTGATCAGAGCTGTGATTCTTCTTCTCAGGTTAGTTGCCTCTCTAGTATGGTCCATGAAATACTGTTTGCAGGGAAAATTAGCTGACTAGAAGTCACCTCTGCAGTATATAAACCATGAAACTCTTGTAATTGCCACCAGAATATACTAATCTTTCTAAGGAATCATTTTCCCTAGAGGATTAATTTTTGCTACTTCAACTTTCTCCCTCACCTATTAGCAAATAATTGTTTTTACTGAAAGCCTGTATGCTATGTTTTAAGGTTCTTGATTTGATAAAATACATAGTATGCTGACATATTTTGTAATATTTGGATTCAAAAGATTGTTTAGTTCTGAGGGGTTTTATACACTTAGCACCACAGGCCTTTAGTACCACCAACTAAAACAGTGTAAGTGGAAATAAACACATTTTTATGGGTTTAAAGGAAATATATACTTATATACAAACTCTTTAAAATGCAGGTGCATAATATTTATAATATACTCCAAGCCTGTATTTGTTCTCTGTGAGTGCCCAGTAGGAGGTGCTTCGAAGCAAGAACTGAGAACCTTGGAATAATTAGTTATGGGATAATGCATATCTTGACTCATTCTGAATGCTAATACATATCGGCTTAAATAAATCTTAAATATTTCATCTCAATTCTTGGAAATGCCAATATTATTGATTCACCTAAGCACTCATTTCTCTCTAAAATGGGAGAATCTCTATGGACTAAATTCTTTCCAATAGTGATGATTCTATTGTTGAAATACAGATTGTAAAAATAGGAATTCTGTTATTGATTCTGAAATTTCCAGCTTTCAATTTTACTATCTTCTTGTTCTGGGAGAACAGAAATTACTGTTCAGTGTATGAATGTTGGTTGCTCTCTATACTTTTATTACAGCACCTCCATTTTTATTAAGACAAAAAATACAGCTGTGTAAATCTACATTAAAATACTTATAAACCTGGCATTACATACAGAATTCTTTCCCTTTATTTGGTACTTTCTTATTGTCAGTTATTTGTCTGTATGATTGTCAGACTTGTATCTGATGATATGTCTGTAAGAGTCACTTCCATCACTTTGATGGTGATGGAAGGGTCCTCCTTCCTCCAGTACAAAAGGAGAATTCACCCTGCTATTGTGTGGCTTGAAGAATAATTGCACTTGTATGTTTCTCTGGAAATTTATAGGATGATATAAACCATGTTGCCATTCAAAGGAGACAGTCATTTGTTAAACCGAATTCTAAGGGTATGTTGTTTGAGAGTGATATACTAATAACTCTCTATGAGCCATTATTTCCTCAGGAATTTGGAAGAAGTTTATGCCAATCTAAATAACCTAATATGCTAGGATAATATCTCCCTAAAAATAAGTCATAAGTTGATGAAGCATTCATACTGTGCATTAGAAAGGAAAGCTTGACAATATACTCTGCATTTCTTTATTAACATAGTGTGCTCAAAATCAGGCATATTTAACTCAAGTACTGTAGTGAGTCAGTCCTTTTGCTAGTATTCTCCACAGATACTTTCCAGGATTCAGAACCATGTTTTATCTGGGGAGGGCATGAGTTATTTCTTCCCCACAATGAAACACAACCATGAGAATTATTCAGTCTGAGGCAGGGAAATGATCCTGTTCCGGTCATAATTTCACAGATTTTGTGATTTTAAAGGATTTAAAAAATAGTATACATATGTTCATGGCAGAGCGAAATGAATGTTTTCTCTGCAATTACCCTTCTGGTTACCAGGTGGCAGCATTGTTGTAAGAGTAAACTTTTTCTAGCATTTTCTAAATTTTATTTATTTATTTATTTGCCCACTTTTAATAACAAAACTGCTATGCAAATGAGATGTATGATAGCAATGGCTACACTGTCCCAAAATAGAAATGTACTGGATTGTGACAACTACTTACCAATGCCCTACAACTGCAGACAACTTCTTTAGAAAGTGTGTGAAGTTTCACTCTATATTCAAGTGAAGTTGATGTATAAACATACTGAAGCAACACATAATAAATGTCTCTGGGGCTTTGCTAAAAAACGTGAATGAGAGGGAAAAAGGTGTCCTTCCTTATCAGAGGAATTACCTTGCAAGTCTGTGCCCCAGGCAGTGGCTTTCATCATGCGGTTCAAAGTCAAGTTAAAAATTGACAGTAATACGTGGTCTGCAGTGACTGGCCATGTGATGTACCTTCCTGATTTTGGATAGTTGCAGCATGGCTTATGCAGAGAAATCCTAGGATTTTTTATAGACAAAGTTAGCATCATAGCCTTCTAATAAGTCTATCCAACTTTTTACTTAGAGGCTAAGTTTTCAGGTTGATACAACTTTGCCCAAATGTGGCTATCCAGGTAGAAAACCTATATATCAGTTTTCTACTTTGGCCTTTTATTCCTTTTTGTTTCTGTCATACCTTTTGATTTCTTGTTTCTTTCTCTGTTTGCGTTTCTGCCTCTTATTTTTTTTTTTGTGAAAATATCACCTCCTCCTTGATTTAGTAGTTTCTGCAGAATAGCATAATTACCTCTTGGTTCTGGGGGCTGCAGATTTACTGGCATGAATGGTGGGATAGCTGAGCTGGCTTGGTGCAGAGTGCAGGTCCAGCAGGAGTCATTCACTGAAGTGCTGGACCCCACAAAACCAGGTAGGCTGTTTCCTTTGTGCTTTTGAAACATAGATCTCTGAGGTGTACAGTGCAAAAGCACTTGGCGCTTGGCCTCACTGAGATCTGGATAGTGCTGATCCTGCTAATTTGAGCCTCCCTCTGCACAGCTGTTCTGTATCCCTACACTTTAAACCCCATATCTGGGATCTTTCTGGACATTTCACAGTTAACTTTCTTTCATGTCAGGGGTGTAATTTCAACTGTCTTCATGATAACCAACCTAACCTGCTCCATATTCTAGGCCATAGAAAAAAAATGCCATCTACGTATGCTCAGTGAGAACTTTCTAGATTCTATGCTCTGAAGAAGTTTTGATTGTCAGTTAGATCCAGTGTAGGGGTCAGCAGAATATTCACTGCATTATCTCTGGGCTACTGTGGGGCTTGGGCTGAATCCATGCACTTGAACATACAAAACATGCAAAGAGCATGTATGTCCTATGCTTCAAATAGCATCTCCCTCAGTGCATACAAAGTGGAGGAGAAAGCTGTGAAGAAAGAACTGGACCTCCAGAGAGAGAATGGAATGCACAGTGTAAAGTGGGACAAGGAAATAAAAATATGTGATTGAAGGGTACGGATGGGGAGAAGAATATTGAGGCTGGAGGTTGTGAGAGGGGTTTGAAATACATCCTCAAGGGACAAGAATATTAAATGGAGGGCTGGGATACAAATGGGAGAGAAGAAAGAGAACTGGGAGTGAGAAGGTGATAAGACTGAAAATGTAAGAGGATATGGGACAGGAAAATTATAAATGGGTGAACAAATACGTTGGAACTGAGAACCATTCCTATAAAAAGAAGCTGACTGGAGGCACATGTGAGAAAAGTTGGTCTGAAAGGAAGAAATAAGACTAGCTGGGCAAAAGTTGAAACCTGACACTAAGAATAAGGCAACTGGGATCTACTAAATACGGAGGGATCTGGTGGCTAAGCCTAGGGATGGAGAAAAGCTAAACAAAAAGCTGGGAGTGGATAGCTAGGGTTGGCTGAGAAAGTAACAGAGTGCAGAGTTTTGGTATGTTCAAAAAAATGAAGAGGGAATGCCTAAAGAAGAATTCTAGAACTGTGTTTCTAAAAGCAAACACTTAAAACTCAGAAAATTAGTTAGTTAAATCTAAAAGAAACCCGAACTGATTTGTATACACAAATACCCTCCTCGGCACCCAAACAATCTTCACTTTGCATAAGGCAGATGCACCAGAGCATTCCACACAAAGGCATCAGTGGTCAAGGGGCTTCTCATATAAAGAACACTGCTGCTCTGCTGCTGGGGAGTTAAAACAAAAACTCAGAGGGAGCCCTTAAAGCACAGCAACTGCATTCCTTCCTACCACAAAGCCGCTTCCCCAATCCTTTGCATAACCTTGGTCTCCCCAACACCTCCTCCCACCCTTCCTTCTCCTCCACCACCTCCTGCTAAACCTTATCTGCTCTACCACATCCTCATTCTCCTCCTGTCCATAGAGTGCTCTGCTCATTCTCACGTACTGCTTTGACTCCCCAGTAGTAAAAAGCAACACTGTAGGGAACTGAAGGCATGAAGAAGGGGGATGTGGCTGTATGAGTGGAGAGAATGGAAAGAAACAAGAGAATAGAAAGAAAGTTGCCTTGAGAAACCTGCTCTAATTGGCCTGCTTTGAGTAAGGGGTTGGATGAGGCAACTTCCAGAGGTCTCTTCCAACCTGTTACCGTGTGGTGAATTGAGATGTTGTGAGAGAAATAAATGGGGCTAAAGCAGATGCAGTTGAGTGAGAAAATGAGAAAGAGTATCTTTGACTTACTGCTGTTTTCATGTTCTTTGGAAGAAGATGTCATTCCCCAGCTCCTGGGGACTTGACTGTGGCTATATACAGACCTCCCTAATACCACAGGCTCAACTGAACCAACCAAGGTGAAACTTGGTGAAGTTGTTACAGTTGCTTCAAAGAGCGAAGCTCTTTGTCTACTTGCCTGTAGTATGAGATTAGTGGGTTCACTAGAGTATTACAAACTTTACATTTTTAGTGGTTTAGATATATGGGTATGTGAAATTATGTAAATCTGGTTTGACTGTTGCTTAGAACAAGGGAAGGTGTTGAGGCAGCAAATTAAAACACAAAATAAATTAGAAATAAATGCAAATTCTTGGAACTGGTACCTGCAGAGTAGTCTATGTCATATCGCAGTCTATGTCATATCCTAGTCTTTTCTACCAGAAATCCATACATTTTAAGTACACAAGAGTGGGATTCCCATGGAGAAGATACTGTTCTTAGTTTTGTAAAAGAAAAAATACTTATTGTATTGCCATCAGTGAAAAGTCCCTGCTATAAATTTACCATGTGCAGCTAGAGTATAAGCAAAATTAGAGCAACAGAGTAAGTAAAGTGAATTGAACTGTCACGTGATATAGGTACTTATTATGGAATTGGCACTATAGTTTGAACTAAGATTGATGATTATGAAGTGACTTTTATTGTGCAGAGATCTGACTGAAGGAGAAAAAATCTAGAAAGAAATGGAAGAAAGAAAAAGAGATTAGGGATACAAACAGTAAAAGTAAACTGATGCAAGGTTTACTGATGCAAAAAATCTGGCAAAGTACAAAGTATAACCCACATTGTAATCAAAATTGAAGACAAATGAAGATTATAAAGCTCTGGCAGTGTATGGATCTTGAAATGAGGCTACAGAGATAAAATTCAATGAAGGATGAGACAAAAAAAAAAGATGAATATCCAGCTATAGTATAAGTGCTTACTCTGAGAGGAGATTGATGATCTCTTAACAGCAGTGGGTGACAAAATGTTCCAATAAGCTTGTGCTAATCATGGGTCATCTTTCAGATAATGACACGACCCACCTTTTTCCAACATGTCTGCCTGTCTGGTACTTGGCCACTTTCAGAGAAAATGGAATGACTGCTTCTCTGTAATTTTCCTGAACCAGTGATTTTGTCACATTAATTTTGGTGTTTTTCTCTAAAACAGCCAAAGAGCTTCTGCTTGCATGTGCAACTGAATGTTGATAATTCAGCTTGATTAGACAGCCTGCTATCCAGACCTGTTTGATTGGATGGCATGCTAACGGTGCTGCGGTGAAGAAGCACCATCATTTGGTCTTCATCACAGCTGCAATACATGATTATTCAGACTCTTTAAGCCACAGATGAAAAGCCTAACCAGAAACAGATGGGGAGTTAATATTTTTAGAAACAGTATTTCAAAGCATTAACAAGAGGAAGAGAAAAAGATTTCAAATTTGGAGACAAAGAAAATTGTAAACTTACTTGCTAAAGTATATTCAGTAGTATTTAAAAAAATGTTTTAGTTATAAATAATACTATCCTCAAATATTTTTTGCTCAGATTCTTCCATTTCTGTGTTACTAGTGTAAAATGCAAATTCTTCAATTCAAGTAAAAGTAGCTGCTCTAAAATAATATTTCATAATAATACAGGGTTCAAATCTCTCATTTAAATGTTCTTGCTGTTTCTGTTTGATGTTTATTTTAATTTTGTATTATTTTTTCAGCATCTAGTTGTTTTCTATCGAAGAGCTAGGACAATGGAAAACTTGGTCTCAGATCTAAGAAGGCTTTCTGACAAGCTTGAAGTGTTCTTTGTGATATCCTAAACACCTACGCAATCAAGTTGCCAATTAGTTCTTTTCAGTCATGGTTTTCCTGCAAGAGGAAATGATCTTTCTCCTCCAAATTATAGTGACAGAGAATGCTCAGTTCAGCTTTTCAAGCTGTGCTTTTGGCAAAGATTTTTTTATGAGGAGAGAGGAATTAATCCTCTAGTTTTCTTGATTATCAAGTCTGCAAGTTTAATGTGGGCAAATGCCTTTTACCTCTTTCTAGTAGCAAGTCGGTAGTGGAAAGATATCATCAGTACCCATCAGGAAAGTCCTGTGTTTCTAGCTCAGCATTAAAGAATCCCTAAGTATGTCAGTGTTGAGTGTTCTATTCTTCTGAGAGCTACCTTCGGTGTCTTCAGCTTCTATCATACAACTGCAATGTGAATGCAGATGGAGCTTATATAAATCCAATTTAGTGAGTATTACATTTTGTCCTTTAGGAAGTAAATACTTACAGTACAATTTCAGAAACAAAGTATCTTCCTAAACTGTTTTACAGCTCTGATATATCCTAACCCTAACTGATTAAAGGTATCTTTGATTAAGAGAGTGCACATGATCCGCAAAGAACAGTACCTAAAATTTGAGCTGCAAGAGTTTTTTATAAGACTGAAAGTTAATTTCTACTTATTATTCTTGTCTTGAATTGAGAAAGCTCTGAAGCCCTCCCCTGCTTTTAACTCTCAGCTGATTTCTGGCATTGACTGATGTATTTATTGTGTTCATGAACTGGGAAGAAGAATTGGGAAGTATTACATTGTGATATTTTTTAAGCAGGAGCTTCTTTCTGTTTGGCTGCAAGGAGACACTGTAGCACAGTGATGTCACCAGACTTTTCATTTCCACAGTGAGATTATTAGTGTAGATAAAACTGACTGCATTTAGTCAGAATTTCAAGAACTCGGGTTTGTAAGGAGCTCATCATTTTCAACTATTTCTGGTTTCAGTGAGGAGCAAGCTCTGAACATCTTCAAGTTACTTAGCTGTGTTACTTAGCTATGACTTCCAAATTGTCATATTTTGTATGTTCTACTACATGTAACTATTGTTAAACAAAACCCTTCTTTTCATTCTAGACCTATCTCTTTTAACCTCATGTTTTGGAAGAGTCATGATGATACTTCCTGCGTGTTGAACATAGTTACTGCCATGTTAAATAATATTAAAAGTTAAAATGCTCTTTTTTTAGTGTTGGTTAACTTTGGTATTCTTTCTGTGCTTAGATGCTTTGGGTAACTTTACCATGGTATCTGAGATGTTGAATTATCTTTTATTTTGCATTTGGAGTGTAATCTATACAATGCAGTTGTTATTAATTACTATTAATTGTTTTACAACAGGGACTAAAATCCACAGTTAAAAGCTTGGAAACTTTTTTTACTAGAATTCTGCAAAAACATGATTAAATGCAACTTATTTCCAGAAATTTTCATAAGCTAACATCAAGATATCACTGTAGGGGTAAGCAAGCAAGAGCAAAGAATGGGAGCAGGATAATGAGTGAAACCACAGGGGAGCATAGTTAATTGTTATGTTCTAAACTGGATATAGATATAAATGCCATTCTTGGTATGAGTAGAAGTTATTCAACTGGCAGAGCTTCATTTACGTAGGAAAAAAAAATGATGGATGTATATATATATATATGAAAATTTATTTCCATACTGTAGCCTCTTTCACAATAATGTATCTTGCCTACTATCTTTGCTAATTAGTTTGACAACATTAATGATGTTTCTAAATAAATTAAAAAGTAGTGACAGTTGGATAACGCCCTATAACCCACTGTGCTTTTTGTTCAGGTAACACATGTGAGGTGCATCTGCATATCTGAATGCCTATGAGATTTGTTTGTGAAGTAATCATTTATTATGCAAACATCAGAACTTCATTATATCAAATTTTATTAAATATGTACATGTTATTACTATTTAAAAGAATGAGTATCATTCCAAGATCTGCAAACTTCTCTCTAGCTTTGAGAGCTGCGGCAGAGCCTGTATTAATGCTAGTTTGAAAGCTGTAAGCTAATGCAGTGTCACTGTGAATGACACAGCACCACCTTTGAAGGCAAAACTTCATCAGCTGTATTCTTTAGTTACAATACAATCAAAAAAACTTTCCTAAAATAATATATTTTTTAAATTGTTTAAATTTCCCAATCCTGTCCAACTTGTAGGATGGAAGCAAAGAACTCTGTCATGTTTAGGATTCTCAGATGCTGAAGAAGGGAATTCGTACCAGAAACATCTGACGGTAAAGGCCCTTGAAAGGCAGAGAAGGGGGCACAGGAAGCAAAGAGAAAGATGGGTCCATCTCCTTTGCTGGTATCCAGCCAGGAGGTCTTAATATTTTTCTTGCTTAGGGTCCCATGGCCTCAGTGAGGATAATGCTTCCTCTCAGTGACCCCCCTTCCCATCACCTCTCCACTAAACTGGTAGGTCAGCTTCTTCTTGACTTTCTTGACCTCCCCTGTCTTGCCGTAGTTTCTCAAAGCCCGTGCCATCTTCTGGTAGGTCATTTTCTTGCGGTTGCCTTTCTGGATGCCCCAGCGATGCGCCAATGCTTCTTTGTGCTTTGAGGAGAACTGGAAAGTACCTTTTTCCTTGTCCACCCACCAGATGCTGTCCTTCATGTCTCCACTGCGAAGAAGGTCCAGAAGGAACTGATACAGACGTATCTTTTTCTTGCTGCCTGTGTGAGTCAGAGAAGAGAGGCAGTGGAGCATTAGTACTAGCACGGAGTTGCTGGGGAAACAGCAGAATGTATATAATTCATACAACAGTTTCACCTAGTTTGTAAGTCATGTAACTTCTTCAGTTTATGACATTTATAACAATAGACAGTGTTACACTGTGAGGACATAGTGTGGATTGAGGTACCAAGAGGAAAAAAAAAGAATAAGGAATTCAAAAGGCCAAAGCCTTGTTCTGAAATTAAGTCGCTGATTTGAAACTAATCTGAAGCCAATCTGGACAGATTGTACAGAACCTGACTTTCAGATATTGAGGAAACAGAGCTAAGTGTTTTTAAAAATCAGTTCCTTTACATTGTTGCCTTGGTTTTCTCATCTTTTAATGGAAATTGGAGTAGAAAAGGAAAAAGTCATTTCCATTCAGGAGCCCTGAATAGGCAAGGCAGAGGAAGAAGTGGGAGTATGCAAAGAAATGAGAGCTGACCTATAGACACAGTTATGGCCATAAAAGATTCAGAGGACAGGAGAGTGCAAGGAGTCAGGGAAAGTTAAGCTTTCGTGGTGGGATAAAATATCAGCACAGTAGTTCTACAGTTTTGTTCATTATCATCATGTTAATATAGCACCTGCTCAGCACACATCTTGACAAAGTCAAAGTCGCTCTGTCTTCACTGACCTGTTTCTCCATGCATAATTCCAGGCCCAGGGTCCACACCATCAGTCTCCCCATCTGATACCTCCAATGGGGGGCTCTGCCTCTCTATGTCTTCTTCATCAGAACTGGGCTGCGGTGGAGAGGAGTACTGTAGGCACATCCGGGGCAAATAGGACACCTTTGGGAGAAAAGAGTAGTAGAAGGGAGGAGGCAGTGACAGAGTGGGGCGTTGAGATAAAACGAGGAAATGTCATGGAGAGAGGTACAGAAAAAAAAGAATAGAGAAAGTAAGAGGTACACAAGATTGTTTAGGGCAATGGTGAGTTACCTAGCTGTTGACATTTATAATAAATACAATGCAATTAAGAAATACTTCTAGCTAACACTCAAAATTTACATGTGTACAAAGATGCATCTTTGCAAGATGGAAGGAGGAATAAGGTTGTAAGTCAGAACTTTCCTATGTTATATCCTACACAAGTGATATTCCCTCATGCCTCCCCAAAGCTAGCAATCTTCCTAATGATTTTCTGATCCCTGTTGCCTATCCTCATCATAAAACTCTTTCTGAAAACAACTATTTTTCTAACACAGACCTTCTGGAAATACTCTTTCAAATCTGAAAGAGCTGAACAGTTCTGGCCTGGCATGGCTGCTTTGCCTGGCATCGGCCCTGTTGTCCTCATCCTCTTTCAAGCATAATACCTTCTGGCAGCACTGAATCCTTCCCTGTAGGACCACATGCAACTCTGGACATGAGGTTACATGGGACTGTCAGCTTCCTGTCCTGAATTTCCCCCATGAGGAGGGGAATAGCTTTAGCACTGAAATAAAGGATAAATCATATTAGCTCACATACTCTTTTCCTAAGCGGCTATCTGAAAATTCCCCATTAATGGGGATTCCTCATCTGCAAAGCTAGCAAGCCAGCTTTTGTACTAAATTCTGTTGCCCTTGTATATGGGTTTTATCAGGAGCATTGTAGAATATACCTTAGCTCTCTAAATTCTCAGTTGCAGTCTGGTTTGGTAGGGATCATGACCAGTTGCAATTAATTATTGCAGCTTCTTATTTAAGAATGAGAAACCAATCAGTCTGAATGGCATAGAGTAAGAACCCAGTTCCTACATTAAAAAAAAAAAACAACAATAAAACAAACCCAACCAACATCGCCCAAACTCAGCAGCATATAGGATGTGATTTTCATTAAATGGGCCAGATTTATAATGCTGGAAGGTGAGCTCCTTTTGAACTCCTCCCTCCACTAAGACAGGACTTCTTGAGCTTGATTGCCTTCCCAGGAGACCTTAGGCACTGAAGCGGGGAGTGGGTGTTCACTTCATGAGTCACACCACCCACCACACTTCAGGCTTTGCCAAGTGGTTCTTTTCAGATGAGTTTTGCACCAGCTCAAAATGTCCCAATAAGGAGTGTGCGAAGTGCTGGTTTTGGGGTGCAGCAGCTGGCGGTTAATAAGTTGGCAGATTGGCTGGTGCCAATCTGGCAGGAAAGCCAGGATTGGGTAAGAGTGTGTGTAAGCTTCCTGTCAGATCCCCAAGAGCGAAACTTCAGCTCTCACCACAGAGTCACCTTTAACTTTTTACAGTTAAGAAAGCTGTGGCCCTAGGGTTAGGAAGGACGGGAGAGATTCTGCCATGGTGGGAAGGGGAATGAGAGGGTGGGACAATGTCTTACAGGGGAGGCGAACAGAGATTGGTGCCTCTGCAGAGAAAAAGGTTGTGGAAACTTGCAGTGGTGTGGGAGTAAAGAAACTGCTCCTCTGGGTCAGAAAAGTGCTGGGGAGTAGGGAGGGAGAATGGTGTCTCACAAGCAAAGGGACTGCCAAGGCCAACCTGGGAAGTTGAGTAAGCTTCACCGGCAGTGTCCCCACTTTCCCTCGATGCTGTATTTGTGCTTACACTTACTTTGCGTCTGAAACTCAGCATAGGTCAACATATATAGTGTCACACAGTTATGTTACAGTTACGTTACAGAGTCACAGAAAACCTGCTAGTGTGTTTGAAGTAGCCAGATGGCTAATACAGTTCTGGAGAGAGAAAGCTTAAGAAACTGCTAGCTACTTTCCATATTCTGGTGTTGTTTCAGTGTCTGTGGCATCCATTTGTGATTTTCCACTTTCTACAATTCTTCACGGTTTTCAAACCTTTTCTTTTGTTCTCCCTTCAGAATGACTATTCTGCTCTTAATTTATTGTTTGGTGAGACTACCTGTGCATAGGGTAACAAAACTTTTAAACAAATCTTGTCCAAGAACATCTTGAGCCGCAAATTTCATTTCACAAAATAATGTGATATCAACAGAAAAGAGAAGAAATAACTTTGCATATTCTTCCTTTGTTTGCAAACTGTAACTCTGATATCTCATGTCAAGCAAGAGTGCAGCTAGTAAGTGGCAAATCCAGCAGAGGATTAAAGCTTTCTTCCTGCTTCTGTTTCTTTGAAAATGCCTTGAATAAAAGTATGCGTTGCCTAGGACTATGGCTGAGATACACCAGAGTCTGAACCTCAGAACATGCTGAGTACCACTTGCATGCGCTACTGTAGGTTAAAGTAAAAATCCAAAGATCCCCAGCTACTAATGTCCTCTGCAGCTTGGTATGGGGTGGTGCAGAGAGAACACCATGCTCTTTATCAGAAGTTGCAACAAAATTAACTGTGTCTTTCATCCTGAAATAAAGACCATAACTGAGTAGAGTGAAGTAGGATAAGGAGAAGCACCCTCTCTTGGTTTTTTGGTGGTGGTTCCAAAGACATCCATAATGGAGCTTATATTTATTGTTAGCCTTTGTTTAGAGGTAACGGTTGGTCTTTATGTATTAGCAGTTGCAGCAAGCAACTGAAACGACTTGCAGCTTCCCACAGACTGCTGTTCCATGAAGCATTTTTTATATTTGTAACTTTCTGTTCCTAATTCTTTGTTTGTATCTGCACTGTATATTCTATTCCTGATTTTTTTTCTGAGTAGTAGGTGAGATGCTTGATGGCTTGCAGTCAGTTTCCTGTTGACAGTGTTAACTTCTTACTCCATTTCCCCCCTTCTATGTTTCTGATTAGTGCACTATTTGTGTGCAATTTCAGTTTGCTTTGAACAAAGAAGCCCAAGATGACAAGTCCACGCATGCAGTTTCTCTCACTTCAGCAATGGCGCCATTACACGCAGTGCTGTAATCAGCCAGCACTTTTTTCTCAGAATTCAGTCCCCCTCTAGTCTTGTATTCAGTACGTTGCATGTAGCTTGCCTGCCTTGCGAAACTCCTTAGCAAAAGGTTCTTATTGCTCCCAGTTAGTATTTCTTGTATGGGTCATGTAAAACTGTCAGGGCTGCTTGGAAATATTTCCAAGCTTTCCTACTCTTTTGAGGTTCAGAATACTTCACAGCAGACATGGATACCCTTGCCATGACAATACATAACTTCTCAGGTCCAGTTCCTCTGCAGAATTTCGAAAGAGTGGATTATCAGTCCAAATTAAACAAAATGTTGAAATTTAAAAAACCTTCACAAAATGCAATTTTATCCTTTTACGCACAATTTGAGGAAAATGACTCTTCATTATTCAGACAAAAAGAATGCTTAAGTCACACCATCCTGAGAATGAGGAGTTTTATATCAAATGCTTCTGCGTTAAGAACCTCTATAATTCATTGCACCTCTTTCATATAAGAGTATGCATTCCCTGATGCATTATTTTCCTTACCCTTAATATCATCCTGAATACTGAGTAAGGTAACCATACCTGATGGTTGAGTCCAATGTGTGTGGTTGGGATTGCAGAATCCAAGACATGCATTTGTTCAATCTCCATGTGCCTGTACAGCTGCTGCAGCTGGGGAGGCTGTACACTCTGCAGTTCTGTGAAGTGATTGTCTCCAAAGGTCTCAAACTCACTGTGCATGTGGTGTGGATGATATTCCCAGTAATGATCTAACAAAAGTAAGATCAGATTGTCTGATTACGAAACGTGACATTTACCTGTTTTTCATTGGTTCCTCCTCCTGTCACTGTCCTTTCTGCCCTCTCCACGCTATCCCCGTTGACCACTCTGTCTCTGGTAACAATCTATACAGGTCGCTGTAAAGTTTCTTTTCCTAGTCTCATAAATGCCTGTGGCTGAAAAATAATATTTAGGCCATTCTAACTGGGAGAATACTCTTAGATGGAGAGATGATAATATAGCACAAGATGCACGAGATGCTGGCATCTTGCTCAAGAAAAGACTAACTGCCTCACATTTTCATTCTTTAGGCAACATATTCTACTGATTAACATATTATCATATTCTCATTACACTCTTCCTCATGGCACGGAAATAAGGAGATGGAGAAAATTTACAGAACATTATGCAACGATAAACAGTTGTGGCAGTCTGTGTACAGTGTTTACAGTAAGGCAAAATTCTGGTGCAGATGCTCTCCTGTCTTTTTTGTCTCTTTAGTATGTTTGAAATGTCTGTGATAATTTAGTTATTTTTCCAAAAACTTAAAAAGTACTCAGATAACCACTATTCTGTTTCCTGTTTTATTTAATTCTGAAATTAAATTCCATATAATTCTCAGTTTTAAATTTCTGTTTTTCAGTAAAAGCTTCCAAAAGTTTTAGAACTTCATATTTGCTACTCAAAATTTACAATCTGCTAGAGGAAATGTGAAGCATTAAATATTCTATTTCTCTCTTACATACCACAGCTGCATGGATAATAATGCACGTATTTGTGTGCACTCTATTTTTTAAAATCAAAGTCAGCATCACATCTTCTGCTCTAACTGAGCTAGAAAGGATCTTCTGTAGTTAAACTTTCTTGCATGATTCCATGCATGGCCAAAATTTCTTTATGATATTCAGTACAACAGTTCTAATTTATCTCTTACTCTTCTGAGTTTTCTTCTCTTGTATTATTATTAAATAATTTCTGTCCTACCCTTCACATGTTTTCAGGTTGCTATCGTGTACCCTTACAATCTACTCCTAATTACCACTTAACCCAGTTTCCTGTATTTAGCTCTCAGTGTTTCAATGGAACTCAATATAATCATGTCTCACTCATACTTGTGCACTTCTCCAAGCTCCCTCACAGCTGTTGACATCCTTCTGATGCTGTGAGGGACAATACTGAACACCTTGTTCCAAGTGTAGTTGCACTGAGTTTATAGAGGAGAAATTGTCT
The DNA here is from genome assembly GCF_032191515.1 of Phaenicophaeus curvirostris. Classification (NCBI taxonomy): domain Eukaryota; kingdom Metazoa; phylum Chordata; class Aves; order Cuculiformes; family Cuculidae; genus Phaenicophaeus; species Phaenicophaeus curvirostris. The sequence goes on along the minus strand of NC_091396.1, from coordinate 28,245,843 downwards.
TATTCTGAAATATGGAGTTGTTGCCTATGACATTATCTGAATACTAATGTGCTGTAAATATTTTTTTATTATTTTTATTATTTTATTGTTATTATTATTATTTTTATTATTATTTTTAGGGGGTTTTTTTTAGTACCAGTTTCATTCTTTCTCTCAACAAACACAGTTGTACCTGAGGATTTAGTGGCTGTTATAGCTCAAGCTTTTAGAAATCCATTTGGAAGTTCTATCAGACCATTTACCATACCAGTGCTTACTTTTTTGTCCTTCCTGATTTTGTGATTCACGGATAAACCACACCGCTGCATGTGAAAGGGATGGAAAGGTGCTTATAAAAGCACCCAGAAAGCTGTTGTATTACTTTCTAATTTCTCTGCTTGGCTGTATAGCTCTTTCTGTTTGCTATGCACAGATTTTATAGCCCAAAGTTGTAATTATAGTGGACAGTAACACTTCTTCCTGTTGCAGTGCTAGACAAAAATTTTGTTTTCTCTGGTGAAAAAAAGGAGGTTTTTATGGGCACAAAGTACTCAGGTACTTTTACATTCACAACTACTCAAACTCAGGAAATGGCAGTATGTATGTGAGTTTGAATCCGCAGGTCTCCTAAGGCTGCATTCTGGTAGGAGACTTTAGGCACTTTCAAACTGAAATGTTTTCGTTTAGTTGAAAGACTAAGCCACACTAACCCATATTTTTTCTGTTTTAAATTACTGCAGGTTCTCTAAGTAGGGCCAACCGTTGAGGCCCCATAGACCATGGGCAGACTTGTGTAATAAATTGTTGAGAATACATTACAGGAGTAATTTATACTCTTCTTCCTTAGAATGATCTGGCTTTGCTCCTTGTGCAGAAATTCTTCTGTCACAAGACAGTGTATATTCTCTTTGCTAATCTACTACAGCAAATGAGGTCAATGCATAATTGCGAGGATGACAAAGCCCAGGCAAAACTCTCTAAGGCCATCAATGGCAGGTCTTCAGCTATGAACCTCTTACTAGCAGTAACTATGATTTTCAAGAGAGAACACAGCACCTTTCCAACATACATAGTCGTGAGTATTTGTGCATGCTGTGAATGATCTACTTTTGATTATTCTGAAACATTTTTTATAGGCAGTTATGTTTGTGTAATTCAAGAAGCCTAATGTTTTTTTAGAGCTTATGACAAGGTTCCTGCTTCTCCGGAACTGTTCTTTTAACTTCTTTCTTGGCAAATAAATGAACCTATGGAACACTGTTTATGAATATTCATGTTAATCACTATGTAATGCTTAGCCTAGTCATTACTGAATTCCTTTTTTATGGAATTAGGTGCTGCTCCAGAAATACTGTAATAGAACAGTACTAATAGCACAGTATTTAGGGACTTGCAGTGACCACATAACACCAACACATTACAAAATAAATCTATGTCAGAAATTACTTCAACTCAAACTTACATCCAAATATTCAAATTGTGACACGGGGAAAAGTCCTTATTTCTTTCTAAATTGTTTGTAATTTCAGCATGATACTTAGGAAAACCAATATTGGTTTCTTGACATTAAAGGAGACATTCTGAGTTCTGTCTCTATAAGCCTCTCTGCAGATAACTATCCTGGCTAAGTTACTGCTTATGAAAATATATATTAAAAAAATCTAAATATCTATTTCTGGAATTATTAGAGCTACCAGCAACTATTTACTTCTATGTTCTTTGTGAGTTGTATGTCAGTAATACATAGCAATTCTGTTCTGGCCTACAAACATAAAGGTGGAAGGAAGAAAAAAGGAGAGAAATTCTAGAAATGGAAAGTGTCTGTTCTTTGAGTAAAGATAAATGTAATTTAAAGCCAAACTACAGCTACACAATGGAGTCATTATGAGAAATCTCATGTGAAGTGAAAGAGGATGTGAAAAAAATTCTCACTTACAGAGAAATGGAGACCATGTTTGTTTTGGTCTCATACGTAGTGAAAGGTTAGAGGAAGGACAATCATGAATTCTGAACTCCCTCCTATGACAGAGAGGATGCTAGCTGTTTGGGAAGAGGATCTAAAGGCATTGTGTTGATATTAACCGTGAAGGTAGATTCTCACTTGTAGAGTGAGAAAACATAACTGAACTTTTTCAGTCATCTTCTGACCAATGTAAATTGATTTCCTCCTGTTTTAATAGATGAATAATGTTAGAACTCATAGTTAGATTATAAAATAGGCCTAAGCAAGGTATTTAGTATGAAGTCAAGTAATGGGCTAAATCTATATCATACAGTGCAAAACATTGCAGAAATTCATGAGCCAGCACTTGAACTGGAAACATAACAGCTCTGTCAGCATAACACTGCCCAGGCTAAAGAGATGACTGCGTCAACATGGTTGTACTTGAAAGGTCTAAGCAAGCGTCTTTGAGTGGTTCTGCTCTCTGCTCTGCAGAGAAAACTGATGTCTTGATTCCCTACTTGATTTTTCTCTGTTGAATGAAATGCTGTGCTCCTAGGCAGTGCAGCAGTCATTTATAAAGACTGTAGGATCTCATTAGCTCTCATTTTACAAACTTCATGATTTTAATAACGCCAAATATTTGAAAATCTATGAATCAGGCCCCAGGAAATAATCAGAATGGCTTTGATGCGAGGGGATTTTTAAATGAAGTTTGGAGTTCTTTCTATTTTCTATATAACATTTAACACTAAGGTTCACGTGTTTGGACTTTCCCCCATTTCCGTTACAGCTAAAATCCTAACAAAATCAAAGTTGAGATTCTCAAATGATCAAATTACGCCAGGAGGCAGGATGAAAATAAAATCCCAGATGAAATCTAGTAAATTCCACAAGGCTATCAACAAAGTGAATGAGGATCAGCATTCAGCTTCATACCAAAAGTGATTTTTTTACTAAGCCAATGACATTTAGTAATAAGTTAGAGACAAAGTGGCAGTGGAATTTTGTAATTACTAAGATTGCATTAGTGTTACAAAATATGCTGTGTTACATTTACAGACTTACTAGCATACAAGCTCAGCATAGGGTGATGGACTAATACATGATCACTTGAAGTAGCTGTCTGTGTTTTTTAAAGTGTTTACAAAATAGTTAAACTACAGTATACAAAATAAACACAAACAATGGAGATTGTGATGGACATAGGCTTTTTTTATAGTGTGTTTTTGCTTTTTAAATTTCACAATTTACTGGCAATGATTTCTTACATATTAAATTTGACACACTATGGTGTGTGCTTTATTGCCTACTCAAGTAAACATGGAGTAAGGGCTGCCTTCTGCATTATGTTCTAAAAAATGACAGCACGGACCTACAGATTAAACTATTGCCATCTCCTTTTCACAAAATTAATTTGCTAGCAGTGAGAGAGAGGTAGTCTGACATTTGAGCAAGACTTTCTATTTGTTTAGCAGCCCCTTATCAGCAAAATCAAAAGTATCTTTCTGTATTGTAGTATATGTTTTCTCTGGTAGCTTTACTTTGAAGTCCATAGAGTTTTTGAGTAGCCTTGCAAAATTATTTTTTATATATTGCCAGTGATCTCTCAGTACCACAAGCTGAACTCCTTTCTCACAGTTCTGTCGTACTTATTTTTTTTTTTTATCTGTGTTCTGTCTTTCACTTTACTGCTATAACTGCAGCACCTTATTTATCCATTTTCCCAAAAATTTTTCAATCATTGTGGTTTTATCCACATTGTTCTGAACACTGAGTACAGATTTCCAAAAGTAGTTTCTGACCTCGCTTTTCTGCTCTTCCATGGCTCTTCTCAAGATCTGCTACTTCTGTCACATTAACAAAACAAAAGCCAAATTTGGGGTTCTCAATGTTTACAGAAAAGAAGCAAAATGTGTTAATTTGTGGTTTTCACTTCCTTTTGTATTCTTTGGTCGTTCGTTGTCCTTTTGGACTGTGAGTAATTCAGGAAAGCACAGGGCATACTGGATATTTAGACACAACCATCTACATTAGAGGTGCTTTCACAAATACAAATTTGATTGAAATGTGCAGGCTGGGTTTAATTTGCCCCTCCAATAATCATTTATTGTAGGAGTTAAAACATTAAACTATAGAGTTTGGGATCTTTAGGACAACTGCAACACAAGTGTAGGAAGAGACAAGTTTCTGTTCAAAGTGCAGTTTAGGTATTACTTAGGCTGTAACCCACTTAGGTGACTTGTTCTTTTGCTCATTACAATAGTAAAAATGTGTCAATGATCTGAGCAGTGACGCTTAGGGACAGCCTTCCAACAGGAAAATGAGCAGTAAACCCGATGGGTTGATAAGATTATGAAAGACGAATGGATGTTGTTGCTTGTAGTAGCCTAGATTTAACAAAAGAAAAGTTATTTCCCAGTGCTTTTTCCTATATGGCATCTTTTGTATTTATTGCTTAATTGTCACAATTGCCTTTTGAGATAATAAATGTTATCCTGTTTTTATAGGTGTGTAAACAGGTACAGAGTATAATGTAAAAACCCTGAATTTCCATGAGGAATTTGCTGGGTTTGACTAATGTGACTTGACAGACGCTGTGAGATAACTCATAAAAACTGAATTAATTCTTTGTCTCCAAGTGTTAAGAATATCATAGATGTTTCTTGAATGTGACGTAGAGCACAAATGTACATAGAACTTTTTTTCAATTCAATGCCCAGAACAATCCCATTCTGTAACTTGCTGTTCCTTAAGGTAGCTTCTGTTGCCACAGAGGAAACAATGCTATGCTGTGAAGTTAAGCGTCTTAAATAAATCAGTGATGGCTCTAGTTGCTGTATCAGTGGCAGTCTTTTAGGGAAACTCCAGGATCTGAAGGGACTGCCACAAGTGACACAGTAGAAGGGTGCTTTTCCTTCCTGAGTCAGTATTGACTCTGATAGCTCCAGGCTGATGTTGTTGGACCACTGTATTGCACTGGAGACAAAATTCACAAAGCAAGACTCCCCTCTGTATTGATTTTGAGTCCAGTTCCCAGAGGATGTGAAAATATAAAGATACCAAGGCTTTGAAATCACATACATAAATTGAAGCAAGAAATAACCATACAGTATTTTTATATTGAACTAGCTTTACGTACAAACAGCTACAAGGAAGTTTTACATAGATTTAGAGAGAGGAAGTACTTGGGTGTACTGGAAGAAGAGTGAAAGCTAAACCTAGGTGTGGCAGCATGCAAAAGAGATCAAAAGAAAGAGAAATATATGGAGTTTAAACAGGCCAAATACCAAAGAAACATAGCTAAAATGAAGGGACAAATGGAGTATTTAGGACCAAATTCAAACAGGAATTGGAGATGGAAATACAGGAAGAAAAATAGAATATTGAAAATCTGCAATATAGCTCTGAAACAAGAAGAGTGCTTTTGGTCTGCAAAGGAATGTAAAAACACAGTGAAGATTATGAAGAATATAGATCATGAGATCTCACCGTCCTGGCAATATACTGAACATCCTGGAAGCTCCTTGCACCATTCAGTGCTTTCTAAATTTCTCTTTCAGAGAAACTGTGCTACTGTTGCTGAATTAGAGCAGTGCCATTAAGCAGAATAAAATATTGTTGGTTTCTGATTTGAAAGCACGAGCCTATGCATTACAGATCACAGCAACCTGTTGGTCTTTTTTCTCCTGAATGCCCTAAATCTCTTTCCTGTGGTATCCCATGAGACTTTATGCTCCAAAGAGATATTTTTTAACTTACCACCATGACTCTCTCCATCACTGTTGAGATATTGGTAATAGTCATGGGGCTGTCGGTAGAGGTCTGACTCATAGGGTACCATATCTTCAGAGGGCTGTAAGGAGAAAATGAATTTTTAGAACTGTAATTTTACACAAACACCTTCAAAATTATTCATATAGTTAGTGAAAAAGACATGCCAACATATTTTATATTGCCAAGGGAAGGAAAGGGGAGGCTTCAAGTTCTTATTGAATCGGCAGAAGTAATCCATCATCTTATGCTCAGTCTGTGTAGCAGAACTCATCCTGTGGTATTACACAAGTTCTTGAGTTCTTGATATCCTGCCCTCCAACCTTCTGCAGATACAACTTAGAGAGCTATCTTGGACATCAAGACAGATGCCATCACAGCAGGAAAACATATTCTTTGTTACTGACAGACATTTATTTTTATTATTATTATTATTATTATTATTCCTGTACCCATAAGAGAAAGCAGAAACTTGTCTTCTCTAAGCATGTTATTCTAAGTGTCTCAAGGAGATCTCACTAAATGGTAGCAGTTTCTAGGAGGGTAAAGGTGTTGACAGAGGGCATAAAAACATTTTCTTTCTCAGTTTTTGTCCAAGATGAATTGTAAGTTTTTGCTGGTTCAAACTGGCTGCACAGGGCTACTAGGTATGCGCAGACACAATATAAAAAGTCCAAATGTGGGGCAGATATTGAGTTGTGAGCTATTGGAAGCTTAGCTGTAGAATTAGTCCTCTCTATTTTCTTTAAAAAAGTGGGCAAGTTTCCCACTTGTCTTTCTCCCCACTCCTAGTACTCAAATGTTAGTGCTTAGTCAGTCTTAAGTTGGTTCAATAAAGGCAGTCTGTTATTATTAGTTGTGCACAATGTTGTTGATTCATTTAATATTTGGTTTTGTCTTTTTCCAGAACGAAGAGTTAGAGCAGGGCAATATCCTTCACAGGGCTTTCTTAAACATTTGTCCACTTAAGTTCATTACAATATTTTCTTCCTATCTGAACCAATTTTTATTGTTTCAACAGCAATGCAGAACTCAAACATCTTCTTACTGTTTGTTCTGAAAAGAAATTATTTCTGGGAGGTGAATAGAATCATTTTTCTTCTGGTAGTGACTTTAGCTTAAAGAAAAGGATAAATATTTAAGAAAACATGATAACTTACATGATAGATTTTTTTTTATGTTTATATGTTCATATGCCTATCTGTGTGTACCAAACTGTTATCATCCTCCATAAGTCTGTCTCATTTTTGGAACATCAGAATTTGTATGCTTAGGATGTGGTGACAGCATGCCAGAAATACAGACGAGCTTCTTTTTTAACTTCTTCCTTTAGACTGATCAAGAACATGAACCCTAAGGCAGCAGCTGCCATTAAAATCCAGATTGAGGTGGTAGATAAGCAACTGGCAAGAGGAAAAGATTTCATTTCCTGGTGAAAACTACATCAGTTACCACTGCTTGTTAACTCTACTCTTTAATTCTTCTAATTAACTCTTTTAGTTAATTCTGTTGGAATTTGGGGATTTAAAGATTGTTCTTTTCTAGGGATGTGATTTCTGTGATGACATTGAAGAGATTAGATCAAGAAAATGAGGGACTTGCTCACAGAGCATTAAGATGTTAGAACACAAAATAATGGAAAACACTCTGGACCTTGTTAGATCCCTAGTATCAGTTCTGTGCTGCATTAGTGTATTATATTAAAATGCACAGGTAAGATTGCCTAAAATATCATGATTTCCAGAATACACACTAACTGGGCATCACATCTGCGGAATATTCAAAGCCTCAGGAGCAATTCCACTGCCTGACTGTTGGCTCTCAATATAATCTGTGGTGGTGGATAATTGTTTGGTGGGAATCTTGATAAAATGATAACCCACAATGAAGGAAATCTAAGGGAAAGGCTAAGTAAATGGAACAAACAATCAATTAATTGAATCCACAGCAGTGAAGGGACTCCTTTTATTTCTGGTCTCCAAAGGATGTAGGTGCAGTCTCCCTTTCCAAATCAATAGGATTCCAATAGAATTGCTCCTCATCTACACAGAGACTTAATGGGAAGCACAACCTGTTTTCCAGATTTCAGAGTGATGGTCAAAGGAGACAGTACAGCATAGATTCTCTCTGATGCTCCTGGTTTTCCTCTATATATTTTCTTTGTGTTGTCTCTTGCTGTAAGTGGTAATATGCACTAACTCATACCCATTCCTTAGACCCGTGGTTCACTCCGATCTCTGACAAAAAAAAAAGTAATGAGTCTGTGTTCTGCTTTCTTCAGGATTAAGCTCTGAATGGAATTTCTACTTTTCATTATTTTTGCAAATTGGTTCACCCCACTCCCCCACTTCCTTTCCATAAATATGTTTCCTGTTACACCATGTCAACCTGAAGAATGTATGAAGTTTTTGCCTTCATATTCAGAATTGTTAACTTGTCATAAGCCAATAACTTTCATATTCTGTGAAGGGAGGGACCTCAACATCCACAATGGAAAATGGACATCATACTGGCTGAGAGAAGTGGAGGTTAAAAAAAGTCATATAAATGTATGTAATTTGAAAGAAAAATCTTTGTTTCCTTTAAACTAAAATACTAGAAACTGACTGAAATTATTAAAAATGTATGTATCTAAATGCACCAGAAGTTGTAGCTCTGATAAATATTTAGCCAAAAGAAATCCAAAGGAATCAGTGTCCTGTCAATCCAGGCTTAATTTGCTACATATAAAATTTCCACTTCTACAAGAAAAGCTCTATCACTTCTCTTTACGTAAGTGTAGCTTGGCAGGAAGGCTAAGCATCAGCCCCAAAGCAGACACACAATACAGATTTTGGGCATGGGGAAGAATGTTTGACTTCTCCTAGCTGCGTTCTTCCTTTGTTGTCTCTTCTTCCCTAAGACTTTCCAGACCCCCTCATTTCACTCCAACATACTGTAACAGCCAATGGTGTCTCACAGTGTGAGAACTGAGAATGAAGTATTTCTGCTATCCAAAAGCTAGTTTTACAAGTTCAGATGTGTATTCAGTGAGCAGAGCTAACGTGTATTAAACACACTCTTTTAAAAAGTGATTTCCTTAACATTTACAGGTATGGCTGAGAGCAGAGTGAGTTACAGATACCCAAGATCTAAAAAAATAGTCTGCTCTTACATAGGTCATTGCTTTTTTTATATACTCTGATTTGAAAGTCTAGGACTTAAAAGTCTCTTTGTTGTGGATTGTGGGATTTTTATTCCTTGAATTTGTTTTCTGCTCAGTGATCCATTTGATAAAATACGTATGTGCATATCCTTGTTAATCCATGCAACCTGGACCAACTTGTCCCCACAAAGGACTTGAACTGGCGTCACTTTCTATATTGGTGTCTGATCTTCAATGGTACAGTAACTAATACGGGCAAATGTATATTAAATATCTAAAAGTTTATGTATCATAAGCTTAACCAGATGATGGTCTAAGGAGACAGTACAGCATGGATTCTCTCCAATTTTTTTCCACTATTCATTAGAAAAACTATTTCCAGGAACCTGTTAATATCTCTCTGTTGATTGCTTGTTTGGGCTTTTTTGGTTTTATTAAAAGCTTTTTCTCTAGTTGGAGAGAAAAGGTCTTACTATGTGCTTCTGTTTCTTCTTGCACCAATTTTTACCCACTTGCCCCATCCTTCTCTGGAACCTCCCCACCCACACACTCATTTCATCGTTTTAATTACTAATAGCATTTCCATGATACTAAACTGTTTTGTTTCTCCTGACAAAAGGCAAAGAATGGCTCACTTCACAATTTAATATTTAATGGATGTTGATGGTCATTTGTTCTATTGTTTCCATGTAAAAGAGGGACAGAAAGCATTGTTAGCAGCTTATAACTGTGGTCTGAATTTTATATCTTCCTTCCTATGTGCCATGAAGTGCAAAAATAACCATATTTGAACCTCAAGCAATAAGTCAACAAACAATACTTTATCTGTTACAGACTTTGACAATTGGAGACTTGCCTCCATCTTCCTTCTTTGCCCTGAGAATCAAGGAAAAAGCCACAAAACGACTTCAAGAAAGCTTGGTGGACATTGATTAAGAGAGATACAGAGGACTCAACTGAACAGCAATCTGAAAATTCTTGTTATTCACCAAGACTTTGTCAGATGATTCCAGGTAATTGTAAATTCACTAAATGCTGATCTTTTTTTGATATCCTGAATAACTATTCACTGGCAAGCGATTCAGGAATACTACAAACTGTTTCCAATGAGGTGCAGCTGAGACAAATTTTAAAGGCCAAGATTAACTGTGTTTCCCTGGAAAAAAAATACAATATAAGTATTTTAGAAAAGATGAGTAAAAATATTAGCATGATCACGTATTGGGCCAGCCTCACTGGACCATGCTGGCAACGCAGTCATGTAGGACAGAATGTTTCTGTGGGGCATTTTTGCTCTCATACAACCACGCTTCCATTCAAAGCTGTGATTTCTACAGGTGGCTGCTTAAAGATTCACATTTAACTAGGGTCCTCTTTAGGAAAAGGTGTTTGATTTAACAATTTTTTGCCCTGTAGCACAACTAGATTCTATCGTGCACTGGAAGACGCTGGCCCAATTTGCAGAAATTTTACATACAAAATTCCTAATTTTCAGAGAAAGATACGGTAATCCTAAATCATTTGAGTGGCATTTTCCAATGAAGGGTAAGAGTTTCTTAGCATAGTCAAGAGGAAGGCAGTTTCTAACCCACCCTCAACTGAAAGGGGAGGGGCAGAGGAGGAAAGTATTGCTTCACAGAAACCCCTGTCTAGAAACAGACTCATGTCTCCCCTCTGAAAAAGTCCCAGGAGGCACAGACATTTATAACAATACCATATGGGGCTCCAACTGGCACATTTAAAACAATTTTTAAGTACAAACCACAGAATTATTAATTATTAGACATTTTAGCCACAAAAATAAAAACCAAATTACCCTGTCAACTGCTCCTGCAAGACATAATTGTATTTTCACTGCCTTTTGTACCATTCATCTGAAAAAAGTTCAGCCAGAATATTAACTGCAAATGCAAATTAGAATGTGGCCAGACCTTGTTAGATTTTCACTCCAGTTATTCAATGTATGCACTAGAATTCAATGCTGAAAAAAACATTCTAGAAAACTTGGCTATGAGTGAATGAGTGGACAGAAAACTAACAATTATATATACATATTTGTAAATAGAGATGCTGGGTTCTGGGGTAGTTGAGGAAAAGGTTTGGGTTTCTTTTTAACTTTTTTCTAAGCCCAACAAGTAACATATTGAGAAATCTCTGTGTACTTCTTTCATTTTCTCAGTTTCTTTTTACATTTCTCTCCTGGCGCATTTACAGTATACCCACTGGGCAGCTCAGTGTATTTAAGAAAAACAAATAAGATTTTTAGGGTCTTCTCAGCCTTTAGGTAGATAGGTTATTTTAGGAGCACTGATGATGAACTGCTGGGATGAAAAGTCTCCTGAAAAGAAGACATATTTTTTCAGCCAAAGTGGATATCAAACATGAAAGGAAATTTAAGGGCCGTCTTTCTTGATGGAAGATAAGGAAACATGTCTTTAGCCTTCAGGAGATGGGACAAGACAAAAAGGAAACTCGATACAAGACTTTTTTAAAGGACTTTTGGATCTGCATTGTCTCTTTCTGTTTCTGAACACATTTAGAAATTACCGTAAGTCATCTACCACACAAAAAGGCAAGTAAAACACCTTATCTGACATCTCTTCAGCTTCCACAAACTTAATAAAATCTAGTTAGGGCCTCTTTTACCCATTCTTCTTAGCGATTTCCCACTAATGTTTGTTTCTGAACAACAGCTGACATTCATGCTTCATAAATAATAATTTCTGAATGCAGCATACGATAAATTACAGCAGTGTAATGAATCTTCAGAGTTAAATAAAGGCTAGAAACAGCCTGATAAGTACACAAAACCAAAAAAAATGTATCTCAGAGAAAATATTGAAGGACCCAAATAAATCTGTGGGGTTTTGCCCCTCATTCACCAATTGCTTTTTCATAGCAAGTGAATTTAAGATAATTCAGTTCAAGAGAAGCTTAAGTTAGAAACTAAAATGCCATCATTACAAAAAACACAGAGTACTAAAATCTGCAATGTGTAAAATCAGCATTCAGTTAACTCCTCTCTCACAGGCTGGTAGATAGTTAATACATAAACTATGTCAGAGACTCCATATTATTAAGAATTACAACCTGAAGAAAGACTTGGCCTTACATCACAAAGATGGGACTGAAGAAAAAAATTTACTGACTTGCTATATGCATACTGTACAAAAACACCATACATTAAATCTGTGAAAATAAATGGAGATCAAAATCAGATACAAGTTTAGGGAGGAAATGTTAATTTCCCATTCATCACATTGTTGACACTAGCTTTATACATTGACCTAAGCCAAACTTCCTGACATAACAAATACAGAATAAACCGGAGATAGTCTCAAAGAAGAAAAAGCTGGTTTATTTTGCTTTTTGCTACTGAGCCCAATGATCCATATTAGGAATAAACCCCATATACTCACAGGGGGAATGAGGGGAAATCCTTCCATTTTGCAAGCTTGCAACATTCAGCCAAGTTCTGAATGAATTTTTCTTAATTCAGTTTTCAAACATCCAGAATGACTGACTTCAGAAAGTCACATAAAAAAAAAAAAGAAGAAGAAAACAAAAAGGAAAAAGTGAGATCCTTGGACTCCGTGAAGTCCCTTTGCAGTGATGGACTTCAGGACAGAAGGACCCTAACAAGTTTTCATAGTTTGCCCTAGTAGGTTCTGAGGTGAACTTCTTCCCGAGTTGTATGTGAAGTTCCTGATTTTATTGAATGTCTGTAGAAGGCAGATAGCCCTTGGGTCTATCAGTGCGCTGTGACATCACAGCTTTGAGCCAGTTTGCATAAATCTCATTTCAGGGAGCTGTGGCGCTGTAACAGGAAGCCTGCCCTGGGCCAGATCTGCCATGGGCAGGTGCTTACTGTATAATCAGCAACCCAGAGCCTGGGCCTGCTACCAATAAACAAGCATATGGGCACAGTACTTTGTGGAAGACTGTGTGCTTCCCACTGTAGATGAAGGATAACAATGGTGGTGCTTTCTGGTTTAATGGTGTGTCATAGAGACGCAGTCCTGACAGCTTCTGTGAGCACAGTGCAGCGGCAAAGACTTGCTTTAATAACAGTCCTATGCTGGAATTAAGTTGCAGTACTTTGCAGAAAGGACTGAAATTAAGCCCATGAGACTTTTTTCATAAACATTGCAACAAAGCTGAATTATTCAGTGAGTCCTTTTTCAGTGAGTCCTTAGTCCATTTACTTGATTCTTGTGATTTCTTTTATTTCTACCTCCTGCAATGAAAAAGTAAGTGGGGAAAAGGAGAAAGTACTACATGTCCCATGCAATAACTTGACTTCTCTCGGAAAAGTGCCTTAAATAGTGAGTAGACTAGTAGGTTTGTAGACTTGTATCTAAACAGTCAAGTGCCAAAATTTCTTGTAGGGATTTTGCTGCAGCTCTTTTCACATGGCGTTCTCTCCTCTCTTTATCCCACTGTTTTACTTGAATTTGCCTGCACTGAAAAATTGCCCTTCGTACTGAGGTTCTGGCAGGGGTGGTTGCGCCACAGGGCAGGATGTAGAAGGTGGAGCCTTGCTGCAAGGGGATAATGTTCTCATTCTTGAAAATGCCTTCTTGCTTTGCAGTTAGTTATAGTTGTCTTGGAAAAGTGAAGTTTCTTTGTCTGGGTTGTTCCCCTTCAATTTATGCCCATGTGCCACAGGTTCTGCTTTTGAAAGCAGCCCGTTCACCGCTCACCTGGGTCTATGTGTGAGGGGGAATTTCAGCCACTACAGACTTCCTCCCTTCTACACTGGTAAAACCAGAGGCCACTCACAAGTTCTTCTCATTCCACACCCTAAGGAACTCATCAAGTGAACCATGTTAGTTAGCAATGGGGTAAGATCAAGAACATGGTGAGAGATTAACTCTTGAAGCCGCAAACTGAATTTCACCCACATCAGTTGATACATAAACATTTCATTCTTATTTTATTTGCATGATGAAACCTTGACTTTAACACAGAAATAACAAACTATTAAACAGTCCACTCCTGTGAATGAGACAGTTCTCAAGTCTCCCCTTGGATACCTGCTTGAAAGTGATCAGAACCACCTGGGGAAAAGGTAAGAAGCAAAGTACAGTCCTCATGATAAAATTCAGTGCAAACAGAGGAGAAGGGAGTGAACAATAGCATATATAAATCTTAAAGTGGGCAATTGGATAATAGCTGACAAAAGTAATTGTGGAAATTGTGTGTGCTTTAAAAAGGCTACTCAGAACAAAGAAGATATTGTATATGATTCATTGTAGACTGAAAGATACCTTAAGCAGCTACTAGAAGGTTTAACAATGTAGTGTTTCACAAAGAGATGCTTCTGTTGAAGTGGAATGTAACTATATTTCATACACTGGAGGATATTTCTGTGCTGTGTCATAGCACAGGAAATTACCTAATAAGGACAGATATTTCGTATCAGCCTTACTGCACCCCGAGAATGCTAGATTATCAATGTTATCAACCAATTTTAACATACGAGAATCATATGCACACCAAGGTTATAAGTATAAATAATGTTTTTGATTCTCTGTATGATGAACTAGAACCAGATATTATGCCATAAAGCTTAAGGACTAGCAGAAAGTACAGAAGTTGATTAAACTTCCTGGGAAGGAGGGTATCTCCATAAGCAGAAAAGCTAAAAGCAAAATAAAATGCTTAAACTATTATGTTTGTATAAGAACATCACGAGTGACAATTGTGCTGAAATTCAACATAGATTACTTTCTTACTGTCACATAGAACTGGTGTTTTATCCTATGTTTGTCATCACAAAATCTTCTTACTCCTAAAGGTAGTCTACCAGAGAAGAAACTTTTGACCCAGGTCCTTGCAGTACCATATTTGATAACTTACATACAGAAAACGGATGAAGTTACCAAACATCTTCACAGCAGAGAACAGATTTCCAGGGGCATTTCATGTGAACTGCTACTAACACAGACCTTCAAAAGGCTTTTGAAGTAGGGTAGAGATTCTTCTTCATGATGGGAAGTTGGAGAACTAGAGAAGAACCTACTGAGTTGAAAGATTAGATTTCTGAAAGACTGTTTCTGAAAACATTTAACAGTCATTAATCTGAGAGATTTCTCCTCTATGTGTCACCTCTTCATGTGTAATGTTTTTGGAGCAGTTCTTCCTCTACCTCCACCCATTTATTCTTCAAGCTATTTCTAACCACAAACTACAAAAGCAAAAAGGTTTCAACTCGCAGCCACATCACAGAGAGGTCTCATTACCTCAAACCTTCTTTGGTGCTTGGAAGGTAGATTTTCTCCCTACTAAAACCACACACATCACTCATCCTGAAGTCTTCTAATCAGAAACAGGGGTTTACATAGATTCTGCTACTGATAAAACAAGACCTCTAGGCAACAGATTCCCTAGTATGTTCCATATTCTTCACAGAGCTAAGTTTTCCATTG
Source organism: Phaenicophaeus curvirostris (assembly GCF_032191515.1). Classification (NCBI taxonomy): domain Eukaryota; kingdom Metazoa; phylum Chordata; class Aves; order Cuculiformes; family Cuculidae; genus Phaenicophaeus; species Phaenicophaeus curvirostris. The sequence goes on along the minus strand of NC_091396.1, from coordinate 28,230,572 downwards.
AACTTGCTTAATCTAGAATATGGCTTGTGGATCTCGTGTACTATCCTTTAATATTGAATATCCATTCAAGCAGCTTTGGAGGGAGAGCGGCTGCCTCTTCTCCTAAAAGAGTTTAAGAGTCTCTATGACTGTAGAACCTGTGAAGTCTGGAGCTCTAGAGCACAACCCTCTTTGTTATGTATACTGCTACTGAGTTGAAGTTATGAGCTGAAATATCTTTGTTGCGTTTTCCCATAATGAGACAGTAGGAGCCAGAAAATGGCTGCTGCAAGTTCCTAGCTGAGAAGAATTTGTTACCTTTTTTCTTATGTGGAGCTTCATCTTAGTATCCTTAAAAGTCTGAATGTAGACTGCTGAAATATGTTCTCTTCTTTCCACTGTGATAGGTTACCACTGACTGATACGCACAGGTATATTACCATGGCTGCATTTGAACAAAGACTTTTCCTCGCTATAAGGGCATCCCCTCCTTGAGTTGATGCAGTTCTCAGTGGCAAAAAGTGCTTTTAACAGTCCAGCTTTCACAAGTCCCTGAATTTTATGTAATGGCATATGTACAAGGAATTTTGCCAGCTGGAAATGTCATAAAAATGTCATCAAAATATCAGTCTTAACTAACTTCTCTATATTGGCAAAGATTTTCAAGCATAGACTAGACTTAATCCATATCAGATTGAAGATAACCATTTTCATCGAGAGGAAGAGGAGTAATTTAAATCAGTACTAATCCAGAAAGCCTCATGCATTTTTAAGAACCATTATGATACACAACCCTTTACAGACATAAAAAGCACTTTATTTCTTATTTTATTAGTAATGTTTAAACTGTCCATTAAGCAGAACTCAGCAGAGATGAAAATCTTTCTTTGACAAGCTATATAGCTTCAAGATCTGTTTAAATCTCAGCTATGTTTTACTATTTGCTGTATTTGAAAACTTGTTTAGGCTTTAACGCATGTTAAATATCTATAAAATTTGATGTCAGTTTTAATGATCTTCTGCATTATGAAGGCTATAGATTTTCAGTTTACACATTCCTGCTCATTTATAATCATCCCGTCACTCAAATCTTTTGTATCATTTAAAGCAATTAACATGGAGGAGTGCTCTAATTCTGTCAATGCCTTAGAGTCAGTAGCACCAGTAAGACGCAAGCAGTATTGTCTAACAACCCTTCATGGACTTGTGCCTTGAACCTAGAGACCAATAGGTTCTCCACCTCGAAAATCAGGTACTTTAGTAGTCAGAATTAAGCTGTAAAGAAGAAATGCATCTGAGATACGGTTCAATAAGAGCATATCCATAGAGAAAAACGTTGTTGCTGAAGGCTCAACAACCACCCTGTACTTCCTTTGGGAGGTGTAACTTCAGACTGGTTCCAGTCTGATGCCATAGATTGAATTGCCATTTGCCACAGCTTCAGTTCCATTTGAAAAGAATCCAGTTTGTGCATTCCAATGCTACTACGTGGTGCAAATTAAACTACAGTAAGCAGGGAGTATCAGGAGATTAATTTTAGAAGTGCACTTACAATCTGAACCACATTGCTGATCCACACCCACCATTAAAGAGTATTCTTTCCCTAGGTTGATAGGGGCCTCTGCCAAGCTGTGTCAGAAATACCTCTGCTGTATGGAGTCTGATTTGAATATTTAGGCAGCAGCTTTTTCTGGAGAGTGCAGCTATATCTAGGAAGAGGTCTTTGTCTCCTAACATAAATAATGCTTGCGTCAAACTTGCGTCTGACTAGGATTATACATCCCAGTAACCTCAGAATTCTAGAGAGAAGAACACTTCACATATGACCATTTCTTTAGGTAGCCAGTGGGCTTACAGCTGCATTTCCTGTTCCCTGCCATCACTTTCACAAGGACTTCAAGTCTGGAATTTTGCATAAGCAGAGGAAATTAAGTACTAGAAGCCAATGCTCTTTATACATTCTCACAGTAGACATTTAGCTGCATAAGATGTGAAGCGTGTTTGCAGGCCTCATGTCACAGCTTTGTGTATAACTAGGACAGGTGTGTATGACACCTTGGTAGTAGTATATAATCTATAGAAACTTCTTTTCATACAAAGGTATTTACTAATAAGAAAAATTGGGTTTTAATTATTTGTTTCCTTCTTTTGTAACCTTAGACCAACATGCAGTTAAACTCTCCAGTCTTCACTTTTCGCTTTCTTGCCTGTGGGTTTTTTCAGGTGCTTTGAAATTTGCAGGGTTTGGTAAAAAGATGACATCTTTCACTAATCTTCTGGGAGGAAAAAAATAACAGTCTAGAGATAAGTAGCTCTATCTTAATCTGTTTGGTATTTTAGAAGCACAGATTACTTATTGCTTTGATAAATGCTGCATCAACAATGTAAAGACTGCAGGCCCATTGAAGCAGTTGATAATTTTTGTTTGGCTTTAGTTATTTTGCTCTGTATTTTAGTACTCTATTTTTTGTAAAGTTGCTCTGCTAACAATATATGGGTTGATACTTTATTTCCTTGCTCCTGTTGTTCTCATGACTGTGGTCATTGCTCTTCGAATTTAGGAATCTTTTCTTAATGCAAGCAATTTTCTGTACTTACAGTCCAGTATTTTACTATACTCTATTTGTTGAACTGTTCTTCTTTTTGTGCCATATTATATCAAACATTAAACAACTACATTGCTGTATTATGTTATACATCAAACAAATAAAGACTGGGAAGGACCAGTTGTGTGAGGGATCTTAATAAGACTTCAAAACTTACTTTCAACATGATAATTGGGAGAAATATAGTGGAGAAAAACAAAAGAGAGCACTTGAACAAAATTTTGGATCCCACTTTACACTGGAGAAAGGAGAGAAAGGGAAAAGAGGGTCTGAAGCCAGGAAGGCCAGGGAGAAGGAGACTGCCATGGTTCTGGTCATAGTTCATAGTTGGGGGGTGAGAGTTTAGGCAATTGCAAGAAAGTGAAAAGGTTTGATCTTACAGATGTCCTGCAAGAGGAAGCTGCACATCCTTGAAAAATCTTGCTTGTGTAGATTGGCTTAGTGTCAGAGACAACACACAAGTAACAGTGAGAGTAAGAAGAATAGCTTTGCTAAAAGAAGGAGGTAGAAGGGTAGGAAAAGAGAGGTTTTGTTCTAACTATGTGATATTAGTGGTAGCAGTGAAACATTTTAAAGAACATTACCAAAGAATAAGCTGAGGTATATCTGTATCTCAGAAAATGAGAAAATAAAAAGAAATTATCTTCTTGTTTTAGGAGAAGAGATCTCTACAAATATTAACAGTGTGGAGAGCCTAAAGTCTCGTGACTAAGAAGATTTCACTGCAGTAACAGACAAGTGCTGAGGAGCTGAATGCTTTGGATGCTAAGTGCTTATATATGGCTGAAAGGAAAATAGGGAAAGAGGAACTTGGAGTACCTAAGCTTATAGGAGTCAATCAATGAATGATAGTTCCCAGAAGGAGTTAAACATTTTCTGGGGTTAAAGTGAATCAGAATCTGCACACCGTGTGCTGGAAATTCCCTAAATGATTTTAGTGGTCATTAAGAAAAGGGAAATGGTTCTTTTCTGAGTAGGACATGGTAGGAAACAGAGGAGTAGACACTAAAACAGAGCCACGGCTGAATATTTATAACTCAGCTGACTCTGTCCCCAGATTGTAGGATTCCTGCCAGCTGAGGAGACAGACTTTTCAAATGGCTTTGTCTGTTGAGGGGGGTCTTGTTAGTAGCCATTGTGATTGATAACACCACGGACTGAGATACTTACAGTTCTGTTAGGAATGCTACACACACTTACGTACAGCATGGGCAAAAATAGGTAAAGCTGCTGATAAAATGTGCTCTGCTGAGAAGTGGTGCTTCAACTGTTCTGCAGTTACCTTATTTCCAGTCCGATGTCCTTGGGCTTACTCAAGTTTTTTGTCTCTTCAGTCACAGAGCTCACCTGCATACAAAGCTTTAACTTTTTATTTGAAATTTAATTCAATTACCGGTTTGTCTGTTTTAAACAGTGACTAAATTTAATGTAGTTTTCAGTTGCAACATGCCATTACCCATGTTGTTGGTTTTGTTTAATTCAGTAATACAGAATTTAGTTTAACCAGTGCAAGTACTATGTTCAGACCTATATTTTCCAGGTCATGATTTAGTGACTTTTCAACACATGGTTTGTAAGCCTCTGCAAGTCCATGGAGTATTTCTGAGGGATCTGAGAAAAATAATAAAAATTTACCTGGTTATCAGTGGGCTTAAACTGACCATGTAAATTGCATGTATGTATGCACCTACATGAAAGTATTTTAGAAACCTGCAAGTAAAAAAGTTGTTGAACTCTGTGACCTAGAGGAACCTCCAATTTTATTTTCTTTGTATATCTTTTCTTCTGCGTACTATTTGCCTTAAGCTGAGATGTTTCTATCACCCCTCAGTCCCTAACTGGCTGTAGGATTTGTACCAGGGTGAGAAGAAATATAAAGTCTTTGTCCCAAGCTGGTTTATCCACCAAACCAATGGCAAAGTTTGCCTTTGGAGGCAGAGGACACAGACTTTGGGAGTGCTGGTGCTGTTTATCTCACTATCCCAACTCAAAGTATTTCCTCAGTCCTGCTCCTGCTCCTTCCCATTGTTGCTTCTGCCTGGTTTCCTAGTAATCTTTCCTTGGTGGTATGGCTGGACTAAGCTTTTTCAATCTTTTATTCCTAACCTTCACATAATCATAAATTTTCTGGACAGCACTCTATTTGCCCATCCATCTTGTGTCTGGATTTAAAGATGTATGAGATGCTGTATAAGATTCCTCTATAAATGAATGTCTCAATATTGTTTTTTGCTTCACAGCTATTGTTCTAATCATGGTATCCCTTTGCACATTCAGGGCAGATTACTGTCAGCCTAGTATAACCCAGAATTACTGACCACCCTGCCATGGTTTAACCTTCTAGAGGCCATCACTCACATATGCATTGTGCAGAAGTTCTTTACTACCTATTTATGGGAATGCATTTCCACTTTTAGTTTATGCTACATAACTGCATATGTTTAGCACAAAATAATCTTTTCTACTGAATATTTTTGAACATGCTCTTTAAGTATTTTGGAATTAAAAGTATGGTGGGTATAAAATTTAAAGCAAATCCGGTCTGCAATTAAACACAAACCCACAGCAGTAGCTGCAGCACTGAGCTCACTGTGTAGTTTCCAAACAAGCTGACTGCAGTAGGAATCGTGGTTTATAAAAAGCTGCCAGCAGTGCTGAGCTGGTGAAGAGAAAGAGGAACCTACAACGGGAAAGAGAAAAAAAAGCACAGCCAAAGGCAACTTTGCTTCTCTGCCTTTACTGTTTTTAAATAGATTTGGCTCTAAGTTGCTGTTGAGAGTGCTGTGAAGAATAGCAATAAACTCACAAAGTGAGAGCCCCACAATATTTATCCATTTCTGAACACCACCTGCAAATCACCTCTGAATTCTAAGGGACTTCAGTATCAGTTTGTGCATGCATGTGAGAATCTGTGTATGTATGTGAGTATGAATATACACAATGTTACCACAGCTATTGCTCAATAGCATGCCAGTAAATAGAACTTTACTAGAACAGCTTCTGCCATTTTACCCTTGCTTTGCATGACATACTGAGCTGTTCTCCTGAGACTGTTTCCTAATGTTCACATCCACCTCAGGCTGTGGATTTCACCAGATTATTATTCTTTTCCTATGAAAACTGAAAGATGGCTTCCCATCTTCCAGCTACCAGTTGCAGGAAATCATCTAAGTCATTGTTAACTGCATTGTCTTGTACTGGGTGTTAGGACTGTGGGAAGGTGCTCTTAAAGAGCTTTTTTGAGGGCTGGGGCACAGACTGATTCCTTTCACTTTGGGAAGGAAGTCTAGCTGATCAGATGTTCTTTAATCAAAAGGCAAGCTTCCTGTGAGGTTCTGTCTTGGGTCTTATAGTAAGTGCTAAGCCAGATGAAAGAAGATCTACCACATCAAAGGCAGAGTGGAACTGGAAAGCAGAGGAATAATGAGAGAAATGCTGATGATTAAACTTAGTTGGATTGGAGTCTCCATTATTTTGTGTCATTCTGGGATCACAGCTTTGGTTCTGTGCATTTTACTTCATATGGGATTAACTTGTTGGACAGCTAGTCAGAAAACTTAAGGAAGAAGAAAATATCATAGAGAGAAAGATCTTAGGGACTCTGCAGGATAACTTACTGTACAGTTATCTCCCTGAAAGAAAGACCTTTGCACATTCATTGCTCTGAATAGAAACGTAAAGAATGAAAATTGAACCATACAAAGATGCCACGGTCTATTTCAGTAGCACTGCTAGTCCTAGGAAGAGGGCTGCCGTTGGTATGCCCTACAAGAATTGGGCATGATCCTTGAGAATAAACCAAGGACATATTTAATCTGCAATCAGCCTATATTGTTGCAGTATGGGTCACAACACTAACCAACTCTCCTCTGTAAGTGGGAGGCAAAAAGCAGTAACGGACACGCGGATCCCATGACTTCCCAGCAGCTAGAATGCTGAGCACAGTTGCAAAAGGTTGTTTAAGCACCTAAAATTTATAATAACATTTTTTTCCACTTTATCAGTGTATTTTTGGAAACAAAACTATAGCACATTTGCTTGCAGTACATACCAAAGTGTATTCAGCTCTGGTGCCAGACACTTTTATATTTAGCAAACAGCTATGAGTTGGTAGTGGGATCTGCAGTGCTCTTTATTTTTTTTCCTTGCTGAAACACTAACATTGAACCTTCAAGAGAATCGACAGTAAAATTTACTTCCTTTCACAAGCTGCCTCTTAACAATGAAAGGATGGCCTAATGGAAATGTATTCTTCCTCTGTATCTCCTTCGGAGAACAGTCCTCATTTCTTTCCAATCTCATTTTGCATGGGGTCAGAAGAGACCAGGCTTTTCTTTATGGTCAACATGAGTAGGCTTGGGGAGAGACACTGTGTAGTTCCCTTTCCATCCAACAAAGACACTTAGTTCTTTTGCAGTGTGCACAAGCCTGGGATCGCTCCCAGCTCCGTTTCTGCTATCATGGAAAGAAAGTTTCCTAATATTTTTCTGTTTATTCTCCTGATTCAATCAGTTCTCAGGAAGATCAAAACTGGATGCGCCTATTGTAGCTATTCATAAAACCATGATTCCTGACACAAGAATAGTGAACTGATCCTTGACACTTTCATGGTCGGTCATCACCAAATGGTCTAGACATGCTTTCAAAGAAACAAGGACAAAGTTTTCACCTTGACCCCAAAGGACTACATCTGTCTTGGCATTGGGAACATCACTGATGAAAGACACTAGATTGTAATATAAAAAATAACACAAATCAGGAAGTCATGATCATGCTGTTTCAAAAAAAATGAAATATAAACAAATTTCAGTGGTTTTTATCAAATAAACTCTTAACCCTTCCCAGATTAATTTTCAAAATCTTTATTCTTTACATTCTTAAAAGAATCACAACTTAACTATTGGAACTAGACGTGCTAGCCTGGAGATCTCATAAGTTTAAAAGGTATTATAGCCTTCTTAATTCTGATTCTATGTTTATATTCTTATGTAGAACCACATCCATTTTGGAAACCCAAAGATCCGATGAGTCAAATTTTGTCAAATCTGTGATAGCCTGTTTGCCAACTTTTCATCAAAAACTATGTATTGTTGCTATTACTTCAGAAAAGGTGAGTTGTGCAAAAATAAGCTCTCTTGGCAAATCGTTCTTACAGGCCAATCTTGTGACAATAAAGCCTGATACAAGAATAATTAAAATAGCTGCTAATTTCAGCATCAATGAGTTTAAATCCCTCGGGTTTTTTTCCTTAACTGTATTCCTTTGTGTTATGATGCTAAGCATACATCTTAGACATCGAGAGCCTTCTATTCTCAGAGTAATGCTAAACAATTTAGAGGGCCACAGCAGGATTATCCACACCCAAGAATGCAGCAGCATCTTCAAGATCCTCCACATAAACTGGTATACTTACACAGTAATGCTCTAAGAAGAAACTTCATGGGTCTGGCCATGCCACTGTGTGTCTCATATCTCCCCCAGGCATCAGTTTGAAGATCTCTCCACAATAATATATTTTTCAGGGTAGACAAGCTTTGTGACACCAACAAAACACCCCCAGAGCATATATCTCAATCCCAGGACAATTTTCTCACAAATCTTGCCAGCCAACAGGACCTTCCTCTTATTTTGGTATTCTAGCACACTCCAATGAGGCTAAAATTTTTTTCTCAGCCTGTCTTAGATGTATTGCATTTGCATTGCAGTAGTCTGTGACTTAACTGACAGATTTTATGCTAGATTTGGGGGGGCACTTCTAGAATCTGTAGTGAGGACTCCAGTGGTCATTTTCCTAGCAGTCAGAAATTGCTAATTTGTCATTAGGGAATCCATTTGGAATCAATATGAACAAAACATCTGTAGTGATTTTAAAGTGATTATGTAATTCTGCAGTATCTGCTTCTATTTTTGTGCACATGGATCTCCAAGCCACTTTCTTCCATTGCATTTGTCATATGCCTTTTACCAAGAGCTGTTAGATTTCTTATGGAATGTACAGCTATTGGAATAAAAGACTACTTTTCTTTAATTTTCTTCCAGCTGTATAAGGATAAAGGGCGTACATTCTGTTCAGTACTAATTACTGGACAAAAAAACTAAGGCCTTTCACACATATGTGTGAACCACAATTATGTTCTATGTTCACCAGCCTTGCACAAGTGAGGAATTATCTTTCTTTCTTAGAACAGAGCCTCTCCTTCTCTGGATACTGATAAATCCATAGATGACTGATCTCTAGATTTTGTGTGTATACTTCACAGGAGCATGTTGATTGTATTTGACTGGAATGGAAGGGCTTCTGCAAAGTATTTCTTCAGTTGCTTTTCCCCTGGATCCAGTTTCTTCAAACTACATATAAACCTGTTCATAATACAATCAGAAAACATACCTTGCAACAGCTTGTTGCTGAGCTTTGCTACTCCTTTCATATTTTGTATCTGTCTCCAACATATGCTCATCTATAGACGCTTCTATACAGAAGGAAGTCAAAAGAGGTTTCATGCAGTCTAGAAGGTTTTTATTTTTACAAGTTTGTCATTGCAGTATTGAGAGCATATTACTTGTTCTCCCAGTTCTATTAGGAAACCTGAAGAAAGTGTGAAAACAAGATGAAGAAAAGGGCTTTTATTTTTCTTTCTCAAAATAGTAGTATCTTTTTATGGGCCTCTTACATAGGAACAGAATTCCTTTTTTTTTTTCATATTCTGTACCATTTTATCCAAATTAAAAAACTTGCAGGTTTGATATGCACGTATGGTATTGGTCCCAAGCAGAGAAAAGAGGTTTCCTGGAAAACGAGAATTGGGCCCTGAATTCCTAAGTGCTTCTTTCTGAATGATCATCATCCAGCCCAACCCTGCAACTGCTCACAAATGTGGTTTTTTATGCAGTGATATGAATTTGTTAAATTCTGGGAAATTCTGTCACTGCAACTTTTCCTCTTTAACAGACTGAAGATTTATCTAACTGATACCTACAAGATCAGGCATGTACTCATGGCCACACCACCTGACCATCCAAAGTGCAAACAACAATGTTACATGAAAGGACAAGACTGCGGACTAGCAGTGTCTGGAGTGAACTCTGTTTATGATTATAAGGTTCCAGATTGCCCACCATTACATATGCATGATTTCCCTAGAACTCCCACATCCCACACTCTAGTGTTGATCAGTCTGTGTTTATCAAACCTTGAAGAGAGGAATAGGATTATTTGTAGACAACTTACTCATGGGTTTCTGCTGGAGCACAAACCATGGACATGGTACATCATCTGATACCATAATGCAATTTGGACGTTCTTTCTGTTATTTCATGTATGTTCTTGCTGCAGATAATCAGTGGATAAACAACTTTCATAACAACACTGCACCACCCCCACCCACCAGTCTGACAGTTGACTTGATGGTTAGCCACGGACTCATAGCAGTCTTGGGTAGCCAGTTTCCAGATAGCAGCCTGCCTCTCTGGTCGGTATGGGCTCTGTCACTCATGGTATGTGGTTCCAAAGGACTGGGCAGGTTTATCACACAGGTCTGCGAAGGCCTGCTTCCTCATGCAGAAGTTTTGAAGGTGCTGTTGTGTATCAATTGCAAAGTGATGGGATTTGATCCTCTGTGTTAGTTCAGTTCCAGAAAGCACGGTTGGACATTTTGGGAAAGTCAGCATCATTCATCATGTAATCCAAAACTATGGACACTGATAAATCCATATATATATCCCTGGGTTTTGTTCTTCTTTACCATCATCCACATCCATTTGACCACCTTCTATGTCTTTTAGCACTGCATTTCCTCTCAAGTTCCAAGACCTATCTGTACTTCTCTACACTGCTTCTCCAGTTTGTGAACACCTCAGATGAGGTTGTAAGCAATTGCTCTGCAAGAACCATGTTAGCTCAATATTGCTGCAAACTGAACCACATACCAGACCATCAAAGATGTATGTGACTGGGGACTGCAGTCATTCTGCTTTTAAAACCAGAAAGTAAAATTAAACGAAGTATCTCATAAAGCACCATAGATTGATTCTCAGAAGAGTTTTGCTCAGTGGTATGGTAGGGAAACTGAGATGTGCCCTTTCTTATTCTAGTATTTAATATGGAAAAACCTGTGTAGATACCGCTAAGCAGGCTTTGTGAGATTTTCAGAAAAGTGAGTAAAGAAATGGCTGCCAGAAGTTAGAGCCACTGAGTCAGCTTGCATCCTCCAGCATCACCAATGTCTTCATTCAATGAACTTGAAATTCAGGAACACTACATTTCAGATCAGAGATCTTCAGGTTAAATCAGGGAGTGAAAAGAGGAGAAAGTGAAACAAGCACAGTGTGGAGAGAGGAACTCAAGCTCTTTCATATTCACTTCTCTGTGAAAAACCAAGCAGGCCCGTGACAAGAATTCAGAAAGCAGACATTCATCCCTATTGAACATTTATGGAAAACACAGTGTAAGATTATGGGTGACCAGCCAAGAGTAAGAGGATGTGAAGGGCTAGGAAGTGGAAAATAATGCTCAAATATTTGGGAGTATTTTAGACAATGTAGCATGTGATTCAAACAGGTGGTTAAAAGCAGAGGTGTTAGCAAGCAGGTAATGGAATGTAAAAGCATTGTCTAGTATGTTTGTTCAATGCCTCGAGCACAATATAAACATTTGGCAGTCAGGTGGGTTGAATACACAATCCCTTCGAGGCACAACAAAATAAAATTAAGAAGTAACAGAGTTATTTGGTTTAAACAGTAGTCTGTTCCTCTCTGGGATGGCTCCAAATGTCAGGAGTGATCACACACATCTTTCCTGGAGGGTCCTACCACTCCTTCCTTTTACTGCTGCTCCTCTCAACCTTGAGACTCTTATTTTCTCCTTTTCATCTTGTGTAGGTCTTGTTTCCAAAATGTAGGCCTAAGGTGGTTTTGGACATGGCACTGAAGACAAGAGCAATGAATTAAGGCTTTAATTGCGAAACTAGCTTGAGCAGGCTGCAGAGCTTGGATCTGAACCGAAGCAGGTTAAAAAAAAAGGTGTTTGTCAAAAATGTCTAGTGGTGTGATGGATAACTTAGACCATGGAGAAAAGCCTAACATTTTATTTGGTGAGCTTAGTGCATGGTAAAATGCACACTGCCTTATCTATGCAAGACTTCTCAAGCATATTTATTGGCATATGCTAACTAGCAGGTGTTAGCCTAAAATTTCTAGACAATCTGGGGACTGATGTGAGTCTGGAGCTCAGAGCACAGTATGAATTTAACCATTATTTTGTTTGATTTTTGGGGTGGTTTTTTTTTTTTTCTTTCTTGCAAGCAAGTGCTTCAAATATTCATTTCAGTTTTGAGAGTATCCTGCTCAGGAAAGCATTTCCTGTAATCCTGTTTATATTGGAGTTATTTGTAAATAGGTATGGAGAATATCTCATATTGATCTGAAAGTTTTAATAATAATAATAATAATAACTGGATAAAGTTGTAACAGGATATATTTATTCTGCATCTTTTACTCTACATCAGAGGATTTCTTTTCTCAATTTCTTTTCCCTCCTTTTCCTGTCTTTTACCAAAAGTTCCCTTCTCCTACCAACAAATTGAATTTAGAGTACCCTTGAAGCCCACAATGATTTAAATGTTTATCGGTCAGAATTCTGTGTAAAGCTAGTTCTATGTTTCAGTAACTTTCCTGTCCATCTACTGTTACTGTCTTGTGGTTTTATTAAAAGTCTCATGATACTTCATGTTTTTCATGTTTTAAAAAAAAAGAAAATATTTCTTTTATTGCAGGGAATGGTCCATATCTCAAAGAACAGAAATAAAGTGAAGAGAAAAATTCTTTTGCAAAAGTTGTATACTTTTGGAACCAATATCATGATCTGTTCCGATCTGGCTCTTGACTTTTGACTGTTTGGCATTCTGGGCATTTCCCACTCTCTTCTCAATGCACAAGTAGGTAGCCCGACACCACCAGAGTTAGAGTTCCAACTCTGGAAATATTCGGGATTTTTCTATAAGGACGGGATGGTGATTCATTCTGAGCTCTCACAAGACAATCATGCAGCTGCCCCTGTTTCAAAATCAGCAGCCCCGCCAGCTTGTCTCCATCAGCCTTGAGAAAACAGGAAGCACAACGGCCACCAAAGGAAGTGGTGCATTCTTACACCCACCCCAAAATTTTAGCTGCTGCATTTTGCTATTGCAAAATGTTAACAGAACACTGCAGGGTACACTGAGAAAGAGATGAGAAATCTGCTGACTTTTGGGTGCCTGTGCAATTCCCGACTTCAGTTTCCTAGGCCTACAGCTTAACTAATTCACCAACATGTCCTGTGTTTCTCAGTCACTACAGCTTAAATCCCCTGTAGTAGGATGCTCTTATCCAGAATGTGAAGACTTCTTAATTGTTTTGTTTCATCCCCAAAATTTGTACAGAAAAGCAGTAAGAGGCTTCTTGTCTGGAGGGCTGACAGACTGAACGACAGAAATAGAAAAGGTGGAGAGGACTGTGTTTTGTTCACCATGATTAATTATGTACTCATCTCCCTGGCAACATGGCAGAAATCAGTGGTTTTAGGGTAGAGATTTTTATGTATATCTTGTGATCTGCTGTTTTTCATATTAAACAAGAAAAAAATATTTCTCACTCTCATGGTTGAAGAGAAAGGGCTGTACCATAACGTTTCAGAGAACAGAAGTGCCTTCCTCATATAAAAGGAGGCGCACGATGAACTGCTATCAGTAGAGAATACCATTCCCTGGGGGTGCTGTGGGGCATGGAATAGAACTAGGAGTGGCTCAAAGGGAAGAGCAGGATGTGCCACAACAAATAAAAAAGGCAAGAGATACAACATGCAAAAAAGACTTGAAATTTGTTCTGCAAAATCAAAGGGGGAAAACACCCACAAGGTTACACACTGTATGATGGGCAAGTAAAATGTTAGTAGAGGCTTTTGAATTTAAAAAGCAGGATTTGTGAATTAGAGAAGCTGCTGCAAAAAACGTGCAATAAGAAGGCAAGAGAGGATCAGGAATGGAATATTATGTTCGCTATGGAGATTAGGTCTAGTCATTATTTTTCTGCTAGATGTGTCATTTGTCCAATAAATGCAGATTTGAGAATCTAGCCACAGAAACCAGACTATTTGCAAATTCTCATTAAATACTCTGAATTGTTTTGTCAAGGGTTGACATTTTTGAAAGCTGAAAAATTATTTTGTTTCAAAATTTAACAAAAATTTAAATGAAAAGTAAGTTTTGTTTGAAACAAATGTTTACTTCAACTCATAATTAAATCTTGAGGGATTTCCATTTTTGTAAGAAAACTGTAAACATTAAATAGAGTGAAAAATAATTCTCTAGCTTTCCTTTTTTTATTCCCTCTACTTTATTTTAATTCAGCCAGTAAAAGTCAGTTATTCCCACAGCTCCAACCAAACTGAGAAAAGCAGTCAGGTTCCTGAAATCTGGTTTTCAGCATTACAGGAAGATGGAGAACACTAAGAACTATATTGCAACCGTGCTGAAAGTCCTATACAGAATGTAAATGTACATTTGAAGACAACGTCATCAGAACATTAGACAGATACCCCTAGGAAGCTGGCTTGATATTACTAAAGCAGCAATGTTGTACACAGAATCTTTAAGCAGCCTTGCCTGGATGTATGTTACAGACAAGTATCTCACTCAGCAGAGTGAATAAATGCTTTACCTCTTTGTCCCTCAGCACTAGCTCCTAAGTGTTACACTTCAATTGATCTTCCTCTGTGGCAAATGGAACTGCAGTTCTACCAAAAATAAATTGAATATTTTACCTGCTTTTCTTACTGTGGGGAGTCTTCTACCAAGATTTCTGTTCTCCAAATTTTTTCAGAATGGAGTTTATAACACTTTCAGTAGAGCTTACTGCTGAAAATTAGGAGATGAAAAATTCTTCATACTTCCTTTTGAAGTGAGCCATTATGTTCAGATCGTTTCTGTTTTGCACAGTCATTCTGCAGGCAACTTCAGTTATCTTGTAACTCCTCTCATTACATTGACTCTCTTAACAGCACATCCTTTGGAAATTTTCTAAAGCTCATAACTGGTTTTCTTCCTGCCATGAAACACATTTTCATTTCAAGTGCGCACAGAGATTGACTAGTTCCAACATTAGCATATCCATATTCTCTTCATTTTGACCTCACTCTTCCTGCTGGTTGTCCTCCTTGCTGGCTATTTTCAAAGTTCTAAAAATATTAATAAAATCATTAAGCTTACTGGACAGTCATCCTTTTCTTCTGGTGGCAGACTAAGCAAAATATATGGCTGATCCTGTTTGTTTCTAGTAAAATGTCCCAGTTCACGCACTTTTCACACATTGAGGGCTTTATTTTTTATTTTTTTTTAGTGGAAAAATCAGTGTATACTTAAACTGCAAGATACACTTTATCACTCTGCATCCACACACAAAAATACACTAGCTCTCTTAACTTTCAGGTCTGCATCAAATTCCATCCCTTTGGAATATTGCGCATGTACCTAAGATTGGACTTCTGTGACTCCATCTCCCGGCCATATAAGTGTGAAAAAACAGACTGTCCTGAGCAAGGAAGAGGTCCTTATCATACCCATTACTGTGAAAATCTGTCCTGGAAACCCAACATTTAGAATCAATCTATTCCACAAGTTCTTCCTAATTTACTTTATTCAACTTTGATCGTGACTGACAATTTGCTCCCAGATGTTTTCTGGAGATTTGATGATTTATCTCAAACTGTTTCTAGATTAACATTTGAGAATTATTTTTTCATTAAGACTTACTAAAAGTGAGTATTACTAACTTCTGCAGATAAATATTTCAGTTCTGAGAGGAAAATTCACACATCATTAATTTTCATTGCATTAAAACACAAAAGCAATGACAGTTATCTGAGGAACTACGGGCTCTCAGTCCCCTTAAACTTTATGTACTTGCTAGACTAGATCCTGCTTTCCGAAATTTGTACTTAATTAGTGGTCTAATATGCAGCATGAAAATAATCTAATGTGTGAGGCAAGAAATAGAAGGAAAGGAGTGCATTTTATGCAAATGAACGCAGAAAATGTTCAGGATGAGTGAACTAGTGCTTAGGAAACTGAGAGATTCTTGTAGTTAGACTTTTTCCGTGCCTCTGGGTGGAGGAAGCATTGATTGGTTGGATTTGACACAGTCTTTTGCAAGTCAAGTAGGTACAAAATTGTCCTTAAAGCTAGCAAAATCACCCGCTGCGAGCAAAGGCGTAATGTGTATTAAACTGCATCATGTGGATGCAGATTTGAAAATGGAAAGAAGTTTTTAAAACATGGACATGATTAGTGGTTTAAAGAAACAAATCTGTCCTACAGGAGACTAAGTTAGCTATGTTTGATTACATTTCAATCAATTCTTTCTTACTACTTTTTCAGAGACAACTTTTTCAAAATGCCCGGCTACTTGTATCACTCCTGCCTCTGACTCTGCCTGGGCAGTCTCGGAGTTGGCTCCTCTAGTTTTCTTTCCAGCTGTTGTTATCAAGATTAAAGAAGGCTTCAGGTACAGACCATAAATGCATAGCTTTACGGGCCTCCACTGAGAGCAAGAGGAAGCATTGTTTCTCCAGTAGCCATCCTGTAACTCACGTTCCTTACTTCAAAACCATCTGTTTAGATTTTGGTTTTTTATTTGAAAACTATTCTGCACACTTCACTCTGTCCCTTCATTTGTTCTCTTAAGTTCACTAGCAAGGTAATCATTCTGGTTAACCTGTATCTATACTGTATTTTCAGTATTCAGCAGCTTCTTTTAACCCCTCATAATCTAATTTTGCTAAGCTAGAACTCTTTAGAACTAATTTTGTGAAATATGGTTCAGGTTATTTTGCTGTTTGATTGTTTGTATCAACTAAGAAAACTGACAAACAAAAAAAACAATTGGAGCAATGGAGAAAGAAAAATTAAAGGAAGTCTGAGAGCTCAAAATACAGTTTCATCACTTGCAAACTAACACAGTTTAGTCCATCAATTCTCCACTCAACCTTAGGTCAAAATATATTTTTTATTACATTAACTGAAGCATAATTTTAATTCAAACTCTGAGCCTGTTTACAGTTTCTACAGTGCAGAAAGGAAATGGTTTGTTCTCCTCTGACACACTTAAGATTTTTGTAGGTCCTGAGAAATCTTGATTTCAATTGTAGTTTTTGGAACATTCAGGCTACTAGATATCTTAGCACTAAATAATCTAGTCCTCTTCAGAGCTGTAAATGATCTACAACCTAGTTTACAGGATCAGTAGTACTTTGGAAGCTAAACCAGTGCAGAAAAATACTCAGCTTTTCTTGATATAATCAGAGTTTTAGTGATAAAATGTCATTAGCTTTATTTATTGCTCAAAGCAAATGCTTTAGCTTTGCTTTTATAAAATCAGTGTCTAAAATATGAAAACTGTGTACTTTGAATGACAGAGAGTTTCTACGTGCCAATTCTATTCTGATCCCATCAGATTTTCTTACAGGGAGTAGCTTTGTTATGTCAGGATTGTGTTACAGAAGTAGAACTATGATCAGGATAGAGGTGACCATAAAGAAAGAGCAGATATTTGTTTCCCTTCTTTGTGAAATCTTTCTGCAATTTTTGCCTTATTTAAAATTATCATGGTCTAGGTTTCAATTATGTGATGCTCACAGTACCTTTTCCCTTAAGGCAGACATCTTGAGGCTGAATCAGATGACAGAATGGTTGGATATGGTTGTTCAAGGACAATGTTCTGCTCTGGGTGTAGTGAGGGGAGAGATTGTACCTGCCTGGTAAATCCACACTTGTTTACGCTATAGCCCTCAAGAAGGTAAGAACTTTTCTTACTACATAAATCTTCAGAAGAACAGGAAAAACGTTTTCCTTAAGGTGGGTTAAGGACAACTGCAAGGATATCAGCTCAGGTCCTCTGTGTTTTTTCAGTGTTTCCTGTCTCTTTTTTCTCGTTATTGTTTTTCACTAAAGCGTTAAAGATTGATTTTGGTGCAGCATCTCCCAGAACCATTAGCTTCAGTCTCTAGTCTTCAAAACCACCTGTCTTTGTCTCTATGATTATGTGCAATGAAGCTGGGCTTCATTTATAATTTGCATTTCCTAGGAAGAAAAATAATTAAATTTTGCAAGGGAGGGGGAGCAAAGAAACAACAGAGAAAGCAACCAGAACATTTCTACTCCACATTTGTTCCAGTTGATGACAAGCTTGACTGTATCTCTCCCCACCCATGCAAACATTGAGTAGGTCACAAATGGCATGATTTTGCATTTGTGCTCGCCTGCTGGTTTGGGTGAAGTAAAACAGTGGGTCTTTGCAGAGTGGGACAGCTGGGTGAAGTGCCTCCTTCTCTCTTGATTCTTTCTTTCTCTTTCAAAGTGAGTTGCACTAGTCCTTATGGGAAGGAAGAAGAAGATGGTGGTTTTGCACAGACATTTTCAGTGACTGTTCTTTACTGTGGCAATCTTGGAATTTCCCATCAGGCTTTTGTTTCTTGCAGCTTCTCTGATATATATTTTTCTTCTGTTTCTTTTCTAAGTCTCTAAGCCCCAACCAAATTTGGTCACTCTCTTTCAATAATATAATGGAAAACTAACCTTTGACCCATCCAGA
The DNA here is from genome assembly GCF_032191515.1 of Phaenicophaeus curvirostris. Classification (NCBI taxonomy): domain Eukaryota; kingdom Metazoa; phylum Chordata; class Aves; order Cuculiformes; family Cuculidae; genus Phaenicophaeus; species Phaenicophaeus curvirostris. The sequence goes on along the minus strand of NC_091396.1, from coordinate 28,212,369 downwards.
CCCTTTGGAATGCCAGGGCTGTAATAAACTACAGAAAGATGTGGAGGTATGGCTGCTGCTTGCCTCTGATAGATGGATTTTATCAGAAAAGGTAGTGCTGATTTGTATCACTCAGCCACACCAAGGTTATACAAAGAGCAGCAAAGCCCCAGGAGCATAACAGTCGGTCTGCTCTTAACCTCAACCTTTATCTCTCACAGCCAGCTTCCTTCCCACACCACAAGCACCATGTGTTATTTTACACTTAAGCAACACTCAACAACTGAGGTCTATCTGCCCAAGGAATGGAAAGGGAAAAGGACGATGACATGAACACAAGATTGGTGGGCAGCATGACGAGTAATAATTATGGAGCAGTGCTCTTACAAACCAGTGCCAACCTTCTACCTGCCGCAGTGTGTAAGCTTTGGGGTGGACAGGATGGGCTTTTCATCAGTCATTTCTTTTTGTCTCAAGCTGTTATCTTCACCTTTAGGTGATGAGAAGTGAATTTGACTAATAACTGGTGAATGAAATGAGAGAAAGTTAAAGGAATCAGAGAGTGATAGCACCTGCTTCAGTCTGCCGGAAGACACCCATGACTAAAACCAATGTCCCCCCATGCCCCAGGGGTATATATTCATTGTAGCAGGAGGCTGGTGGCAGCTTCTATAAGGTTCCATCACTGAAAGGTCACATCACCCCACATCTGATCTGAAATTTGTTGAACCCTGCGAATAAGTAGAGAAACTGGTTGTACTCTGTCTTAAGTATTTTCTGTAAATCACCTCTAGAGGAGGAAGAATGGTGCTCACTGGAGTTCACAAGGTGCGAGGCACTCTAAAGCCTTTGTTAGGGATTAAATTCCTGAGTATATGTGCCTGAGTAAGAATGTATTGGTATTTACTCTTGAATTACTAACAAACAGGACAGTATTTCTTACTCTTCATCACCCTGATCTGCAACATGAAATAACAAGCCATTTATAAATATGATATAGGGTAGGCAAAAAAACAGAGACAGCTGCTCAGACCAGCAGCTGTGACACACACAGGAAATTTAGATGGAAAGAACCATTAGTGCATTGAGACCATCTCCTCGCCTGTTAGCAGGGCCAGCCCCCTTTTAGCAGACTTTCAAAAGCAGCTCCTTCCTGAACAGATGTGGGTGACCTTAAGATTTTGTGCTTCTTAAATAATCTCTCAGGGAAAAAGACTTTTCAGATATCAGTCTCCTCCCACTTTTTCTAATTTGAACTTGTGTCCATCCTGGGAGAGAAACAGGCCTATCCTCTGTATTTGAAAGACCTGTCAAGCTATCATTTTGCTCTGTATTATCCAAATAATGCTTGTTCCTTTGTTGTCCTACAGCAGTTCAGTTACATGTCAAACTCCATTCAAGAACAGGCATATAATGAGTAGGAATGGCTATTTTGCAGCCAATTTGTTGAGTGATGGGGGTGTGTGTCCTAAATGTTAAAGGAAATAAATCTCAGGCAAGACTGTACATGTCTCTTGGACAAAACATACATCTGCCATTGAGCCTTAAATATGATAATTTTGCTTTGCAGATCATCTGCTTATTCTTTCAGTCCCTCAGGAATGGAAAGTATTAAACAGTTGATAAACACAAGTTCAAATTTTAGAGACTTTGTGACAAGTCTGTAGTGGAGTCATCCTGATTTCCTGATAATGTGACCAATTTCAAGCTAATTCTGAGGAAAATATCCAAAGTAAATGTTCCATAAGTAACTGGATACATTTCATGACCATTCAGTGTTCAAGAATATTCTATCCAAAATTAAAATCTTTTATTTTATCCTATTACAAACTACTAAAGATACTCAATGGAAGTTCTTTGAAGAGACACAGCTGGAAAGCTACTAATTGCCTTGGCAAAGTAAGAGCTCTGAAGTCTCATCGGGTCCTTAAACCTATCCTATCATCTTCCTCATCTTGCCAAACATAGAAAACCATGTGTTTTCTGTCAAAATCCCACAGTAAACCATCTGGAAAACAGGGAGCTATAAATAAATCCTCACCAACACAAAAGGTGACTAACCTGCTGCTTCCAATAATATTACCCTCTAAACTCCCAAAATTATCTTTTGCCTCTACCTGTCTTTGTATCAAGGCCAAACTGCCTCTCTCTTGAGATCTCATTCTACTATATTTATTCTCTCTATCAGTTCTCAAATACTTGTGAAAATGTCACTTTAAGTACCTGTAAATTCCAAATTACTTTTATGAAAAGGTAGATTACATAAAAGAAAATGAAACTCCAAATGCTAACATAGGAGAGTATGACCCACTGTTAGGGGTCTGGCTCGTACTCTAGAATATGTGGTTAATTTTCTGTCTCCTTGACTCATTAGCTGGATATTTGCCCTTTCTATGCCTTTATTTTTACTGTCAGTTATGGGGCTATGTTTGGTGCCTTGTTTGAAGCAAAATATTTTGTCTAAAGAAGAGTAAATTGTTTTGAGATCAGTTGATTAAAAAGAAATAAAAAAGGAATACAAGCACTAAGTGCTACTACAACAAAGAAAAACCAGGTCTAACTGCTACACAGGAATAAAAACACAGGTAATTATTTCATTCTGCTGGCACTGATGGCACTCACCCTTTATCAGTTAAGGGGAATAAATAAACCACTTGGCCTTGCATCTGCCCTACATTTAACAGAATTATCACATACAAAGTGATATCATCTTCAATAAGCATATGCTACCAATTTCATAGATAGTATAGTTCAACTGCTTATGACATTATAGCACAGTTCTACAAACCTTCATGTAACTATTCAAAAAATAGCGGTACAACAGGATGTTCTCTCAATAGAACTGGGATGGATATGTTTGAAATGATGAGATACATAAAGCACATGACAGGGAAGTTTATGCAGAGTTTTAAAGTCTGCTTTTAACTAACCACATAGTAATGACTGTGCAAGAATTTTTAATTTTGTACTCTGATTTAGTGTGCTATAAGCCAAACAATGATAGCTGAACTGAGCAAGGGAGATGATTTCATTTGTTATTAAAAAAGAATTTTTTCACATGACCTAAGTCACACAGTTTATGTAAGTCATTAGCTGCATTTTTTTAAATTTATCTTCTTTTCTCTCCAATGATTTCTTCTGTAGTTTGTCATTCACCTGTTGCATTTGATTTCAAGCTAGGTTACAAGATTTTTGTTGCTTATCTATCATTTAATCTGAATGTTGTTCTCAGCTGCTGCTAAAATAAAAATCACAACAATAAGAATTCCATAATGTGTTGAAATTTAATTATTTGTGTTGGCTACGGTATTTCATAGTTCCAGAGTAGTTTGTTATTTTGGACTTATTATGTATTTTGATGATCTTAGGGTGAGTCATAGTTAGTAGGGAAGACTGTCAGTAAATGAAGAACTGAAATCTTTATTGCTTTTCCATATTTTCTATTTGAGTACAGCTTTTTCTGTTCATTAGCTGGTTATAAAATAAGAATCTGGAAGAGGACAGCAGAGGAACAGTATTCCAGTGAAAGAAATTACAGCTTTCTTTTAATTTGTGAATGAAATTAATTATTATGTGAGTTTTCATAGATTTTTCTAATAGATAACATAACTTTACATTAAATTTATTTAAGAGATCTTTGGGTATCTTTTATGGATAAATTTGTTTACAAAGTCTGGAAGTTTCCCTTGCATACTTTAGCAAATCTATATGGAGTCTATGTTTTAGTTTAAAGTAGAAAAGTTAAACTTCACTGGGCTATGAAAATATGACTTCAAAAAGCATTTACCTACATGTACAAATTAAATACTTATGATATTTTACGTAGAAAATGTTGATCATTATGAATTTTTTTGGATGGCTTGATAATAATCTCTTCTTTTCCTTGTGTTTTGCCAGGCCTTTCAGGCTTTCTCTTTGATGTAACTTGCCCTCCTTCCCTGTATATTTTTAATATTTCATTTCTCCATAATGTCTTGTCTCTGGGCATCAATGTCTCCCCTATTATAACCATGGCTTCCTCTGCCTCTTTCTTCTCTTTTCTGTGTCCTTCTCATGTTGTTCTATGTTGTCTAATGCTTTCCAAGTCATTCTGTTCCATGCATCCCTTTCCAGGTACCACACTGTTTTCTCTCTTCAATACACTTGTTTGTTAGGAATCCAGTGACAGAGCTGGAAAGACACACTATAGTTCGGGTCCACCTACAGGCTTAGGAATAAAACTTGTTGTTACTAAGCACCCCAACACAATATTTTTGCGGTGCAAATGAGTCCTCTGTGTGGGAGGCCAACTTTTCAAATCATTTGTATCATTTGAACAATTCCCTTGAGGCTCTGACCTTGTAGGCAAATCTCTTAGAAACCGGTTCCAAATGGGCTTTCATGGTGAACTGTCCAAATACTGTCTGCTCAGCAAGGCCGTCTTTTAGCAGGCCAGAATGAAATCTTGGTTGTGTCTCCACATGTTTCATCCTGGCCCGAATGAGAGCTCAGCCTGCTTCACCCGAAGTGCCATTGCAGGAGGATCTACCATGAAAATCAGTGACTCCATTTTGACACAGGCAGGAAACAATGAGAGGGAGGGGGGCCTTGTTTCTATAGCATAAATAACATATTTTGTGACTCCCTTACCATGATTCAGCAGCTCTGATGTCAATTTACAGTAACAAAGGAGACAGGAGATGGTCTGTGTGGGACGGAGTGTTGACAAAAGCATCTTGTACAACTTCCTCTGGGCTCCTCAGCTGTGTTATCAGGGATGGGCAGCTGTGTAGGGCAAGCCCAGCACTAGGGGAGCAAAGCCCTAGACTGCCGAGAAGAGGTCTACAGCAATAGCAAGAAATGAGGGTAGTAGATAAGCTTTCAAACACACAATACGTGATCTCTATGGGGCCAGTGGCTCTGCCAATCAACACATGCATTTGCTCAGTGTAAGTAAATGCCTGTGCTAGAAAAAAAAAGTGCTACACAGTGTTCAGAGCATAGCCCATTTCTGATAGTCCAAAATTTGTGAAGCTCAGAAATACAGTATGAACTTAAAAACGTCATGGTTTGTTAAAACATTTTTAGATCCTTGCAATACCAATTAGGGATTCTCTTTTTTAGTGTGTTCAGATTTTTCAATTTTGTCAGTTTCATGTTGTCAAATTTTTCAAGCTGCCTGACCACGATGATAAAAAACTTCTGAAAGAAAGAGAAACTGTGATTTCACAGAACCTTTCAGTGTGCCAAAAGGTTTGGCCTCTGAGAACACAAAACAAAAGATAACATACAAAACAGAGTGTGAAGTTGCGGGGGGAAAAAAATATTTGGCAGCACTGTATCACCACAGTTTTCAGCTATCTTTTCTCTGTCACCATTGTATATGATGCTGTTGATATCCAACTACACTAAGATCAGTTTTCTAGACCTCAACTTTGAGATGTTATGCCCAATTTTCTCCTCCCAAGACTTACTTTGAGTTGGCGCCTATACAACCTTTCCTGCCCTAGGCTGCTTGGTTCCTTCTTCTAATCATTCCTCTTGATATTTCTGCCAAAATTACTTCTGTCTGCAACTTTTCATCGCTGATCATAACACCAGGAAAACATTGCTATATACTGGATTGCTCACCTTGGACATAGCGTGTGAATTGTTCTGTTTAACCAAACCTTCAAGTTTCTCAGATGACTGGTAACAGTGAATGTTAGTTTAGCTTCAGTAGCAATTCTCTTTGCTATTCTTGTTCTGAATCCTCCTCCATAAAAATGAGTGCCACTGAGTGCGGCACTCCCACTATTGCTCCGGTCCTGGGCTTCTTTGCCAGCTAGAAAAGAAAAACGGCTTCCCCCACCTACTTTGAAGAACCTTGGATGAACTTTGCTATCAATCACACTTTATTTAATGCCAGCTTTATACAGCTTCTGTCACCTTAGACAAACAGAAATGGAAAAACCCTAATCTCATAGTTTTCTTCTATCTTTGAGAATGTATTCCATAATGCAGCATAGCAGACTGCAATATAGCAGAAAATATTTTCCTTGGTCTTCTTACAGAACTGTTCGTACCAGCTTGCTGAGTAGTTTTGTATTTTACCCAAATGGAGACTGCATAGATTCGTCAAAACCCTGGAAGGAGACTGTAAATCACTGACCTCTACACTGGAGTGGCCTTTTCGTAAGAAGAAAACCAGACTAGGCTCTAATGCCTGGATTTAGAATTTGCATGGTGAATACTTAAAATGGATCCTCCTACATTTAATAAGCTGGAGGATTTAATTCTGTCTTTGCTGGCTTGAGGTGGGCATTGTTCTGAATCACAGCTTTACTGCTTCGGACAATCTTTTGCACTCCGTGAAATCCTTCATTACAGGGCTTTGATATTTAACCCCTTCTGCATACCATGCCTTAGAGTGTAAACCCTAATCTCACAACTCTGCCAAGTGATGGCTACTCCACTTGCAGGGTTTGCAGCACCCTACAGTCTGGAGCTTGCAGCACTCAGAGTGAGTGACAGCACAGGTCTCACTACTTGCAGCAGCTGAGAATGTGAATCTTGGCACTAGCACACAGAAAATGGACCTCACTAGGCAGGGATGTAGATCTCACTCTGTGCAGAGAACGGAAATGTGGCTGTTGGTTATAAAGCATTTGTATGTCTGCAACACCAATATCAATATTGAAACATCTACGCTGAACTGCAGCCTGTCGTCTGTCAACCAAAGGGCAGGAAACGTTGTTTGGGCTGTACCCTGGAGACATGAAGAAGATGTGCTAGATTGTAGAAATCAGGGGTTTCATTATAGAGCACTGAAGAAGACAAGAAAACTCTCTTCCATGGTCAGAATCCAGCATTAACTATACATAGATAAGAGATAAACACCACATATCAGACACAACACATACTGATACCCAGCTTCGCAGGGTAATATTGTGGCCTCATTATTTAAGTCTGAAACCTCAGCAAAGAACACACTCATGCTGGTTTTCTGCTAGAGGTCTAGATTTTGCTCGGCCTTCCAGCTCTAGTCGTTGTGCACAGTCATATAGATTTCCCTTCCTTTTCTTGCTCACCTTTGTTAAGACTAGGTAGAGCACCCTTTCAGGCTGAATCTCAGTTCCAGCTTCTGTAAGTCCTCTACGGTTCATCTGCTGTATTTCACACATCTACCCTAATCTGTTCTCTGGTTATATCTTTCCCAGACCAGGCCCATTTTTGTCCTTCTTTCTCCATCATGACACTGATCTTGGCCCAGCTTAAACAGAAATCACTGGACAGTCCATTTATTCCTTACAAACATTAGTAAAGTGCAGTGGTTCAGGCTGATCTCCCAGCTGGAAGCTGTGCATCTGTGCATGAAGGCAAGCATAAAGAAGTCACTGGGACTAGGGGACAAACTTGTGGTCCACACAGAGTTAATATGCTGACAGAAACATTGAGGTTTACATCTGAAAAACCAAATATAAAAATAATATGATGAGTAAGACTAAAATTCCCTGTTCTGAGCTTCCATGGGGCCAGCACCCCTCCCCCACTAATTCAGCAGTCACTTCTCCTTTTCTGCTGTGCCTTGCAGAAATGTGTCCTGGGATGAGTCAGAGCAGGACTTCCAGGCAGTAGTGTTATTGCATTTGGCTCCCACCAAATAGTAGGCAAAAGTGCCTGCTGATGGGGCCTCGCAGCTCTTTTTGTACACTTAGAGGATTCTCCCTCTGATTCACTTATTACCCCTCGGTATTGTTTTTTTCCTGAATTGTAGGATCATAGAGAGTCTCTGGAGGTCACGTAGTCTTGTCTCCTGCTCAAAGCTGCACAATTAGATCAGATTGCTCAAGGTCAAAGCCAGATTAACTTCTGAAAATCTAAGAGATAGCACAGCAACCTTGGACATCTCTTCCAGTGCCTGACCACCTAGATAGGAGAGAACTTTCAAAAATCTTCCTGCCCTATAAACATCCATGGTCTGTCCCCATTTCTCTGCTTGCCCGTGCACTGTCTTGTCAGTGCACAAGACCTACTCTTACACATGTGGTCCCTCCAGAGATGTTTTTGCTTGCCCTCTCTAGAGATTTTGCTGAGGTTCTGGTACCTTCTCTTTCACATAAGCACAGAATCACTAGGTTGGAAAAGACTCATAGGATCATCGAGTCCAACCATTCCTATCAACCACTAAACCATGCCCCTCAGCACCTCATCCACCCACCTTTTAAATACCTCCAGGGACGGTGACTCAACCACCTCCCTGGGCAGCCTTTCCAGTCAGTGCGCTTTCAGGGCACCATTCCTGTCCCACCCTTTCTCAAAAGGGAGCTTCAGACGGTACAACAAAAAAAATTATGTTTAAGAATGTCCTGGGAGCAGTGTGTGAGGAAGCTTAAATGTCCTAGGCCAGTTTGATTCCACTATTGGCCAGTTTTATAACGGAAATTCAGCTGCCACAATGTCTTCCTAGGAAGGAACTCCTCTACGTCTGTAGCGAGTCCTGCAGCCAAAGGAGCTGCTGGCCAGGCACTTGGAGATTCTCACGCAGCGTTACCCTTGGGTTTAATTGCTTGTGTCCTGTAGCTGCGTGAAAGGTCCGATCTAACCCACCACGTTCTAATTTTCTCCCTGCCCTGCAGCCGGTGGAATTCACTGTGCGCCCACTGGCGGAGCCCAGCCCCGGGCTGGAGGAGGAGAAGCGGGTGAGGCGGCTCCGTTTGGCGGGTGGGCAGCGCCCCCTTGTGGCTGCTCTGCAGAAACGCAGCCCGCGGGCTGCTCCCGAGGGAGCTGCGAACTCCAGGAGCCTCAGGAACCAGTCAGGAGGGCGAAATAACCGATCCTCCTTTGTCTCTTTTACATTTATTCCATCTCTTTTTTTTTTTTTTTTCCAGTCTGACTGCTTTAGGCGGCTTTTTCAGATCGGTGACCCAGCCAATAACGTACTACATTATCAATCAAAGCAGGACTTTAAAAATGAATAATAACTGCAATTAACAAAACTTAAAACTAGTGGTTTTAAAATCCATCTACTTGTGGCATTTGTCATTAATAGACTAATACTTTTGAGTGGCTGAATTTTTCCGTAAACAAGTTATTTGCCAAAAAGACATGCCAAGCTGTATCAATATCGCTTGGCTTTTGTGGCTGTATAACAGGCCAGGCGTTGGTGCATGTATCTCACACCTCTGTCTTCATTGATGCCAGTGAGCTACAATGGGTTTATATTTATTTTTGTTCAGTTCCATCATTACCCAACTCTGGAAAGAAAGACACAAGAGCATTCTCACAGCATTCTGCTTGAGAAACTGTCAGCCTCTGGCTTGGACAGGCGCACACACTCCTGGGTGGAAAACTGGTTGGATGGCCGGGCCCAGAGAGTGGTGGGAAATGGTGTGAAATGCAGCTGGAGGCCAGTGACAAGTGGGGTTCCCCAGGGCTCAGTGCTGGGTCCAGCCCTGTTCAATGTCTTTATCAATGACCTGGATGAAGGCATCAAGTGCACCCTTAGCAAGTTTGCGGACGACACTAAACTGGGTGGAAGTGTTGATCTGCTGGAGGGTAGGGAGGCTCTGCAAAGGGATCTGAACAGGCTGGACTGCTGGGCAGAGTCCAATGGCATGAGGTTTAACACGGCCAAATGCCAGGTCCTGCACTTGGGGCACAACAACCCTATGCAGTGCTACAGACTAGGAGAAGTCTGTCTAGAAAGCTGCCTGGAGGAGAGGGACGTGGGCGTGTTGGTTGACAGTCAACTGAATATGAGCCAGCAGTGTGCCCAGGTGGCCAAGAAGGCCAATGGCATCTTGGCTTGTATCAGAAACGGCGTGGCCAGCAGGTCCAGGGAGGTTATCCTCCCTCTGTACTCGGCACTGGTGAGACCACTCCTCGAATCCTGTGTTCAGTTCTGGGCCCCTCACCACAAGAAGGATGTTGAGGCTCTGGAGTGAGTCCAGAGAAGAGCAACGAAGCTGGTGAGGGGGCTGGAGAGCAGCTCTTATGAGGAGTGGCTGAGAGAGCTGGGGTTGTTTAGCCTGGAGAAGACGAGGCTGAGGGGAGACCTCATTGCTCTCTACAACTACCTGAAAGGAGGTTGTAGAGAGGAGGGTGCTGGCCTCTTCTCCCAAGTGACAGGGGACAGGACAAGAGGGAATGGCCTCAAGCTCCGCCAGGGGAGATTTAGGCTGGACATTAGGAAAAAATTTTTCACAGGAAGGGTCATTGGGCACTGGCACAGGCTGCCCAGGGAGGTGGTTGAGTCACCTTCCCTGGAGGTGTTTAAGGCACGGGTGGACGAGGTGCTAAGGGGCATGGTTTAGTGTTTGATAGGAATGGTTGGACTCGATGATCCGGTGGGTCTCTTCCAACCTGGTTATTCTATGATTCTATGATTCTATGATAAGAGACCACAGAGACTGTAAACAAGGATAAGTGTTGGAGACACTGAAGTAGAATCACAGAATAGAATCATAGAATTGTCAAGGCTGGAAAAGACCTCTAAGATCATCAAGTCCAGCTGCCAGCCCAACACCATCACGCCTCCTAAACCATGTGCCAAAGTGCCATGTCTACATGTTTTTTTAAATGCCTCCAGGAATGGAGACTCTACCACTCCCTGGGCAGCCTGTTCCAATGCTTCATCACTCTTTCAGTAAAGAAATTTTTCCTAATATCCAGTCTAAACCTCCCACAGCACAACTTGAGGCCATATCCTTTCATGCTATCACTTGTTCCTTGGGAGAAGTAACAATAAGTAAAGACATTAGAGATGCAAGAACATCAGTTACAAGTCAAAGAGAGCTGTATATATGGTGGCTGGTTTTGTTAGCCTGCTTTTAAAAGTGATCTGTTTTTTTTCTTTTCTCCTCAGTGGAGGAAATAATTCAGTAAAGAATACAGAAGAAAATACAGAAAAGTTTGTCACTTTCAGACAAATTAGGTTGAAGCATCTTTGTGTCTTGGGGAGGCAGGACAAGGTCCCAAATCCCTGCTCCAGTGATCTGGGTGCTATTGTGACAAAGTACGAGCTGTCGGACCTGGCCTGCTGGACTCTGATTTTGCCATACTGATCTCTAGACTTTAACTGCAAACTCACTATACAGCTGCCAGCTGTGAAAAAGCTCCATTTGATGCACAGTGTATTAGCAGCTGCCTCCTGGTGACATGAGCTACTGAGCACACACTTCATCCAGAACTCTTCCTGCATTGGCTTATGGTGGAATGTTATAAAAACTGAAGGTCTTAGAGTGAAATCACTGAAGTCAAAAGTCACCCACATCACTGAAGTCAAAAGCAAATTCCCACATGTTTGTCTGAGACCATGATACCGCTATGATTGTGGTAGCCTGACATCCTTAACATGGCTCGGTTTACTTGAGGTGCCAGTTGTAACTGCAATAATCACAGGAGTGATCCATGAGCACAGGGAACTGTGCCACTGGAGAAAGTCTTGGGAAGTCTGGTGTTTGTTATTCAGGCAGTAGGAAGGCAGCTGTGGAATACAAGAACCATAAATCTTACAGCTTGAGAACAAAATGCAAAAAAGGTCAAAAATTCAGTTTTGGGATTCAGCTTCCTATGTAAACATTATGCTCATGAGTTAGAAAGACACAACTTTTCTTTAACTGCATTTCCAGTGCAGTAATACGTAGGATTGTGTAGCCATTGCGTGAGTGCAAACAAAGCAACTATCTGTGCAGGCAACCGTGGCTGACTTAATTCCTAACTCCTGCTCCAGAGCATGACATTGGTATGATGTAATGAGGCTGGGGTGAAACTGTAGAAGGAAGCATCAGCAGTGTCTCCCTGGAGAACAAGATTCATTCTGAAAATCGGAGTGAGAAGCAAGTTCTGAGTCTGCGGAGACAGAGGTAAGAGATGGAACTAAAAGCTACATCAGTATGTTTTGGGAAATGCCTGTATTGGAAACCATATAGCCCCAAACTACCTCAGATTGTATGAAAGTACATCTTTGTTCTCCTCTGACCCAGTTCCTTAAGCACACGCACCTCCTGCACATCTGTGTAAGGACCACGGATGGTCTCCGCCACTAACAATCGAAACACAAGTGCTTGTGGAGCTCTGGGGTTATGCAAGTGTCTCCGTGAAAAGGACCCGTAAGTGATATAAGTGATACCAAAAATGCTGGCAAACGAAACTCTCTAAGACTTATTTTGAAGTTTTAGAAAGCAAACGTCTTTTATCTGGCCTGGGCAACATGCGGGAGTGATCTCCATCCATCATGAGAAAAACGCCAGTTGCAGAATATATTTCCCACTTACATGCTGATGTATATATTTTCCACTTACATGCTTATGTATAAATTTTCCCAGAAATCTTGTGCATATCCTATTACTTTCCACAGTCTAATTTTAACATTATGAAACTTTGCAATAGTCAAAACTCTTGCTAATTTGGAACCGGCTCCAGCTCTCTACTTGACCTTGCCTTTCAGATGAGTAAGGATTCCAGACAGAGGTGATTATAGAAGAAGAGACATCTGTTTAGCACAAATCGTTCTTCACACAATACATTTTCAAAGAAAGGACAGTGTCTAAAACCACCGTTTTAAGGAAAGCATGCTGTCAGAGGGACCTTCTGCCTAACTTACAGAAACCACAACTGCTTACAAGAAACTTAACCGTACTTTAGCTTAAAGCAGAATATTCCACTTTGAAATATTCCACATATTGTATCAACGGAGCTCTGGGGCTGCACCTTCCAGTACCTGAAGGGGCGACGGGAAAGCTGGGGAGGGACTGTTTGCAAAGGCTTGTCGTGGTGGGAGGAGGGGAACAGGTATAAACTGGAGAGGGGCGGATTTAGGCTGGACATAAGGAGGAATTCCTTCACGACGAGGGCAGCGAGCGGCGGCCACAGCGGCCGAGGGAGGGGGCTGTTGGGGGGGCTGTGGGCGGGGCTGTGGGGGCGCGCGGGGCCGCCCCCCGGCGGCGGCGCCCGGAAGCGGCTGCGGGCCGGGCCGGGCCGGGGCGGTGGCGGCGGCGCGGGGACCGACGTGGCCGGGCGGGGGAGGCGGGGCCGAGCCAAGCCTAGCCGAGCCCGCGGCTGGATGGCAGCGGCCGCCCGGGGCGCGGAGGCGGCGCACGGTAACGGCGGCGCGGGGGGAGGGACCGGGTGGCGCTGTCGCCGTGGCGGGGGCGCGGCTCAGGCCCGGGACGGGGGGAACGGGAGAGGCCGAGCCCAAGTCCGAGAGTGGCGGGGCCCAGCCCGGCCGAGCGCGGGGCGAGCTGTGGAGGGAACTCGCGAGCGCATCCCCCAACCGGGACGCGGCGGAGAAAGTTTTGGAAGTGGCTCCCGCGGCGGGCGAGCACCGCTGTCCCCGGGATCCGTGCTCCGGAGTGCCGGTGTCCCGGAGCCCATCGCCCCAGTGACCCCGGAGCCCACCGCCCCGGAGTCCCGAAGCCTATTTCCCCAGTGGCCCCGGAGCCCATTGTCCTGGAGCCTCGAATCCCAGAGCTTGTTGCCCCCGAGTCCCGGTGCCCCGGAGCCCCTTGCCCCTTGCCCCGGAGCCGGGGACGGTGCCTCCCCGACTACGGCGACGTTCCCCGGCGTGTTTTCACTGCCTTCTGGCCAGCTCTTGGGTTTGCGCTAGGGTCTGTGATCTGTGCGGATCGCAATCGCACCTTGCTCCCAATCCTGTGCATCTCCGGCTTTTAGCTGCGTGGGCTGTGATGTGCGTGATTTGCGGTGGTGTGAAACTCTGCAAAGTGGCGGGGTTTTTATGAGAGGGATGGGGGGAAAGGGGATGGGTGCCACCAGGGCGCTGTGTTCACTGAAGTTGGGTAGCGAGTGAGGAGAAGGGGGCGCTCAGAGGAGACTGGAGAGCTTTTGTACCTTTGTCGAGGTCAGGGCTTCCAGGAGGAATTCAAAGCTCTCCACAGGGCTAATGGAGGGAGGCGGCTTGTGGGGATTTTTTTTGGCTGAAAATTATGCTTCCTCCCTGGAAAATACTTTTTTTTTTTTTTTTTTCTCCCCATGCAGTGAGACCAGGCAACCAGCTTCCAGGAAAAAAACACGTAAGAAAAAAGCTTTTCTTTTTCATTTTTTTCCGCCCAACAACATCTAAAATGTCACTGCGTGGCAATGAGCAATCACACCGAGACAGAGATGAAGCTGTGTGGTCTGAAAAGGCAAGAGTCTCTTTGAGAGGAGAGGCAAGTTGCTGCTGGAATGATCGTTGTGTCAGTATTTTATTTTCTCTTTGCCAGTGGGTTTCTGCCTTGGCATTTTAAGTTTTGTCTGTGTTTTCTCAGGTGCTGCCTGCTGCAGAGGTACTCCATGGGCACTGTGAGGTGAGGGAGGCCCTGGGAGCCTCCCAGGAGCTATTCTCCTGGCTGTGTATGCAGCCTCCTCCCCTGCCCCCACTCAGGTCTTTGTAAAGGGTGAATTCTCATTTCTTTCTTCTTCATGAGCTGGGAAGACCTCGTAGTTATTTAGGTCTTGAGATGTTGCAGAAGTTGCTGAACTGACCTGACTCCTGAATGCCTGGCTTCGAGACCTTCATGGGATGTGAGGTGGTCTGGAGAGTGCTGCCAGTGGTCATGGTGACCAGGTCCTGATCTAGCACTCTGGGACCTGTGATCCCAAGTGATGTCATCAAAACTGATGAGTAAATTATATGCTGGGTGTTTCTCTCCCATTGGTATAACAAAATAGGTCATATACACTTCTTGAGAAAAAATATCTGTATAGACCTGTGGTTATGCCTCTGCCTTCTAGTGACCACAGACTTGTCTGACAACTTGCAGGTGCTTTCTCTAGAAATTTCTCTCTTCTAGCTGCATTCCTGAAACAGATGCTATTGTCTAAAACTGGGATAGGCAAAGACTTCTTCCACTCTCTGCAACTGTAGTGGCAGGGTTTTATTTTCTCTCATGAGCTTTGTTTTCCTAGGACTATATCTTGACTGCCTCTCTTCTTCCTCTTAACTATTTGCCTTAGGAGCAGCCAATTTCAATTTTGAGACTTTACAAACATTAAGTAAACAACTTCTCTGGAGGAGTGTATGGACAAGATGTAGAAAGGGACTTTAGAGATAAAAAGTGCATTTTTTAGAGCAGGTGATTACGATATGTTAGGAAGATGCAAATCCTGAGAGTGTGCTCTAAATAATTAGTTGGGAACAAAGATCGGTTCAGATGTGTCCTGGATGATGCACCAAGTTTCTCATAGATATTTCATAAGCATCAGGAACTTACTGCATGAGCTAAGGCGATGTTCTTGACCCAAAAGTAATGGCAGTCAGGCAGCACAGATGTAAAGAAATGTACACTTTTTCCTTGTGTAAGTAACAAAAGAAGACAGACCAGTGGGCCGCTGAAAGTTCACTGGCACAAAGATGAGTTAGGTAAGTCAGTTTTCTACCCCTTTATGCCCATTTGTTGTCCACCACTATCTCTTTTCTTAGAAGAACTTGGTCTCTCACTTTTGGAAGAAGAATGTGAAGCCAGGTATGCAGCCTGTTTTCAGAGCCCTGGATATGCCCTTTGTCCTATGTGCTACTGCCTCTCTCCAAGATTTTGATTACTTAGTCTCAAAGACCCTTTCAAGTATCAGTTGGGGTAGATGTGGACCATAGGTGTGGAGAACAAGATGGAAGGACTGGTCTTGTGTCAGTTGCAATGATTTCTTTTCTAGGCTTTCTCAAATGCTGTTCACTTTGTGATGACAGTGTTGCAGAAGAGGTCAATTTGTGCCACTTCCCATCATTGCTGCACTATGGAGCAGCTATTTTGATGTTTGTTGCCTTTTCATAGGCATGTGGTGGTTGTATAAATCCTGAGGTTTTTTGCTCTGCTCCTCACAGTAAGCTGTTACCAGTCATTTTCTAGGTCTAATCCTGTCATAAAGGAAGAGGAGGTCCATCAGGCCCGATGTGGGGTTGGGAGTGCCTGCCTTTTTTTAAAGCTGGAAATTCTCTAACTACAGATTGTTATGCAGCAGGCGGTAAGCAGAGAGAAGCCTGCGGCTGGTGCAATTTGCCTGAAAAGTCCCATCACCTCCCTGTATAGATACCCCTGTGGCTGATGGCTTCAGCCCATACGGGTACTCAGGGCAGAAGAAACTCTGTTCACTTAGGGGACAGCTAACGTTTTAAGAGCTTCCTATCTTTTATGTGTTTGGGTTTTTGTTTTATTCTTCCTAGCCCTTCCCCCCTAGACCGAGGAGAAATTTGAGGGTTTCTGTGGCATAGTTTTACCATATCTGTGTGTGTATGTTTGCATAGCTGTGAGGGGAGCCAGCGGGACTGGCAGCGTCCCAGGTACGTTCGTGTGGTGGAGTGGGGCAGAGCGTGGCATACATGGCCCATCAGGCTCTCCTTGCAGTTGTTACTGGTGCTCCAAGCATCACTCCAGCACCTGTTCTCTTCAAGTGCCTGAGTTCAGTTGGTGAGTGGAGTGTTAAAAGAGATTAAAATGTCCCTTGCTGCCCCTGCCCCTCCCTGTTGTTTTGATGTGGTTGTGCCAATAGTGATTTACAGCTGAAAACCTGCCTCCTTTTGCAGGGTCCTGCAAAGATCTTGCCAGCTTACATCACATTACAGGTGTGGGGCTGTTGGGACTTCAAGAAAAGATGTGGTCTTTGCAATGAAATAGCATCTGCACCGGCTGTTTATTCTTTTTCTCAAAATTAAAAAGCAAGCAGTACTGGAGATTCTGCATCATAGATAACCTGTTTCAGTATACCACCACTTTGGTACTGTGTATATTTGTTTCTTCATGTGGAGGCTGAATCTTGTTTACCATTTGAGCTGATGCAACAATGTGGAAGAGTTGAGAACTTTCCCACTTTCTTTGACTTTTAATGCATGCAGACTGTTCTGTTCCGTTCCTGTTATCTTTTTAAGACTAAACACACCCAGGTCCTTCAGTCATTTTTTCCAGGTTATTCTTTCTGTTTCGTTCTACTGGAATGTCTCTAGCTTTTGCATCTGTATAACAAGGAAGAGTGTGTGAGGCTGAGTGCAGTTTGCTGGCTGATGTCTGAGGTGTGTGGAGTGGAATAATAACACTGCTCCTGTGTCTCACCTGCCATGAAACTACTAATAGGTCTCTGGATGTAACTTGTCTGCTTTGTAGCAACATGAGCCTGCTGGCTTGGAATTAATTTGTGAATCAATGTAATGTATGTATGCATTGTTTTTTTCCTGGCACGTCAGAGTTACTGTTTTGTCCTATTGATGGGGGGGGGCAGGGCGGGCAAGTGATGGATTTTGTATGGATCAGAAGAGGTTACACTTGATCAGACATTATCTTGCTACAAAAAGTTGTAGTGTCTTCGTTGGTTCCTTTTTTGCATCCTCCCTCTTCCTGGTGTCCAGGGTCACTGTGCTTGGAGCTCAGTGTCCTCCCTCATGGTAGCTGTGGAACCCTTTGATTTTCTTCTTAACTGCTCACTGCAGCTGAGCCTTCCTCCTGCAGTAATTTAGTTCTGGGACTGAAACTGGAAAAAGGCCAAGCCTTTTAAAAAAACCCAGGTTTTCCTGATAGTTTATTCTGACCTTGCTCATTCATGGAGTCAGACATAGGCATGGGGAGGGGATGGAGAAGGGACAAGGGACAATACTGGACAATACTTTTCAGCTGTGGTGAACCCTTAGGTTGATTCCAAACCCCTGAATTTTGTCGTGATAGTTTCAGGCCCCTTTCTGTCTGGCTGTTACTTAATGCTTTGCTATCTTTATCACGTTCTTATCTTGTAGGTAACTACAAACTGATCATTTAACTTGATCAAGAATCTTTCAGAGGATTGAAGTTACTGGTCAGTAACTTCTTAAGTCTTCTGCCAACTTTTTTTTTCCTTTTATAAAGGTAGGTGAGGCATGAAGCTTCTCCAGCCTGCTGTGGTCTTCGTGTGTTCCTGTACATTTTCAAAGATGGTCACTAATGCTTCAGAGATTACTTTGACTGGTTTCTTATATGCTTTCAGGTGAATGCCATTTTTCCTTCTTCATCTACAGCTGTTCTGTGAACATTTGTTGAGCTGTTCTTTTCTAACCTCTTTTCTTCCATTTGCAAGTTAATTTATCTTGTCACATTTTGCTTTTTCTTCTGGAGACTGAAGGAACATTTGTACTTCAGTCTTTGCATCATTTGCTTTCTTTTCCTGTTTGCTAATGAGAGTGTAATTATCTTTATTTTTCTCTTCTAACATGCCTGCTTTTCTCCTGGGTTTTTTTGTGATTGAAGGATACAGCTGTACTGGTTTTGACTATGACACCATCTAACCCAGTATCCATCTAGGAAAAAATAAAAATAGGACAAGTTATATTAGATTTTCCAACTACTCTTCCAGCTTCTAGCTCCTTTCAGATAAGAAGATTTCCTTAGTCTAACGTGAGCTGTCTAACCACAAGCAATCAATAGATTTGTCTTTCTGGTACTTGTCCTCTGTTTGTTGAATCCATGTGAAGTTTTCCATCATACCTGGAGAAGTACTACCACAGAAGTTACTGTGTGGTAGCTGGTGAAGTCACATTTGTTCGTTTTGTTTTGTTTTGAAGCTGACCCTCACTGGCTTCATGTGATGGCTTTTAGCACTTACATCTGAAGAGACAGTGAATGATATGCCGCTGTTCACTGTCTTTACACCACTGACCTCTGTTATGTTGCCTCTTTTGTATCCTAATTTGTTACATGGATGCTGGTTTGTGGCAAAGAGAAGACCTATTTGGACGGCATCTCTGGTTGATACCTTTCTCTGAAGCCTTGAGAAACTCAAGGGCAAGGACAAGGGTACTTGAAGTCCTTGTCCAGCCCACCTGAGGGGAGATGCTGAAAGCCAGACTTTCACGAGATGTCTCATGTGCTGTTTCATACACCTGGTCATAAACAATCTCTCTGTCCTTTAGAGCTGTGTTGAAATCGGGAAGAATTTCTGATGTTCCTTATGTTATACTAAGATGCTGAGGGAGGGGATGGTGAGACTTAGGCCTTTCCTCTGTGATGGTGGGAGGGAGTCTCAGGCACACTCTTAGAACTGCTCTCCCCTACTCTTTCCAGAGATCGGACAGCCTGGCTGAGATTACTTAGCGATGACAAAACAAAAGCTTCTGTTTGATGGGACACTCTCCTTGTTTATGATTGTGGCCTGTGAAGCTCAGCAGCTCCTGAGGAGTCATGTTGCTGCTAGTTCTGGTCCTCAGTGTGAGAAGGAGGCAGAGTCCTGGGGAAACCTTTTCAGCAGTGAGCGGCTGGATGCCTGGATCTGTTCCCTCATTGGTTCATTCATAGTGGGGCTGAGTGGTGTCTTCCCCTTGCTGGTGATTCCACTTGAGACGGGAGCCGCTCTGCGGTCGGAAGGTAAGCTGCATTAGCCTCTCTGAAACCAAAAGTCATGGATTGTGACTGAATAGCAGCACTGTGATGAACAGGACCTTGTAACAGAAATACTGTCCTTTACAATAGGCAGTCCATTTCTGGTGGTTTATTGGCATACCTGCCAATTTGATACGGAGTCCTCGGACAAATGCAAGCCCTGGGTGGAACTTGTACAAAGAGTATTGTTTGTTTTGCACCCTGCCTGGTCCAGGACCCTCCCATACACTGCTGTCCCAGCAAGGGGTTTTTGATGCACTTCAGCTGTTTATTCTCTCCATTGAAAGTTTGCTTTGCAGATACTTCCAGTTTAGGTGTGTCTGTGCAAAATCTCAGCTGGAGGTGTTTTGGCTTGTGGCTGAGTTGTGATTGTTTTTTTGTTTGGTTGGTTGTTGTTTTTCCTAGCTGGATCACAGCGTTTGAAACAGTTGTTAAGTTTCGCAGTTGGTGGACTACTGGGGAATGTGTTTCTGCACCTGCTTCCTGAAGCCTGGGCCTACATATGCAGTGCAACGACAGGTATGGAAGCCTAATGAAGCAGTCTGTGTTGTGCCTACTGCTACATTTTTTGAGTCTATTCCGTCTTAAAAACATGAGACCAGCCAGGCTGGGTGAGCCCAAAAACTGGCTTAGGCTGGTATTCTGTTTCAAACAATGTGTAAAAGCAAATGTCTAGGAAAGGGTATAAGAACAAAAAAAACAAATGTATAATGCTTCATCTTTGTACTCGGCAGTCCTCCAAAGATTTTGAGACTGGAGGCTTCCTGAGTTGGCCACGATTTCTTTGTTTAGTAACTTGCAATGGATTTCTTGTCTATCAACTTTTCATATATTGCCTTGGAATCCTGTAAGTCTCTGTTGGCTTTCCTTTATCCTTTCTGTAAGGAAAGGGAATGTTTCTTTAACTTGGTGGGAGGTTATGAATGCATGAATGGTTTGGTACAAGAACATGTGTGCCATCTCAGGTAGGGATTCTCACCCATCAGTTGCGTCTTGTCGATAAGTCTGTCCCTATAACAATGCTAGTGCTAGGCCCTCTTTTCTTGGACTACCTGGGGCCTCCCCACTGAGTACTTTGATCTATGGGGGCCCAAATGTGAGGCCTTCCCAATGTTTGCTCAAGGAGGTGTCATGGAAAATTGTCCATAAAGCCATGATTCAGGTATGTGGGGAATGGGCTGGGTTGTTGAAATTTGTAGTGATTGTATCTCTCTGCTTCAGCAAACTGATAACATAGAAGGCAAGTGATGTTGCATCCCGCCTGTTGAGAAACAAAGAAATCATTTCCCACTGAAAATGTGAAAAAGGGAAAAGGATGCCATGGGTTTCCCAGACTTCCTTGCACCTATGTCCTGGGATTTTGGTTGTCGTCTTCTTCATGGCTCTGGCACTGCAAGCAGGACCTGCTGTTCTTTTTTCCTCTTTCTGCAGTGGTTGCCAAATGATTCTGTCTTCCTGCTCTTGCTTGTTTGCTTCTGCCAGACTGTTCTGAAGCCTAAAGGTTTCCTTGAGTCGTGTAAGCCCTATTACAGAGTCATTCTGTTCTTCCACTATGATGCAATCTCAGCCAAGTTGAATGGATTATTCTTTTACAAGCTTGGCTGTAATTGAAAAGAAAGTTCATAGCTCTAGGCATAATAACTTGCCCAGATGTGGCAGAAAGAGGAAAGCTCTAGGCATAATAACTTGCCCAGGTGTGGCAGAAAGAGGAAGATGAGTCTGTAGCTTCACTCATGGCAGAGTTCATGTCAGGGCTTGCTGCTGAGTACACATAGATGCAGGATTTTTGTTCATGTAATCATCACCTGTCTCTGGAGCCCAGGGAAATTTCCAGTGTTGATAGGAAATACTCTGGATTGCACTATTGAAGCAAAAGAAGTTGGGAGCTCTCATTCTGAGGGTCCTGAGATTAGGCTATCTGTTAGATCAAGAATGAGCAAGTTAAACTAATTTGCTATGAGGTATTCCTCATAGGAGATGTTTCCATTGTCATTTCTTGTTCATTGTCTTGCAACTGCTGGCTGAACAGTCTGATGTGGGGTGGGTTCACATGTGGGAAACACTGTGTACTTGATAGTAACGTGAAGATTTCTCTCCTGTCCTTCAGGAGAAGGGCAGAGCTTTCAGCAGCAGAAGCTTCTGGGTCTCTGGGTGATCATTGGTTTCCTGACCTTCCTGGTGCTAGAGAAGATCTTCCTAGAGAAAGAAGAGGAGTGCCCTGGTGTGGTAAGTTAACAGCCAGAGGGGAGAGTGCTGTTATGTTTGGAGCACTGTATGAAACACTTCATCTGCCCTATCTGATAGGCTCAGCAAATGATCCTGGAGTTGTGAGTAGTTTGATGCCCTTTGGGAGTTTTTTGCCACTTCTTTGACACTGGGCTGTAGAAGGTGTTTCATCTCCAGGCTTTGGTTTTGTGGTTTTAGATGAGATTTCTCACCTGTGGGATGGTTGTGTTCTTGATGTGATATGTGTAAAAGAGTGCAGTGCAGATGCCACAATGCTCTTTGAAATCTGTCTCATTCCTGGCAGTTGTCATTATTAAATTGAGGTACCAAAGCTACTTATTTGCATTGATTGGAAAAAAAAAAAGAATTAGGGATTAAGATTGGATTTCTGACATTGGCTCATGCTTATTTACCACTGACAAAAAGGCAGTGACAAATTGTTTCCCCCTAATTTAGGGCTGTGATTCCAAAACACCAGCTGGAAAGATTCACAATGGAAGTGGCTACTCCCTGCCTAAGGTGGCAGGCCAATCCCAAAGAGCAGGAACAGGTTCAACTCAGTGTAATGGCTCCTCTCTCCAGTCTTATCCAACAGATAACAGAATCAAGGTAAGTGACTCACAAACTGACCTTCATATCTTATGTTTCCATGGCGTGCATTTTAAAATTTAGACAGGAAGACAAGTTATCTGTCTAAAGAAGTGTGCCTGACTGAGGGACTCTGAGTTTGAGTGAGTTGTGCCTAATTTTGCTCTGTCAAAGTGTCTGCCCAAGTTGCACCAGGGAGGAAATAGTGGATTTGGAGAAAATTGGCCCAGCAGCTTATGCAAAATAGGCAAAGTCACCTGAAGGCATGAGTGTGATGTGCATTTTGGCTGAATCCTGAGACCGAAGTGCAGTATTTTCACATTTCTTTAAGCAAATAAAGATGCAATGACTATAAATTTCTGTGTGATGATTTCTCTGTTCTGTAGTGCCCGTGTTGTACCAATTGTGAGCTATGCATTTCCTTTTAAGGCACCTTTTGGAAGCATTTTGACAGTTGAAGCTGTCCACTGTAAAACTTAGAAGTTCAGTTTCTCAGGTTAGCAGTTTATTGTCTGCCAAAAAGGATTTCTTGTCTGCTCTGTCTCCAGACCTCTATTTCCCCATCACTTCCTTTGCTCTGGATCTTGTCTGATCCCACCCCTATTCAGGGAGATAAACAAAGAATTCACTTTCTCGGGGGTTTTTTTGTTCTTCTTCTCCCCTCTCTCCTCCCATAGGTTTATTTCTCACCTAATTTAACTTACTGAATCAGCTTGGCATGTAGACAGGCAGCGTGTTATGCTGGGATAAGGGAGATCAGCAGCTTCATAGGATTACAGGTGGAGGAAGAAAAGGAGTACTGTAATGCTGGGCAGCGGCTAACCTTTATGTTGGCTTAGCTTTCAGTTTTATGTTACTATCTTTGCATTGCAGAAACCCAGCTCTGAGTGGAGATGACAAGAGAGTAAACAGCCACTTTGGCGAAGGAAGACCTATAATTTTGAGTTTGAAAGCCCATAAAAATGTGCATTTTGTAGGACAGCAACTATGAGCAGAAAGTGTGATTGCATGAACTGGCCCAAACCTGGATAGGTGGTCAGAGGCTCTTCAGTCTTTCTATTTTAAACCCCTTTTGCTGTAGCTTTATAGCTCTTACTGTACAATGTGAAAGTTATGCTGAGATCACTGGGTATTTTTGATATCTATCACATTCATATAATCTGTACAGAACACTTCACAAACTGCAGGGTCCCATACTGGTGTTTCTAGAGGTGATAGTGATGAAGAAACCAGTGTTACTGGGTTATGAAATGTTGTGCCATTATTTTAGAAAGGTTTATATAAGGACCTGCATGGTTAGTCTACCACTGATTTGAAGTAGGAATGAAACACTGGTGGGGGAAGCAATTGCTCAGGGCCTGGTCCTAATGTAAAAAATAATAATGTAATTAATGCTAATTGGTATGATCTTGTGGAAGATAAATTCTTGTCAACCAGACATTTTTCCCTGCTTTGTATTTGATCATGCAATTGCTTGATAAAGGTAGTGATGCTGGCAAACGTATATAAAATAGAACCTTCTCCCACATTCTAATAAGCATAGTACTGCATGAAATCAACTTTACTAATAGTAGCAATACTAAAAAAACAGTTGTTCTGTATTATAAACAGGGACTGGATTAATGTGCCCCTGGTCAAATCTGTTCACTGTTAGTTTATGATTCTTCTGAATGATTATTTATAAAAACGGTATGTCTTCAAGTTTGCAGATACTGCTATATTACTTATATGGTACGTTGTGATTGCAGAGGTCAGTGGTACCCGCTAAACTGACTAACTTTATCAAGAGAGCTGATTTTTTAACATGTTTTGATACATGCAAATGTTAAGGAATAGATTAATAAAGAATGCAGGTAATATTTACAAGATAGGGACAGTTTCTAGGAAGTCAATGCTTTGGAAAAAGATGTGAGAATCACAGTAGGAAAATGTTTGAACCCTTTCTTCCATTATGATGCTACAGCCAGGAGGATGGGTGAGTAGGAAGTAATGTGTAAGAAAATAAGCAAGTAAACCTCTTTCCATATAGCAGTAATGAAAAAGCTGTCTGACTTTTTCCAGGAGCATTATTCACACACCCAAAATACTAGTGATAATTTGTAAAGGGGTTGGGAAAGAGCTGAAATAATTATCTTTAGGTTTGCAGTGTGTGATAAAAAGTGATGTTCTTTAGTCTTCAGCTCTGCAAACACGATAGGTAGGTAGGTAGATAGATAGACCGATCGATAGATAGATAGATAGACCGATCGATCGATCGATCAGGGTACCTTAAAGTATACAAGTAACTCTGTAAGAGGCATGACCAAATTTCAATAGTTAAAACTATACCAAACCGTAACAGACTAGAAAACAAAGATAACTCTGTAACTGAGGGTAACTTGACAGTGGATCAATTTACCTTAGAGACACGTGTGGACTTAAAACTGTGGTTTAAGCTTCTTTCTGCGAAGTACAGTATAGCTTAAGAAACACTGGGCTTCATGTAGAAACTAAATGAGATTCTTATGGTTGTGTTATGCATAAGGTCTATGGAGAGCCGCAGAGAGCCCTTTTGGCTTTAAAATTTCACACATCTGTTCTGTCTTATGTCAATATGCATGAAGTAGAAGCTAATGAGTTAATTTGTGTAATTTTAACTTTTTACCTTCTAAGCATATAATCTGAATATTTTAATAGTCTTTCTGGTAGGGGAGTAGTTACCAAAACTACCAAGATATTCCTGCATTATTAGCCTGTTTCCTTAGTCAATAAGATAAGCAGTCACTCCAGCTGTCTGTCCATCTGTTCTGCCCTTCATTTTCAATAACTTTTGAACCCGTAATTAGTTCTGTGAGTTCAATAGAGGATAGGTATCTTGAGGGCAGTCAAATTTCTGCAAGTTTCATAAAAATCAGTGTGGTGGTAGGGAAGGAATGCAAACTAGTGCCCTGTTGCAAAGCTCTGGCAGAACTTAGATGCTGCATGCTACTTGGCAGGTCAACAGGTAAGTCTCAGTGCCCCTGCCTGCTGAGGAAGTGGCTGTCATGCAGTGCAGGGTAGAGATGGGATGCGCAGGGATAGAGCGTTGGCTGGAAGTGAGCAGAATAGATGCTTGGAAAGAAAAGGGAGAAAGCTATAGGAAGCCAGGCGACTTTGGTTCTACTGTTCACTCAGTAACACCCTTTTTCTCAGAAAACAAAGAGAAACATACTATTTAAACAAAGTCAGTCACCCTTCAGGGCTTAACAATTAGTAAGCTGTGATCAGTTGTCCTTTGTCCATATGTATTAGAACTTCTGCTCTTCAGCTGCTGCTGTAATGATTTGTCATAGCCTGAAAACTGCAGGTGGGGGAGGTACCTTTGCACCCAGACATAGATCAGTTCTGTTCTGCATTGCAGCCTTTATTCTCCTAAGAAGTAAAAACACTGTAGAGTACTTTTTCCTTGCTTACTTTTTCTTTTTCCCTGTGGCACACTGGTCCTTGCTGATTTGTAGAAGCATGTTTTATTGCACAGTGATATTAATTCTGAAGCATGAACATAAACACTTCATCTGGCGGTGCTCTTTATGAGCAATGAGAACATCCTATTAGGAATTTGCAGAATGTAAATGTCAGAGGCTCATAACTGTCAAATCAACCCGATTTATTTCTGAGCACTCCAAGGTTTTGCTTCTTTCAGTGACAGCTTTTGCCCAAGCCACTGACAAGAAAAAGTCATCATGTTTTAATCATGAAGTCTGTTTTTTTCCTGGGAAAGCATTTTTGTGTAAAATTTATGTGAATAATTATTACTAGCCTGTGAGGAGAGCACACTCATGTAAATCCCAACATGAAAAGGAGAAATTTTAGACAGTCATATTTGATAAAAATGAGGAATAAGAAGTAAAACTGCTGTGTTCATGGGTCTACCTGCATGCGTATCTTTGTGTTCTTCTTAAAAAATCATGTTGTTCTTAAAAAAACTTCTGCCTCAGTCATGGAGATGTTCCTTAGGTTATTACCTAAACGTGGTATGTAGTTAGGCTTTGGTTAATTCATTGTTTCTGAATTTTATAATCAGTGCACTTTAAAAAGTTTATTGCTTATAAAGGTGTCCCGAGATTGTGCAGTAGAAGTGCCCTGGAGAAAGGTGACACTTTGGAGAGACAGACAGAGATGTGACAGAAAGCACCACCTAAGCTGTGGTGTTCAAATGGCAGGAAGTAAAGATGCCCTGAGCAGAGTTTGATAGAAATTGGGAAGAGCAGAAAAACAAAAAGAGCTCATGAAAGCCATCAACACTTGTGTTTTTCCAGCTGAATTTTGGCACCTGATGCAATGGTGAAGTCAGTGTTTAATGCCTCAGTTTCTAGATGGTCTCTCCTCTCTACTCACTTCCAGTCCTAGGGACAGCCTGATGTATTGGCTAACACTTGGTTTGATAACAATTTAAACTACAATGCTGTATAGTGAACTGCAGTATTTCAGGACCCACACACAGTTTTGTTTTGTTAAATCCCAAAAACTTGCAAGCAAAAGAGCTGAGATAGCACCCTCATGATTCACTTTAGGTCAAGTACTAAGAATTTGTCTGGGCATGACCACAGTTATCACAACAAGGGAGTCTAACACAGAGATGCACTTGTAAGGAAGGAAGCTGCTTTATGCTTATAATTTTAAAAAATGTGTTTATGTGCAAATGCATATAAATGCTATCCAGTCTTCTAGTAGGTGGTTTTTTGGTTACTGTCAACACTATCTTCTCTTTTTGTTCTTTGCTAAGTGAAAGCAAACCCACAAGCACAAGTTTTTTTAGTACAATGCTTGAAGATTTGTTTAGGTGTAAAAAGCAATTTCAGCAGCATGTGTTCTGTTGCATTGTTCTTGTCAGCTTTTGAAAAGGAAAGAGTTGACGGTTGAATATTAAAGTACGTGACCAGAAAACAAGGTCAGGTCATATTTGAAGCCATTCACCTGTGTAAACTAGTTTGTGTTACCTAAAATTGGTTCAGTTTATAATTAGATGTTCTTGCAGTTTGGATTCCTTCTTTTTCCTTTCCCTTTTTCTGTTTCTAGAGCTCTTTGTCATTTGCATAAGATGATTATCCTAATCTCAGACAATACTTGCGTACCATAAAGCTTACTTTACTCTAAAACTGAACATAACATTTAATTTGTACTTGAGCACCAACATAGTTAAAGATCTTTACCAGAAGTACCATGACCTGACCTTTCCCATCCGATCATGACTCTGTGTAACCAGTGTCTAAGCCATGTGCTTTCTTTTATCTTATGTCTCTTACTTTATCAGGAGCTCTTTCTTGTCTTTGCAGATTAGTGGATACCTCAATCTGCTAGCTAACACCATTGATAACTTTACACACGGTTTGGCAGTAGCAGCCAGCTTCCTGGTCAGCAGAAAGGTAAGGTTTCTGTCACCAGCTGTGTACTGAACTAGAGATGCCTGTTCTCAAGTGTGCTGCAACATGTGAAAAAAACCCAAATATGTGAGGAATTCCCTCCTATTTTCTGGAAGTTTATGAGAAAATGGAGGTTACAGTAAAAAGCAAAGCTATCCTGACCCTCTGATGCAGAGATTCTTGAAACTTGGGATGCATTAGTCATTTGTACTGGCAGCAGGGGAAGAGTTAACTCGTCTACTCCTTTGCTGAATGAGTAACAAGTCTTAACTTGGAGAAAAAGGGGCCTTGAGTTGCTGATGAAAGTCTCATTCCTCAGAGCTGAAGGACTTGTTTCCTAATCACTTTCTCTCCTCTGGTACAGGTTGGATTCCTAACCACAATGGCTATTCTCCTGCACGAAATCCCACATGAGGTGAGAGGGCTTTGCGTTCTGCCATTATGAGGGATTACAAGGGTGCTTCATCTGCTAATAGGAGGGACTGATCTGGTTAACATTTTCTTGTCCCTTTGATAACTGTTCCCTCTGAGAGACCGGAAATGTGAAAAACTTGAAACAGGCTTGTTGTGGATGGCCTTTCTGACTAAAAATTTGTATTAATTGTGAGCTATTGGTTTTCTTAGGTTGGAGACTTTGCAATCCTACTTCGGGCTGGCTTTGATCGCTGGAGTGCAGCCAAGATGCAGCTTTACACAGCTCTGGGGGGGATTCTAGGAGCCTGCTTTGCAATATGTGCTCAGTCACCAAAAGGAGCAGGTAAGGCTCCCTGGGACGTTCAAAGGAAGAGGAGGGTGTGGGGCTGTCATTCCCATGTGTGTATCTTCTTTCCCTTCTCTGTTTTATCGCATGGTTTTGTCTCAGTAATAACAAAAGCTTTCTGTGTTTCTGCAGGGGAAACAGTAGCCTGGATCCTCCCTTTCACTTCTGGAGGATTTCTGTATATTGCCTTGTTAAATGTTGTGCCAGATCTCCTGGAGGAAAAGAATCCTTGGTAAGTGCTCCTTCTTGTTCTGCAGCAGCAATTCTTGCTGCCAGGAAGCAGGGATATATAACACTTCACCATGCCCGTTCTCAGAACACGTGAATGCCAGCTTTCCAAATCCCATGGGCAAGGGTGGAATCTAGACTGCTGCGCTAGGTATTGCATTTATGGGACTACAAAGATGTATAAAATGTGACTCACTATAGAATGTGAGATCTTTCAGCTGGGTCAGTCTCAGAGATTATGCTAGCGCAGTGCGTGGCAGGACTAGGTAGAGCAGGTGGTTCTGAAACATCTCCAGTAAGGTCACCTGTTCCCTAGTCTGTCTTGTCTGCCTCTAATGTACTGGTTTGAACTGGAACTGTCTGAATGAGAGCCCCATAGAGATGTGTGTGTGTGTCTGATAACCACAGGTGAACCTATGCTTCACATGCTTCTCTCGTGCCTTTTTGACCCTATCTATCACTTTGGACTTTGTTGATCTCCCTTTGGCAGAACATTTGCACTGTGTTAAATGATGCTTCTTATTATTTGGTTTTTAGCGTCTTGCTTATTAGTTTTGGTTACATGTTGCTGTGTGAGTGAAAAAATAAGGTTTTTTTCTCTTTATCATTTGGATAGTCATAGTCTGTTATTGTATCCCAACTCAGTCATTTCTCTTCTACACTGGCATATATATTCTGATATATTTGGCTTCCCCTCATCTGTATTGTTCTAGTTTCTTGTAGTGTGATTAAGGCTGGAGCAGGTCCAAATCCAACTGTACCACAGTAACAGCCCCCTCAGATCTCCTGGCAGAACTGCCTCTGAATGTTCCCTCTTATTTCAGTTGTAATGAGACGGGTAACTTCAGTAGTTTAAATAAGAAGCCTTGGGTCACCTAGTTCATTATGACTGAAACAGTTAAGGAAGTGCTCAAAAAACAGCTCCACAGTTATATCTGAGGAGGCAGGAACCTCTGGTAGAGAATCTGGTCATCTGTTGATGACCAGTTGGGAGCTTACTTTTGGGTTGATAACTTCTTGTGCTGGCAGAGCTGTTGGCAAAGCATGCAGAGATGGTAGGTACAGTGTAACTTTAATCCAGCTTTTACCACCTGAGATGGTGCTAAAATAATGGCAAAATTATTCAGCTGTTTTCTATTTATTTTTGTTGCTGTAGTTGTTAGCTGGATGAGGTCCCTAAAGTATCTGTGTGCATGCAGCATGAGTGCCGGTTCTCTTGTGAGAGAAAGGACAGGAATAAATACCTATGTATCTGTATGACTGAATCAGCTTCAATTGATTTTGAAACCTGAAGTTGGGCCTTACAGCTGAGTGGAACAAGTATTTGCCAGTTTATAGACAACTTCTTCGGGGTGCTGGGGAAGAGTCTTCTCGGCTACGTTACTGGCCTCATACAGCTGTTGCGTTCTCCTTTTGGTGGATTTGAAAGGGAAAGAACAAACCATTTGTGGGCCTCTATGCTGCTGCCTATTAGGATTGGTCTGTGGTTCTAATTTTGCTGTTTCTTTCCCAGGAACTCCCTGCAGCAAATTCTGCTCTTGTGTACAGGCATCACAGTCATGGTGCTACTCTCGCTTACAACTGAGTGACCTCTGCGCAGACCTCACGATGCCTCCCAAGAGCCGCCACAGTGACTCTGAACTGTTACAAAGCAATAACGAACACTAATATTACTTCCTCTGTGTGTGTGTGCAGATCTGGCTGCTAGTATGAGAAGCAGGTGAGAAAGAGATCTGGATGTGCAGGACTTCATTCCCTGGCTCTCCTGTCCCTGTTTAGCTAAAATCCACACATCAGGGCTTCTGGGTTTTGGTGGTTTGTGGTTTTTTTCTGTTTGGTTTTGTTCTGTTTTTTATGGAACAAAAGATACAGTGAGCAGAAATGAACTGAACAACTGCTCCACAGTGAATGGATAATTTGGTTCTTTCTAATGGAACTGCACCTCCCAGGCTCTTGTGAAAACAACAGAGGTGATTCCTGTAGCTGATGAAGAGGAAGGACTTTTCCTATCACTCTAGGGGCTGGAGGTAGAACAGCGATGGCAAAGCAACAATGTAACAGTTTTAGCCAGAACTCCCTACTCGTGAGAAGTTATGGTGCTATGAGATAGAAGGGACAAGACCCTTTCCAACTTGATCTCTGGGTTTTCATTGACATCAGTCATTCCTAAAGGTAGTAATAGCCTCAGAAATCCACCTCTTTGATCTGTATTGTATTTTTTTATGTTGAAATCAAGCCAGAAGCTTCAGTCACTTTAGGATGAGTAACTACAGTTAAATGGCTCAGGTTGAAGATTACTTGCCTCAGCTCTAACCACTCCAACAACCAGAACAGCTTAACAGTTTATTTGGAAAATGGTCAGTAAATGTTTCTTCTGTTGCCATGCTACCAGCTCACCTACATCTGGCAGGAAAGCCATGTAGCTGTCGCGACTACGCTTCTTCTCCTTGTAACCATTAGCTGAACACGGCTCTGAGCCTACTCTCAAAACCCAACTCACCCACCATCTGCCCTGTGTTTCAAAGCACTCCTGAAGTGTAGCATGTTAGCCCTACGTGGCATGCTACTGCGGCCCTGGGCTGCCGTGGCAGAGGTTGGGGCAGTAGTTGGATAGCGCAGCCTGGTCAGCAGCTGAACCCCTGGTTAACTTTTCCTCTGTTCAATGCAGACTGTTTAAAAGCATGCTATAACCAAAAATACAGATAGTAGCCTCTTTTGGGGCTTCTTGCCTCACAGTGGAGTTAGTCTGTTGGGGGTGAGTGGTTAAGAAATAATGCACAGCAGCCAAGAATACTGGAAGGAGGGTGAAATGGAGAGGGTGAACCTGCTGTTGAAAATATTTTTAAAAATGCATCTGGAAAAGCTGTTTGCTAAGTAAGGAGAGAAGGAGATATGAAAGGGTGACAATAAGCATGCTTTAAGAGGAGATTTCTGTTGTGTGATGGTTGGGATAAAATTTTTGGCAGTTTGAGACCAATAAAAATAAATGACGTTTCTAGTGCTTTACCTGCATCCCAGCTGACAGGACTTGCCAGGCCATTGTTGCACAGGGATGTGTTGTTGCCACAGAGGTGTGCACAGTTACTAGAGTATCCCTTCTGCAGAGCTTATCCTCACTTTGCTTAAATCTGTTTAAAAACTGGTCTAATTGAACCAGCCAGAGTCATTGGAAAAAAACCCCAAGTGCCACACTGCACCAACTCAACTCAGTTTTTTGACAGCTTTAGTAAATGAGTCTGCACGGGGTCTCCATTCGGCACGGGGCCTTCCTTATCAAGAGAGTTCATCCCTTTAGAGGGTGATTTGGGTCAGAGCAAGGAGGCAGGTATGCTGCCCACAGCAGAGGCATTTACTTCCCTAAGAGATTCCTGAACTGTTGACACAGTTCTTTTTTTATGACAGCTCCTGTCCTACTTTTCAGAGAGCGCTGGATGGAGAGCTCAGGCTTGCAGTTCTCTCTGCCCAGGAGCTGCTCTCTACAGATTTTTTGGCTTTCCTTACCTCAGGCTTATATCAGTAACTAGTTTCACTGAAACAAAGAGGGAGGCTTAGTCTGACGTTGGTTCTTATTCTATTCCTCTTTACAAAGTTGCCTTCCTTTGCCAATTGCTCCTTCTGTCATTCAGTTGTCACAAAGACTGAAGGTAGTAGCATCCACTTCCTGCTTTCGTGGAAGGAGGATTCATCCGATTAGCCTGCAGGGACTGGGGGAGTATGCTAACCCTCCTTCTTTCTTTGGGGTGTTCTCTGCTGCCCCTTCCCTAGGGACTGAAGCGGACCCTGTAGTAGGGCTCTGGAGGAAATGGCTTTGCATAGAAAAATGTCTGCTGTTCCCAAGATATCTTTCTCAAAATGAGGCTGGTATCTAAGGTGAGACAGATGGGTGCCTGTGAGTTGGCTTTGTTGCATCAGCACTGAGCCTTGCCAGGACTGAAAACCACAGTCAGAATTTCGTGCTTAGCATTTAGGAATGCAAACTGGATGACACTGAAGAAAGAATTTCTGAGTTGTTTTTCTCAGTTGCTACCACAGGCCTGGACAGTCTATAGTTCTCGGGAAGATACCCTGGTAGGAGGTAGCACCGGGTTTGTGGGAGGGAGGAGCTTATTAGTTTTTGACTAAATCAGCCATGGTGTTGTGGATGGAGAGCCTTGGGAGAACATGGAGCGTAACTCCGCCACATTTGTCACTTTTGGAAATGCAGAGAGAATTGTATTTTCTAGCTCTATTTTTTCAGCTGCTCTTATGCATTTTCCCTCTTCATCTGTATTGGTCTGCTCTGCATGGAGACAATAGAGATGAAATAAATGGTTTTCTGTGTGGGTTTGTGGTTTTCTTTTTATGTTGAAGCTACTACTTTTCATTGAATTACAAATTCAATTCAAATTTTGTTGAATCACAGCGCATTATC
Source organism: Phaenicophaeus curvirostris (assembly GCF_032191515.1). NCBI lineage: Eukaryota > Metazoa > Chordata > Aves > Cuculiformes > Cuculidae > Phaenicophaeus > Phaenicophaeus curvirostris. The sequence continues at coordinate 28,179,504 of NC_091396.1, read as the reverse complement.
TATGGGTTAATCTAGAGAAGTCTGGGCTCTGTCTTGCCCTTCTTCCTACTCAGGCTTTCCCAATTGAAAGAAAACTTCCTAATTGGTTTGCTGTGCAGTTCCTCTTGCTGTGGTACCATGGGCCATGAGCAGTGTGGTCTGATCATAGTTCTTGGCTGCTAGTCAGGGTTCCCTGAAAAGCATCACCCAAGTGAGTTGCCTCTCTTTGAGCAGAGAGCTTGCATGGTAACTGACTATCCAGAGAGTTTTGCAACCATACTTTGTTGTGTTCAGTGATCTTTTTTTTTTTTTTCATTTAAAATTTTCAAGGCCTATCTGATATTGGCTGACACTACACCAGTTGACTGCTGTGTGAGACAAAGGCATGTACATTGTATGTAGGAATTGCCCAGAAAGGACTAAGGGGATTTTCTCTGCCCTTCAAAAACACAGTTCAGAGGATGTTTTATCCCATTCTTTACTTGAAAGATTTCCAGCCTATACTGAATGGTCGAACATGGCTCTCAGTTCTTACTGGAAGTCTTCTTTAAGAAGAAGGAAAACCATAGCCCAAGAGCTGGAAGAAGATAAAGGTGGGTAGGTGATCAAGGACATGGTGTCACAATCTAGGGGCTTTGCCAGCAATTTGCACTTCGGAATCTCTGTCCCTTGCTTTATCATACTGCTGTCTCTGGTTATGCTGGTACCACAGTCTGTGGGGCTGTGCTGTGAAGTCTCCCTCTAACATCCCTTTTTCCTTCTCAAAAATAATAAAAAATAACATGGATTAATCGGCTGCCCTGGTTCACAGGCTCCATAAAAGAATGGCTGTAACACAGTTGCAGTAGCACTGAGGAGAGAACAATTGGAAAGAGTCTCATACATGGGAGCTTCCTAAGGTGATGGCCTTGCCAAAGCCCCTCTCCTCTGAAACTATAGCCTGAGAAACTGATGTCGAGAGTAGGATTGTAGAGTTAGGAAATGTGAATGTTTGGATCTTTCCAGGAAAAAGCTGTTACAATTGAAGTATTTTTCCATGTTATCTAGAGCAGTGATTGCATTAGAAAATTCTTTTGACAGCAGCCCTTTCAATTTGTCTGCCTTGAAGGCACTAATGTGCAGCTGCATGGATGGTAATCCCAGCTGTCCAGGGCAAACTGCTGAAGAGGATCATGCTGGAATGCGGTTAAAACAAGCTTTCTCTGTGGTTGCTGCATGTTTCCACCAGGCATAGCGCTCTGGGGAGAGATGTATTTTTCTGTTCTCGGCAGGGTCCCTGGGAGAAATACTGGGGAGGGCATTTAGGTTGTGCTCTGTGTGGATGAAAGAGCAAGAAGTCACAGGGGAGCTGGGGGGGGGAGGGTCAGAATGTCTTACATTTGAACAATTGCTCCTGGGGAACAAAGTACTTTTAACAAACAAAACCAAGTATTTTAAAACTGGACGTAATTTGTAATTTGGACTTATTGCTGCACTATCTAGTGATAAAGTAGGATTAGGGATAGTGGTTTTAAGCTGAAGGAGGGGAGATTTAGATCAGATATTACGAAGAAATTTTTTACTGTGAGGGTGGTGAGGCATTGAAACAGGCTGCCCAGAGAAGTTGTGAATGCCCCATTCTTGGATGTGTTTAAGGCCAGGTGGGATGAGGCATTGAGCAACCTGACCTCGTGGGAGGTGTCCCTGCCCGTGGCAGGGGGTTGGAACTGGGTGATCTTTAAGGTCCTTTCCAACCCAAACCATTCTATGATTCTATGATCGTTTTATCTGGAAGCCAGAACTGAAAAGCCTGTGCCCTAACCACTGGTGTAGGGGACTGATCGTGCTGCAGCTGGAGGACCAAGTCCCCTAGAACAAGAAGGACCAAGTCCCCTAGAACAAGAAGGACCAAAAGGGATTTTGTGGCCTTGGAAATGCTGCATTTAATGAATGGCCTGGGTTTAGCCCAGCTCTCATTGCATAAAATAAGTTGGTGTTTTTTCAGCTCTTCAGGTCTTATTTTCTGTTAAGCAGTACTGAAGGCTTGAGGAGAGACTAACTGAAATGCTGGCAGGTGCCGCTGCCAGCGGTGTTGATACTTCATCCATGATTTACAAACCACTCGATCCCGTGGCATCTGGGTGCCAGCTGGGCCGATCTGGGTGCAGGCAGGCCAGCCTGGGGCTGTTCTGGTGAGGGAGGGGAGAGAGTATGAGGCAAGAGGGGGGCCCTGCTTGCCCCCTGCCCCTGGTGCTGCCCCAGCTGCCGCCCCTCCTGCCTGTGCACGAGGTCGATGGGCTTAGACCAGCGGGATGAGTTTTAATAAGGCTGAGGGCCAAGTCCTGCACTTGGAACACAACAAACCTGTGCGCAGCGCTACAGGCTTGGGGAGGAGTGGGTGGAAAGCTGCCTGGCAGAGAAGGACCTGGGAGTGTTGGTTGACAGATGACTGAACGTGAGCCAACAGTGTGCACAGGTAGCCAAGAAGGTGGCCAACAGCATCTTTGTACCAGAAATGGTGTGGCCAGCAGGACCAGGGAAGTGATTGTCCCCCTGTGCTTGGCATCAGTGAGGCCACACCTTGAATCCTGTGTTCAGTTTTGGGCTCCTTGCTACAAGAAGAACACGGAGGCGCTTGACCGTGTCCAGAGAAGAGCAACGAAGCTGGTGAAGAGGCTGGGGAACAAGTCTGTGAGGAGCTGCTGAGGGAGCTGAGGGTGTTTAGCCTGGAGGAGGCTGAGGGGAGACCTTATCATTCTACAACCACGAGGTGGGCGTTGATCTCTTCTCCCAAGCGACAGGCGATGGGACAGAGGGGACTGACTCAAGCTGCGCCAGGGGAGGTGCAAACTGGACGTTAGGAAAAAAACGGTCACCAATAAAAGGCTGTCGGGCACAGGCTGCCCCGGGAGGTGGTCGAGCCCCAGCCCCTGGAGGCGAGCGGGGGGCGGGGCCCCGGGCGGCGCTGCAGGGGAAGCGCCCGCCCCGCCGCCCCCGGCGCGGTAAGATGGCGGCCGCGGCCCAGGCTCTGAGCGGCTCGGGGCTGCTGCTGGCCGCCGCCGCCCTCGCCCTGCTGGCCGTGGCCATCGGCACCGACTCCTGGTACGAGACGGACGCGCGGCGGCACCGGGAGCGCTGCCGGGGCTTCGGGCACAAGCGCAGCGACCCGCCCGGCTCCATGTCTGCGCCCAGCTCGCACCTGCCGCTCCGCGCCCGGCCCCCGCGGGCCCTGCTGCCCGGGCGGCCCCCGGCCCCCGCACCGGCCGTCGCGGCCGCCGCTCTGGACTCGCACTGCGGCCGCCGCTTCAACTCCACCGTGTCAGGGCTCTGGAGGCGCTGCCACCGCGCGGGCTACGAGCCGGACAGCGAGGAGCTCATCCGGAAAGGTGCGGCCCGCGGGGCGGCCACGTGGCCCCTGCCGCTGTCCGTGGTGCTGACGCGGGGGCCGGGGACCGGGCGTGCGGGGACGGAGGGAGGGTGCGGGCGCGGCCACGTGGCCCCCGCTGCTGTCCCTGGTGCTGACGCGGGGGCGGCCCCGCACGGCCCCGACCCCATCCCGGCGGTTTGTCCGCCTCCCTGTCTGCTTAAAATGCTGCAGTGCTGGGTGGGACTGCGTCCTCGGGCAGCCCCTTCTGTGGCCTGACGCTCGAGCAAGGTCTCGGTGGGCGTTCTCCCGACCCTGGCACCTTCTTGTTATCGAGCACTAAGAAATATACAGTGTCGTCTGTGATGTTTGCGGCAAGGAGAAAGGGACCTGTTGTTCCTGTTTTAGCATGGGGGAGTTCTCACTGCAGTGGGTGGACTGCCAGGCCTCCACAGTGGCAGATATTGCTCAGGGTTCAGGGGTGACAAGAGAGAAAGCTGTGCATCTTCTACTGTTACGGCACATGGTACAATGCCAAACAGTTCACAAATAAAGATCCTGGACTGGATGGTACAAATAGGGTAGTGGGCTAACTTATTAAGTCAAAATAAATGACTTGTAAAACAAGCTTAGGATGACAAATGCTGCGTGTGGTTAATGATAAATAACAGGACTTATTGTTCCAGCAGGTACGCATTAGCACAGGGAGAGTGGGAGTTGGGAGAAGTGCTTCCATTGAGGCACAGAATGGAAATGCTATCTTAAGAAAGTGGGAGCATTTATTCAGCGTGGCTTCCAACTGTGACGCCAGTCCTGCACAGCAGAGGATGGATAGACTGGCACTGTGAAGCTCTGCTAGTCTTTGTCTGTTCTTCCCAATGCACAGCAGTGACTCTTACTTTTAAAAACTGCAGTGCTGTGATTTGCTTCTTTCTCTATTTATCTAATTTCACTAAAAGGCAGCTTATTAATTTCTTTCTGTGAATCGTGTCTATCATGTAAAGTATATATATTTAATTTTTGCTTTGCATCAAGGCAAATGCTTTCAGCTCCTGTTGAGATCAGTGAAGACTGGGGAAAGGGTTGGGAATAGTAATAGTTTGGTCCTCAATATTTCTGCTTCTGAGGTATTTTCCCAACACTACAGTGGTCAGACAGAGAGGCAAGAGTATGCATTCTGCATACCCAAGGGCGTTACAGAGTGGCGAGTGATCTTCCTCAGGATGTGATGTGTAAGACTGGATGGAATGTAAATCCAAAAGGTTTTCCTTCTACTTTATTTTTTTCTTCAGCTACTCTAACAAAAGACCTTGCCTTTCCCTATAAGCCTTCCTTCCCTCATATGCTTTGCCTATCAGGTCTGTAGTTGCTACTCTACAGATTTATGCCTTATTTCATAGAGGGAAATTATTAATAATAATTCTTGTAGAGTCAGATCTTTAAATAGATATGGCTCTCTTCTTATAATTTTGCCTGACCTGCTTTACTAGCAGCATTTTCTTGTTCCCACTGTGTCTACCTTTCCTCTGACAACTGTGATTAAGCAGCCTTTTCCAGCTGATGGTCAGGTGTGGCTGTGGATGAGCTGCTTTCTCAAGCATGATACTACATCTGGGGTTTCCAAAAAGAAAAAAAAAACACGTGTGTTTTTCTCCTAGCGTGAGCTGAAGATCACTGCTGTGCACCTCTGAAAGTCCTACTTTCTCCTCGATTTGCAGTAAGTTTTCAGCTAGCTCTTTGGTGATGTTGTGTGATGCCTTCTTATATTCCAAATGCTCCTTAAACTAGAGATCTTCGTAGGCTTCGTAGTGAGAGTGGAGTAACTTTTTTTTTTTTTTTTGTGGCAATCCTGTGGTAATTTTGGTTTGGGGTTATACTCTTCAGTCTTCTAGTGCCTCTGGAATAAGGTTTCTTTCCTTTCTGTGTCTCTCTTCAATTCTGAGTAAATGACTAATTCCTTAAGTACCCTTATCCATTTAGATAATTCCATGGATTCCTAGTCCTGCATTATTCTACTGTTTTTAATAGAAAGCAGTTCTGTGGAAACTTTCATACTTGAGCATTTTAGTTGATGGTGCTTATACATGCATATGGTTATATATCTAAAAAAAAATTTTAAAAATATAAAATATACTCACTTCATGTACTTAAAAGGAAAAAGGAGTCAAATGTAGCACAAAACTGAGAGAAATGGGAAATGTGTAAATCTGAGAGGGGAGAAATGGGAAATGTTTAAATCTGAGAGGAGAATGATGCATGGGATTTTTCTTCAAATTCAAAATCGCTATTTTGGAACTGTGAAAAAATAGATAATTTCATTTAAAAAATACAATTAAGAAGGCAAAAGAAGAAATAACGTACAAACCAAATGGGGAAATGGAGATTAGCAAAAAGACAGCAGCCAAAGAACTGAAACCTTGGTTTCCTTGGTAAGGGAACCAAGAGGATCTGTGTGTAGGGAGGGACTCTGTGAGCATAAGAACCTGAGCACTATTTTACATCATCTTACAGAGCCTGTGTGATGTGGATTACAGACTGGATAACTGAGGCTGCAACAAAAACCTTTTGCATGGAGAATCCTTTAGTAGTGCGGTCCTGCAGAGATTTATTGTATGCTGTTAGGTGGTCTTCTCTATTAATACGAAAAAAGTGTTGCTTACAAAGTGGTGACAGTAGAAAATGAGTAGTTAGGAAAGATCCATTGTAATGGGCTGCTTTGGATAGCTTGGTAGGTTCATTTGAACAACATGCATTTGAACAGCAGGAAATTGAAGGAATTAAAAAAAGAAAAGGTTCATTGCTGTTCATAAACTGAGTATTCTATTGCTTTTCAAGCTTGCTTTGAAAAGACTCTGGAGTGGGACAGGTACATCTCATGTATACTGGGCAGAAATAACTTCTTAGTACCATGATGTAGCTGAGAAAGTGAGAAGACCCTCTGGATGCTTAAGCAGAGGAACACAACAGTTTGTGGCAGTAACGAGGCCCTTAAGAGAAAACTGCTCAGTCCTGATGTCTGTACTTCCTGTCCTTTCCAGCTGATTATAGATTGGAAGAGTTACAGGAATGACTGTGAGGTCTGCAGAGTATTTATTATAGTGTCATGGCCATTGTAAGTATGATCTGTCAGTAAATATGATGTGTAGGAGTTGTCGTATTTAAAGAAAGGTTGATTTACCAGATGTAGTGGCCTTTGGGTGACAATGTGGACAGAGTGATCCCTTAGCTATGATGCTCTAAGCAGTCCTGGGCAGAAGTGGTAGGATTAGGACAGGGAGCTTCAGTGGCCACTTGGTCTTGGGGCACGAAGGAGAAGAGGGCCAGAGCTCATGTGGTAGCTCAGTGTTAACTGCCCAGGGCTGTCCCTGGCCTTGCTCATGGTGAGAAGGAGAGAGTCTCCTGTAGCTGTGTGAGAGCCTAACAGCTTTAAGATAGGGCTGGCCTAGGTATCAGAACTGAAAATGAGAAACCCTTCCATTCCTTCTCATAATGCTGGCACATAGGCAGCGTAGAGAAGAAAACCCACTTGTTTCAGAGTCAGAGAGAGACGAAAACTCAACTGACAGAAAGGGTGTACTGAGCCCAGGGTTACAAACTGAGTGGGTCATGGCAGGCCTGCATCTGGGTTTCCAGATGTCTTGAAGTCCAAAAACTCTTTCTAGCCAGCATCCTCTGATCTTTCCCGGCCTTTGTGTTCGGTCAAGAGAAAAGACTCGTCCAGGGACACTAATGTGAAGTGTCTCAACTGCTGTGAGAGGGTGTGGGAATGGAACATATCTGCAGTTGCAATCCTGAGGGGAAAAGAAAAAACACATTGGGGACAAGGTGTGAGAAACACGGTTGGCTGTGGGAGGGCACAGGCGTGTAGCTTGGCCGTGGAAGTGTCAACATGCTGGACGCAGTTCATTGATTCTTATGTTTATTTTTTTAATCTAGAAAATTGCATGTGCCGTGTAACTTTCTTAGTGTTCTTTTAATGCCCCTAAGAAATGCTGGGATCAGGCTGACTGTGTAACCTTTTTCTTGTAGATGTGCTTTATGGTAAGCTAAAGACATGAGCACCTTCCCCTTCTGTCCTGTATTCTCAGCATGTGCCATAGAACACAGCGGTCACTTATTTGTTCACCACGTCACTCTGTTCTAATCAAGCCCTCACCTGAAGGCAAAGTGTTTAATTTTGGCCGGCTTTCTTATGGTGCTTGTGCTGCATGTGTTACAAACAAAAGCGAAATCACTTTGCTATCAGGTTTCTGAAATAGAAGGCAGGATGCTGTCCCTGTTTTGTAGGCTCTGATTTAAGGTATGTACGAGCCTAGAACGAAAGACTTACTGGAGTATCTTTGAAATCCCTTTGACTTCACAGTAACCTTGAGACTGCAAACCTGATTTTGATTTTTTTTTTCTTGAGTAATTAGAGAACAAGGTATTATATCACTTTAAATTGAGCCCCATGGAGTACCTGGCTATATTTCAATGCATATCATTTCATAGAATCATAGACTCGCCAGGTTGGAAAAGACCCATCAGATCATCGAGTCCAACCATTCCTATCAAACACTAAACCATGCCCCTCAGCACCTCGTCCACCTGTCCCTTAAACACCTCCAGGGAAGGTGACTCAACCACCTCCCTGGGCAGCCTGTGCCAGTGCCCAGTGACCTTTTCTTTGAAATTTTTTTTCCTAATGTTTGGCCTGAACCTCCCCTGGTGGAGCTTGAGGCCATTCCCTCTTGTCCTGTCTCCTGTCACTTGGGAGAAGAGGCCAGCACCCTTCTCTCCACAACCTCCTTTTAGGTAGTTGTAGAGAGCAATGAGGTCTCCCCTCAGCCTCCTCTTCTCCAGGCTAAACAACCCCAGCTCTCTCAGCCATGCCTCATAAGGCCTGTTCTCCAGCCCCTTCACCAGCTTCGTTGCTCTTCTCTGGACTTGCTCCAGAGCCTCAACTGCAATTGCAGTTTCTGCAAATTAGAGATTCACTCAGGAAATGGAGATCATGAACTAGACACTGCAAATGCAAAATCTGGCTCCTGAGAGCTGCCTGGGTGCTTGTTATAAATTTCTGGGAGAAAGTGTGTAAGTATTCCGCTGAGAAATCACTACTTCCTTGATCCCCTGACTCTTTTGCCTGTGTGCTCCAGATTTCCTAGCAGACCTGCAGAGGGAGGCCTCCCTTGTTTTGCCTGTGGCTCACACCAGAGCAAATACAGCCTGTGCTCTCAGAGAAATGGGAATCTTACTGAAAAAGTGGCTTGCGGTGATGTAATCCAAGGCTGTCACCAAGCCCATGGATTAGAGGCCAGCGCTGAGCATAAACCCTAACATTTTCTAACTCCTGAGCTCTTCGCTTTGCAAACTTGCTGTTTTATATAAATTTATGTGCTACCTATGTAAAATTAGCACTTTGAATTCTTGGGAAGAAAGGATTAGGAGTAAAATTTTTAAACCAGAGGCAGAATTAATTGATATTTGAAAACTTATAAATAACCAGATTTGTATAAGAAGGCAAGGAGGTTTTACTGTTAGTCTGCATGTAAACTTCTGTAATAATACAGAGCAAAGATTTTCTCAGTGATATTTTAGCTGAGGAGTTCATAGCTTTGATCATAAGAGATGTACGTCTCTAGTCTTTCATTTTTCTTTAATGAGCTACAAAAAAAGTAATCTTTGCTCTTATATAAAATACTGTTTCATATATAGTACTTCTATAATCAGAATATGTAAGTTACTTTTAATGAATCCACTGTGTTGTAATCTAAAATCTGATGGCATTAGCTTGCTGTCAACATGTTTCTCAACAACACATGTAAATCACATCTATATTGAAATTGAATTCAGTCACCAGTTATAGGTGAAACTTAATTAGGTACTGTGATGTGCTTTTTATGGCCGAAGTTCTTAATGCAGATGTTTGCAGTGCTTTTTCAAATGAAGTGACATCCTCTGCTGCTGGGTTGCCTTGCTGACCCATTTGCTCCAGCAGCACTACAGGCTTGTTCTGAAATAACCACAAAGAGGGTGCGCTGCTCCCCAGGGGGAGGGCGAATGGCTGGAGGTGAAGGGCAGCGACTCCAAGTAACGCTGCCAGCGCCCGGTGGTGGCAGAGACGTGGCAGGGAACCACCGCAGGGGAAGCAGCGCCGAGGAGGGGAGCCTGCTTGAAATGCTTTGCAGCACAGAGGCCTTCGGAACTCTTACCTTTGAGATTTCCCCTTTTTGGGGGCCTGTTCTTTATATGTCTGCTTGTTCTGGTCAGTAATAAATGTCACTGTTTCATTAACGTGAAGAAATTCAGACCAGCTTTTCCTCCCTGTCCTGATGGCTGGAATTGGCTGGGCTTATTGTGTGCAGCTCCTGATCTTGTGAAGTGGGGGCTTCCACTTTGCAGGTCCTTGTAGGAACAAGGTCAGTACAGTCCCAGTGAACGTTTTAGAGAACAAAGTCATGCTTCCCACTGCTGGGAATGGCACAAAGCCCATTTCTTTGCCTGGGTTTTCTAGTGTCTTTTGCAAAGCTGATCACTGAGCCTGCAGCTCCCTGCTAGGTATTGTTCACCAGCTTAATTAGCTCACTGGCCAACTGATTGTTTCTGCATGGTTCTTCTGCCCCAGCAATCAAATAGCAGTAATGGCTCTCTGGCCATTGTTTAAGGGGAACTTTTTGTACTGTTTAGCTCTTTTGCCTTTCTGGCTGTCCACTTCTACCTTACCATTCAGGTTTATTCTCCCTTCTGGCCCTGGCTTTATTTGTAACAGGGAAGGCAAGGCACCTTCCTCTCCCTCCACCCCCTTGTATCTTCTCTGTTATCAGTTGTTTTCTAAACTAAAAAACCCTTTCAAGAAGAGTGTGCCTGTAGGTTCACACTGGCATCTGGGGCACACTTTTCTTTAAGCTGTGGTGGAAACAAGCCTACTTGGGTTTTATTGCTCACTGCAAGAAAAGCAAAGAGCCAGTGGCTCTTGGAGTGATTTCAAACTTTTCTCCTATATAGTTCATTTCCCAGCATTCATTCAAAAATTTTTAAGTGATTCAATACTCTCTTCTTAGAGACAAAGCAGTCCTGTCAGTATTCAACCATGTTCTTGACTCCTCAGCCATTCCTAAGAGCTAGTACGAGTTTCTCTAGGAAGCTTCTGGAGCTGGTTTTGGTGACAGTTACTGCTTACCTTCAGATGTTCTTTCTTGGAACTTGCTCCCCATTTGATGGTGTTTCTTTGTAGCAAGGCTCCCTCCCCCTGCTAATCCCGAGAGCCTTTTAAGTAAACAGCTCTTTTTTTTGGTTAAGGTTGCTCTGCTACTGAACTAAGGCTTCTCTTGTGTGAGCTCTGCTGGGCCAGCCAACTGAGCAGCAAGCGCAAGGCACACGAGTTTCCTGTTGTTTCACACTGGTGTCTCTTTTACAGGAGTTATTCAGCGCTGCACTGCTGTGAAGTACCACTACACCTCCAGCTCTCTGCCTCGGAACTTACCCACCAACATCACAAACACCATACGGCAGGATGAGTGGCATGCGCTCCGTAAGTAACCAAAGCAGCATACAAGATGGTTTGGATTGCTTAAGGTCAAATGAGGGCTCTGAATCGGCTGTCACTGGACTCTAGGCATAAGTACATATTTTTCAGTGAGGAAGGGCAAGTGGCTGACAGTATAGTTGGAAGGGGACTTGAGAACTGGAGGAGCTTAAGTGGTGAATTCAGGGTGTGTGTAGTGTGTTGCAAGGTGTTATCATATTTTGGATCTGGGACAGACAATTCCTAGCCAACTTACACCAAAGGTGCTGCATCACTGTATTCTCTGTATAGGTCTTGTTGCATTATTCTGTGTGTCCACTAGTGACTTGGTGCAGCTCCCTGGCAACCAGGTCTTTTAGGGAACATCCCAGTTTGTCTTTGCAACCTCCTGTTACCGGCTTCTGGCCCACGAGCTGGCTTATGCCAAAGTCCTTCTCACGCAGATGACTGACCCTGTAACCTGTCACTAAAATTATTTAATCAGTTTTTTTCTGCTCCTGCTTCTCTCTGTGTTTCTTTTCTGGTTCTGTTGCCTCACACATTTCTGCCTAGCCCCTGTCATGTGAGCCTCAGTGCTGAGGAAATCTAGCCAGAGTCTGAACTAGGAGGAGACAAGACCAGCACTTGTATTATGGATGACAAAGTGCTGTTCATAGCATTTGTGTCCAAGCCTTTTTTTTTTTGGAGCTTGTTACTGGAGTTGTTCCCATCATACTGTATTGATCTCCTGTCTGATTCTGTCCTCCCACTATTCCTCTTTTCAGTTTCACTCTCTGCCTTCCATGTGCTTGTCTTTTACTTCTCTTCAGCATCCCCTCTCGCTTCTTTTATTTCTATTTTCAGCAGACACACACTGAACTCCACACATGGGGGAAAAAAAAAAAAAAGCCCTTGCAGTGCTAACATTTATAAATTGTTGCTGAATTCATAATGTACCCATTCTATCCCATGTTGGAGAGTATTTGGCCAGTATTCCTCATGATCAGGACAGAAATGCTCCCTACTTGTACAGTGCCCAGCAGACAGGAGTTAAGTTAGCTGGATTCTCTTAATTTCAGTGTGATGGGCAAGTTGTCTACCTCAAAGAAGGTACGGGGGAGGAGTCCATGGGTGAACTATAAACTTTAGAAACAGCAAGTCTAAGTCTGCCTGGACTCCTCCCTGGCTGTCCTGGGTGCCACCATCTTCATCCCTTCTTTCCTGCTTTTCTCTCTTTCCTCAGATCTGCGGAGGATGACAGCTGGCTTCATTGGTATGGCAGTCTCCATCATCCTGTTTGGGTGGATCATCGGTGTGCTGGGCTGCTGCAAACAGCAGGAGCTCATGCAGTACGTGGCTGGGCTGCTCTTCCTAATGGGAGGTGAGGGCCTTTCACTTCTATTCCTGAAGTCATCACAGTCAGTATCGCTGGCTGGGGAGGGGCTCTTAAAGGCAAAGTCAGGCCATGACAAACACATGAATCAATTCTTTTGTGCAGCAAGCCAGCAGCACAGCACAGTTACCACTTCCAGCAATGGGCAGGACCTGTGCTTGCAGGGGTATTTGCATGTTTCTGAGTAGACCCTGCTGTAGGTACACGAGCCTTCTGCTCTGGAGAGCTAGTGTGTAGCCACAGGGACCAGGTGCACCATGAGCACAGTCCTCTTTCCTGCTCCAAGTACGTAGAGCCTGCGACTCCTGTCAGACAGCTCAGCTCAGTTTTCCCTGGAGTATCTTAGAAACCAAAGAAACAAATCCATGTAGAGCACCTTTCTGCTGCTCAAAGATGCTCACATCTTTGGGTGACAACGAAGTCCAAACCCAACAAAGCCTGGAGAACATTGGTAAGGGCGTCAGCTCAACGCTTGCCTGGGGTGATACAGCTGTTCCTCCTGGCTGTGAGCAGACTTTCTGGATGGCCAAAAGTTTTTCTGAACTCTAATTGTTCAGCTTAAAAACGGGCAATATTTTGTCCTTATTTGAAAGGGGCATAGTAGCAACAAATCATAGAATCAATCACCAGGTTGGAAAAGACCCATCAGATCATCGAGTCCAACCATTCCTATCAAACACTAAACCATGCCCCTCAGCGCCTTGTCCACCCGTCCCTAAACACCTCCAGGGAAGGTGACTCAACCACCTCCCTGGGCAGCCTCTGCCAGTGCTCAATGACCCTTTCTGTGAAAAATTTTTTCCTAATGTTCAGCCTGAACCTCTCCTGGCAGGGCTTGAGGCCAATGCAGCAAAAGGGTGAGCCACTGAGATTGCAAGTGGTAAATGAGCGCCTTTCAGGTATGGAAAATGAGGAGTTACTTAAAAAACAGACCTTGCTACCCTAGAGGCCCAGCGTCAGCATCTATAATGGCTGCATGAAGGAACTTGTTGATATAACAAAATCTGTATCAATTAAACAAGTATGTGTGACACTGGTTTAGTGCCACTTTTTTAGTGTGTGTGTAGGTTTGTTGTGTGTGTAATATTCACTTGCCATAAGCAAGCCTTCGGAAGGAGTGGTTTTGGGGAGCAGCATAGAAAACAGCCCTGCTGACATGGTGTGATGCTAGTAAGATGCAATGAGTAAAGTATTATAAGCGGAACAAGTAGAATGGTCCCTTTTGAGTGCTTTTGCACTTACTGTGATGGGCATGTTGTCAGCAGTAAGAGCTGCCATTAGCCTTTAGGCACAGATCCAGAGCTGGAGAGAATAAAATGATCACCTTGGCCTTGAGTCTAGCACACCGGTGTATATCAGATGTACTAGACTGCCTTGCGTTATAGGTTTCTTTGGCTTTTTTTGCTCCTCACTATAGGTGCTTAGTGACTGTGTAGCAGATGACAAAAGCCTGGGCACTTTCTATGGGCCTAGGCAACAGCTGACAGGAGTCTGGATGTTCCTAGCAGAAACCAAGCCATGCTGCACTTTGCAGCTCCGGGCTTCAGCGATTTACCTTCCAGAGGAGACACTGCCCACGTACTGTCCAGAGTCCGATGACAGTCATTGGAATTAAATAAAGTCTCAAGAGAATCAAAGCATGATGAACTACAGATGACTGAGTTTGAAACAGCAACAGAGAGAGCTAAGGCAATATTGGTTATTTGTGAAGTGAGTTGTCCTGTAGTCCTACGTATTTTGCAGAATTATGTGTCTGAAGGCAGTGTAGAACCCTCTTGCTTTTCTCCTGCAGGTACATGCTGTATCATCTCGCTCTGCACATGCGTAGCTGGGATCAATTTTGAGTTATCTCGCTATCCTCGCTATGTCTATGGGCTGCCAGAGGACATCAGTCATGGCTATGGCTGGTCCATGTTCTGTGCCTGGGGAGGCCTGGGCCTCACCTTGCTGGCTGGGTTTCTCTGCACATTGGCCCCATCACTCAACACTTCTCGGGCGTCTGTACAAAAACCCAGACAAGAAAATGGGGCCGTGTGACCTCAGAGGGAGCGAGGAGAGACTCTGGAAAGCGCAGCCTGGGCAGAGCTGTTGGTTTAACACCGGGAAGAGGTGGCATGTCAGCGTGTGGAGAGCAGTGCCATAGCTATGGAAATACCAGCCTATGGAATGCTGCTACAGCCTCCAGCCGCAGACAGAGACATTGCAAGTAACTCCAGGTTTGAATTATTGCCGATTTGCTCATTGATTGTTTCAGGGGGACAGTTCTTTTCATTTGTTTTTTCTTCTGTTTACAAGGGATTAAGTCCAAGGCTGTGTCTTTTTTTGTGCTGTTTTTTGAACTGTACCTCCATGGTCCTGTTATTGTCCAGTTGTAAGGGATGTTTACGCACCAACTCTATTGCTGCAGGTCTGTGTAATTCAGACCCAAAACAGGGCAAGGAGCTATGTGAAGTTGGCTTGAACACTTTTGCAACAGGCGTGTCTAGTGTTGGCTCAGGCCATCATTTCCCAAAAGAACCTTGATCTAAGCTGAGGTTTAGGCCAAAGAATTAGCCCATTCTTAGTATTAACTCCTTTAAATCAGAAATCTGTGCTATTCCATGCTGTACTAGGGAGCTATTTACTTACTGCTAAAGCTGTTTCCAAAAGGAGCCAGCTGTAACTGAGCAGGAAGACTCTCAAAAAACCTCTTACTGGCTTTAGGAGAGGAGGGGAAGGTTTTCTTCAGCGTCTTACACAGGTAAGGTTACTCGTTTGGCTAATGAATATACCCTTATTTTAATGGGGAGGTGTATGCACCATGCAGCTTTAAACTATTCCACTAGAGGCCAGGGTATGTTTCTGAAAGTGTGTCATAGTTTGAGCTGCTGGGATCAACTTTCACCCCTCACAACTAACTTGTGGGTGCACCTCCTGTTCTGTGAAAGGAGATGAGCAATTCTTCCCCAAGCTCAAAAAGCAGTACTGCTACAATAGCAGAAGATATACAGCCCCCTCAGATATTAACGTCCAAAGGAACCACAATGTATTTTCCTCAGGAACACATGGCTTCTGCTCACTTCACCACTTACCCCTTTCTAATGTCAAATGCCCCCTGAGCACAGCATGTCAAGAACATGCATGCTCCACTGGAATAAGCTCCCTCTCCAAAATGAGCAGTAAGGACCTTGGAACCAGTGCAAGTACTAGGGCTAACTCAGGAACATCAGCCAAAGTACGCTGGGGTGCATTTTTCCATCTGTTCTTTCTTCCCTCACATCCCTGCCCCTCTCCCAAGTGTCCAAAAACTGCACAGGTAAAGATGAGATGGCCAGCATTTGGAGATGTTTACATTGTATTTAAAATACAATACAGTGGCATGTAAGATACTTAATGCTAAGTGTATTTATGAAAAGTGTAATTTTTAAATGGAAGTTGTAATTCTCAACTGGCATTAAAAGTACTGAAAGACTTCCTCAGTGGATGAAACCTTGAATTCTTTCTGACTAACTACCAGACTGATTCACCAGAGTTCACATACATAGCAGCAGTGGTGTTAAAGCCTCCAAAGTCAAGTTTAAATGATAAAGTTAAAACATCATTGATGTGTGAATCGTGTTCACTTCTCTCTTGCAAAATGAGTGTTAGTCCAAAAGTTCCAAGGACTGACAAAGCTGTACAATCTGTTCACTGGTTGCACAGGTAAAAACAGGGGATGCTGTCTGAGCTGCAGTTCATTAATTTTGAAGTACACTTACTGCAGAATAACCTGTTGGTCCTCATCCAGAAGTAGCAGAGCAGGATTTATTTCAGTTCTAGCAGGAGGAGGCTCCAGTGGCAATATGACAGGCACTGTGGACAGCAGGTTCTCACCTTCCCTTTGCAGATGTAAAACCACTAAGCAAGGGCAACAGCCCCAACACATCATGGATTTGTTTTTAGGGGGAAAAAATGTTTTATTTTTTCCAGACAGAAAGTAAGTGGTACAGTCCAATCTAGTCCTGTCTTCTGCCAAGGCCTTGACTAGGCAGAGATCAGGCATAGTACTGCAGATTGGCTTTTTTCTTTGCTTGAACCTCCAGGATTCCTTCCATGTAGTCCTCATGGGTGAGCTCTGTAGCTCCACGGCGGAGGGCAATCATCCCCTACCCAACAAGACAGGATTTAGAGAGGGCATGTGAGCACCACCTCAGTTCAAAGTGATCACTCTATGCTAGCTTTCACATTTCTCTCCTATCAGTGCTGGCTGCTGCAGAGGAATACTTACCGCTTCAACACACACAGCCTTGCACTGGGCTCCATTGAAATCATCTGTGCAGCGAGCCAGCTCCTCATAGTTCACATCAGGGCTGATATAAGTAGGAGGGGGGAAAAAACAAGTCTGAGAACATGTACCAAATAGAAAAAGTGAAGTATGGCACTTTCTTAAAATCCAACACCGAGCTCTCAACAAAAGACAGCACCTACCACTCCACAGGCCTGCGGTACCATCATGAGTGGCAAACACACCCCCAGAAGGCAATGCCTCTTCCATACCTGACATTCATTTTGCGTGAATGGATCTGCATAATTCTAGCTCTGGCCTCCTCATTAGGCATTGGGAACTCAATCTTGCGATCTAATCGTCCGGAGCGGAGCAAAGCTGGGTCCAAGATATCAACCCGGTTGGTTGCAGCAATCACCTAAGTAAAAGAAAGATTCTCAGTCTAAGGCAGCTGGAGGACAGGCCTGTCCTCCCCAAGGATCCACCAAGCTTCTTCCCTAGACACTGCTTTCCATCCCCTGCTAGAGCACCCTAGACCTCAGCAGCACTCTCTGCTAGATCCCAACCTTGACTTGCGTGTTGGGCTGGAAACCATCAAGTTGATTGAGCAGCTCCAGCATGGTCCTCTGCACCTCCCGATCACCAGCCTTCTCACTATCAAACCTGAGGAGGAAACATGGGTAAAACGATCAGCATGAACCTGACCACTCTGCCCCCGAGTATTTCATGTCATAAAAAGACAGAACGACTGCAGTTCACACCCTTTGGCCAAGCCCTTCCAAATTCCTCCTTGAACCTACAGAAAGTCCTACCTTGGACTGTGACTGGAATAACTGTCAGTCTCTGTATGCCTGATACAGTTATCAGAAAAGTTTTTTACAGCGGGAAATGATCAGATGGATCCTGAGTCTCATGTACTTCACTCATAAGCCCAAGTATTGCAGCAACTGCTGCCTGTGACCGGCTTTATACTCTTGTTTCTGAATAGGCCTATGCTTTAAGCTAGGCTTTCCTCACATACACAGGCAAAGGGGGCTGCTAGGCTGCCCTCAAAAGCTTCGCAACATGGCCTACACCTCACCTTTTAGTGCCAATGGCATCCAGTTCGTCGATAAAGATGATAGAAGGAGCTTTCTCCTTGGCTAGAGCGAAAGCATCACGTACCAGCTTAGCTCCATCACCAATGAACATCTGCACAAGTTGTGGACCTGCAAGCTTCAGGAATGTAGCCTGGCAAGTAAAAGAGAATCCTGTGCTTTGTTTCTCAATAGGGTCAGTACCGACTACTACAGAAAGCCCTTAATTAAAATAAGCAAACAGACAAGAAAAGCCCAGCCTTTGTACCACCAGTTTGAATGTATGACCCCACTCCCCTTGGAAGTGTTCTTACTCTTTTTCAGGTACTAGTCTACAGCAGCATAGGCTTTCAAAGGTTCCTTTTACCTTGGTCTGGGCAGCACATGCTCGAGCTAAAAGTGTCTTCCCTGTTCCTGGAGGCCCATACATAAGGACTCCTTTGGGTGGCTGTATGCCCAAGTTTTCAAATTTCTCCTTATGATTCATTGGCAGGACAATGGCCTCCACAAGCTACAGCAAAAGAAAAATATTAATCCATAAACCCATTCTCCTCCACAGACTCAGACAGCCCACTTTGAGCTGAAGTTCTGACCTGAAGTTCAAAGACTTCAAAATCCTCAGTCAGACCAGAAACTAAAAATAAAGTATCACCTCTTGGATTTGTTTATCCAGCCCCCCGATGTCACTGTACTGCTCTGTGGGTCTCTCATCCACCTCCATGGCTTTCACCCGTGAGTCATATTCCGTAGGTAGAGTCTCCAGGATCAAGTAAGAATCTTTGTTCACACCCTGTAAACAAGTCCTTTGCTTTTAACAGGCCCTTCAGACAGCAAGTAGTAAACACACAATCGAAGATGCTTTGCTAGACCTCAAGGATGCAGGAATAACCAGCTTTGACAATGGTACTCCTCAAATCACCATAGCTAACCTAGCACGTTGTAAAAAGAAGGAGGCCAATTTACTTGCAACGCAGAAGACTGGGTTTAGAAAGCTTACTAGGGGACATCTGAATTTTCAGCACCTAAATTGTATGTATAAAGATGCCCCCTCTCCCCAGCTTCTTCTCTAAACTACAAATACGACTGAGCCCATAATATCTATTCATTAAAATTTTAGTACAGAAATGGTCTTGGAGAAACCTGGACAGATTTCTCTCCTTTCTAAAGGGCAAGACACATGCAATTTGCTGGCCAGCATCTTATCTAACAGTCAACAACAGCATCACTTACCACTAGGTCTCCAGGCTTCAACTTCTCAGCATCAACCAACCCGATAACAGGCAGGAAATATGTCTGAAGGAAAGGAATCAAAATAAGCAAAACCAGCCGTACTAAGATAGGGTCCTTTTCACCACTCCTCACACCTCATCTGGGCACACGGGTCTTACCTGTCGTGTAGAGGTCTTGATCACAGCACACTTGCCCTTTCTCTGGGAATCCAGGTCAATGTTCGCTCCATCCTCCTCTTGGTCATTGGGGTCAACATCCAGCAGCTGAAAATCAGAGTGAGAAATTTCCTGACACTGTAACCAGATTAGCAGGATGACCCCAGGGTTAATGCTTCAAAATTAAATGCAGAAGGAGAAAATAAACTTCCTACTATCCATCAGCAATAAAATCCTGAAAGTATTAAAGCTCCCCTATAAAAATTCATTTCTTCCTTTCTGCATGAAGCAGCACACAGTAACACGTAGAAAGATGTGATAAAGTCCAGAACAAAGCAGTAGCTAATAGCACCAATTTCTCCTCCCATTACAGCAACTAATATTAAGCCTTAAGTTCACTAGGTTCTAGAACAGCAGTAGAAACCAATCCCCTTTTTAAGCAGGTCAGCAAAATTACTCAACTACAAAATGAGTGTGATGTAGTAACAAAGCCACCACTTTTCATTCACTGTCTCAGAAGTTTCAGAAAGTATGTACCGAATTTCGTGTGCCCAAGTCTACATTAAGCAAGACTGTGTCACCCTTCAATGGGCTGTGTTACATACAAATAAACAACAGCCACCACATAAGGAACAACCCAGACAAGAAGTGAGCAAGTGATGAGCGCTTCCAGGTCACAAACAGAACTCACAGCAAAACCTGAAAGTCCTGGCTCTAGGAGCATCAGCAGTTTGAGAATACGCCATGACTCAATTTACTGGTGAGCACCCTCACTCTTCTCCCTCCTGATACACACTGCACACACTTCTCACATTGCTGTGAAAGTGTGCACCGCTCTCACCTCAATAACGTTAGAGACAAGGTATGGCAGGGTTTTGTTCACTTTGATCTTCTCGCTGTTCTCTTTGATCTTGTCTTTCATGGCCTGGAGCTCATGGGTCACTCTCAGTACTTCACTCTTCATGATCTGGAATCAGGACACAAAAGAAAGAGGCAGGAATATTATCAGAAGACTAAAGCAAAAAAAAATGGACACATTATTATGAAACAGTTATAAAAAACATAAATCTGAGGAAACAGTAGTTATAAAGGGAAACAGTTTTTATTAAAAGAGGAAAAGCCAACAAATCAGCCAAAATTGGTTAGTCCAGTCCATTCTGGTCTCCAAGTAATTGATATCCCCGAATAATTTCTTCCCAGTGTCAGTGGATAACCTTAGCCTGATCAACCCATCAGCTGAGAGGGTTGCAATATGACCTAGACAAGGATAAGAACTCAATAAGGCCACCATGGTTTTCCTTTAAATATTTACAGATACACAGGTAACTAGACATACACACATGTACATATCTGCACACATGCACATATACACATTTTAAAATTATGTTTTGCTGGAGTTAAAGAACTGTGTTCTGGAAGCGATGACATACCATAGCTTGGGAACAAACACCCAGAAAGACCTTAAAATGAGAGTGTTCCAAGAGTAAACTGAAAAGTAAACAAAGTATGAACAAGGAACAGCAGAACTGCGGCTTGTGTCTACCAAGAGCAGTGGGATTAGCAGGATTAACAGCATCTTTGCAAAGAGATGTACCACCACTGCTTCCAACAGAACAAATGAAAACTGAGGTGCCGTTTCTAGAACACTACTCTGCTCTCCAGAACCATGCGTATCAAGACCTACGTATGACAAACAAATATACTAGCTGCCTCTATCAGGGATTAATACTTTTTGTTCTTAAAAGTAAAGCATTCAACACTAGAGTAATATCCGGTACTTGTTCCCCACACAGCCAGCCAGGTCCTTTGCAGTACAGTGGAACGTGATCTCTAGTTCAAAGCAGGGTCAGCTGTGGGCTCTCAGTAGGTTGCTCGGGGCTTTGCCCAGCTGAAATCTTGAAATCTTCCAAGGACAGAGACTATACAATTTCTCTGCCCGACTGCCCTCACAGTGACAAGGTCATCTGCATACCCCTCTGGAACTTCTCATTTTTTCAATTTATGGCCACTAATTTATGGATTGAATTAACCTTGGCCACGGCTTCAATAAGACAATAAGATGCTTTCAATAGGAAAAAAGGAAACCAAGCACACATTAGTAGCAGGACAGAAAGCTCAAATTCTTACATCTTTATATATTAACTTTTCTGAGGCTTTTACTACTACTGTAGTCAATGGCTCAAGGTCTGTATGGAGACCAGCAATGAGTGGTGTCCCTCAGGGGTTCATATTGGGACTGGTACCATTTCACATCTTCATTAATGACAGACAGTGGGATTAAGTGCATCCTCAGCAAGTTTGTTGACAACATCAAGCCGAGTGGTGTAGTCGACATGCATGAGGGACAGGATGCCATCCAGAGGGACCTGGATGAGCTTGTGAAATGGGCCTGCACAAAACTCACGAGGTTCAACAAAGCTGCAAAGTCTTCCACCTGTGTCAGGGCAATCCCAAGCACAAATACAGGCTGGGGGATAAAGGGATTGAAAGCAGCCCTAAAGAGAAGGACTTGGGGCTAACGGTGGATGAAAAGCTGGACCTGAGTCAGCAATGTGCGCTTGCAGCCCAGAAGGCCAACCGTGTCCTGGGCTGCACCAAAAGAAGTGTGACCAGCAGGTTGAAGGAGACAGTTCTGCCCTTCTACTCCACTCTGGTGAGACCCTATCTGGAGTTACTGCATCCAGCTCTAGAGTTCTGGGCAAAGAAAGTCGTAGGCCTGTTGGAGCAAGGGCCACAAAAACAATCAGTGAGATGGAACACCTCTCCTATGAGGAAAAGCTGAGAGAGTTGGGGTTGTTGAGTCTGGAGAAGAGAAAGCTCTGGGGAGGCCTTATTGTGGCCCTTCAGTAGTTAAAGGGGGCTTATAAGAAAGATAGGGACAGGCTTTTTAGCAAGGCCTGTTGTGCTAGGACATGGGATAATGGCTTTAAACTAGAAGAGGGCAGATTCAGACTAGATATTGGGAAAACACTTTTTTACAGTGAGGGTGAGGGTGGTGAGGCACTAGAACAGGTTGCTCAGAGAGGTGGCAGATGTCCCATCCCTGGAAACATTCTAGGCCAGGCTGGATGAAGCTCTGAGCAACCTGATCTGGTTGAAGATGTCCCTGCTCACTGCAGGGGGTTTGGATGGGCTGGGCTTTGAAGGTCCCTTCCAACCCAAACTATTCTATGATTCTACTAACTGTAATGGAAAACACCTATAAGAAAAGAAGTTCTGTACCAACAGTAAGTGCGTTTATACCGAACACTAAAGCCCTCAGGACAGGTCAGCGTTGTCTGGCTGATGCTCACGTACATTTTCCTCCCTTTCCTGGAGAGTCACACAGTTTGAAAACAAAAAGTTTGTGAACCCCACCGAAGCAACCATAGCACCAAATGCTCTCAGGAGAACCAGTTACACCTGAACCTTACAAAATTCAAGGACAAATACAAACCCCTGCATCTGGGAAGAACAAGCACTTTGCAGCAATACAGGCTGGCTGAGGAACAGCTGAGCTGAAAGGGACCTGGAGGTCTCCAAGGACAACAAACACAAGCCAGCAACATTCCCTAATCACAAGGGTGGCAAACAGCGTCCTGAGCTGTACTAATAGGTGTGTAGCCAATAGATGAAGGAAAATGATCATCTCCCTCTACTCAACACTTGTTAGATCCTGTCTACAGCATTGCACTTTTAGCCCAGTTTTACCTCCTCCATACAGCCATACAGGTCCACAACGAACTGGATAAACTGGACTGGGTTCAGCACGGTGCCACCAAGATGGCCAGAGTGCTGGAACACAGGCCCTGTGAGAAGTAGCTCAGGAACTGGGCTTGTTCAGCTGGAGAAGAGAACTGCTGGGGAAGGTATCAAAAAAGGCAGAACCAGACCCTTCACCGAGTGCACAGTGAGCAGATGAGACAACAGACAAACATTGATACAAGACATGTTTAGGCTGCATGTAAAGCTAATCAGTCAAGCCGCAGCACAGAACGTGCAACCTCCGTCCTCAGTGGCTTTCAAGATCCAACCAGATAAAGCCCTGTGCAGCCCGGGTTATGGCTGACCCTGCTTGGAGCAGGACAGGCTAGACACCTGCTGGAGTCTCTTTCAACCTGAATCACCTGATAATACCACCTCACCTCATAGCATGTTCCAAGTAAAGGAACAGGCTTCCCTTGCACCTATGAGGGCTGGGAAGACTCGTGCACCTTCAGCCAAAGCATCCACACTGGGAGGGCTCCATACAACAACCCCCTCAGCCTCCCCGGGTCACGGCTCTTTTAGTTTTTTACTTTGGCCCCGCGTTCGGGGGTGGCTGCGCCTCGGCCCAGTTCCCCCGGCGCTACCTTGATCTCGTTGTCGAGGAGACGCGTTCGCTGCACAATCTCTTCCGTGGACATCTTCAGCACCTCCTCGCCGACGCCATCCTGCGGGGACACAACGACAGCGTCACCCCCGGCCCGTGCCGACCCCGACCCCGACCCCGGCCCCGGCCCTCACCTCGGACTCGTCCCACACCGACGCCATCTTCCACCCGCACGGCTAGCGGATGCCCGGCGGCAGATTCGCCACGGCTCACCCCAGGGAGTGCGGTGGGGAAGCAGCGGGAAAAGCAACACGAGAATCCTGCACCCGTTTCTTTTTCTTGTCCTAGTCGTGCCTCTCGGTGCCCAACCGCGGCCCTGCGCCCGGGAGCGCGGCCCGGCGGCTTTGACGAATCTGCCGCCGGGAGATCCGCGCGGGTCATGTGACAGCGCCCAAATCTGCTGAGCGATGGCCCCGCCGCCATCTTGGGGCGGGGCCGTGAGGGGGCGGGGCCATGGGCGCGCGCGTGACAGACGGGGGCGTGGCGCAATAGGGCCGGCCGAGGGGGCGGAGCAGGAGGCGGGGCCAGGGCGGGGGCGGGCCAGGGGTGCGGGGGCGTGGGCAGGAGGGGCGGGGCAATGGCGGAGGTGTGCTCAGAATAGAGTGCGTGGTCAGTGCAGTGGGAGCGGCCAACTGAGGGGCGTGGGCCAGGGGCAGCAGGCGTGACCATGGCGGGAAATGGGGCGTGGTCATACCAGAGGGCGCGGCCAAACCGCCGTGAATGGTCACTAGAGGCACGACAGGGGGCGTGGTCATCACGGAGGGGGCGCGGCCCTCCCCCACCGCGCGGGCGCGGAGGTAGCGGGCGCGCGTTCCCGTAGGTGCCGTTTATTGCGGTCAGTGCCGGTACAGAGAAGCCCGCCGGAACGAGGCGAAGCCGCTTCTTGACCCGTTCCCGCCGCCGCCAGGCGCGTCGCGGAGGCCCCCAGTACCCGCTCCCCCCCGCCCCGGTTGTCAGACGTATCCGGGCTTCACCGAGGAGCGGCGGCAGTTGGGGCAGCCGCGGGTCCCGTTGGTCTGGAGGCACCTGCGGAGGGAGGAGCTCGGTTAGGGGCGAGCCGAGGCTCCTCAGGAACGCAGGGACGGAGGTTGGATCCCTGGAGGCACCTCAGCAACTTCCTCCCCCCGTGCTGCTGGAGACAAAGCCGCACCAGCGCCTTTGATACTGATTGTGTTGTCGCTGTGAGGCCACGTATCAAATTCTTAATTTTCAGAACTAAGTGGTGTATTAAACTCGTGTTTCTTCCTAAAATAAAATGGCAGTACAGCTGCCTTCCTGCATGGCATCACCACACTCGCAGGCTGGACACCTTCAGCTTGGTGCAGCTCTAGACAAGAGATAAAGTACGGGGATTTGGGGGAAAAATCCGAACGATTCTCCCCAAGAGGGATTAAATACAAATCTGCAAACGGGGCTAAGCACCTACAATGGTGCTACAATCACTTCACGCTGGTGAACAATTACTTTAGAGGACAGAAGCCTGAGTGGGATGAATATTGCTAAATCTCACCCTTCAAGGTCATGAGATTCACAACATTGCAGAAGCCTGTTGCAGACATAGGTAAGCAGGACAAAGACCCAGGGAACATCCTCCATAGGGCTGTCCTACGCTGGGCATGAACAGCTCTTATGACTAATGTTGGGGACAAGGATCTTTAGTAGTTCCAGCTCATTACTTTAAGTGGAAGAAGTGGGAGCAGGGCAGTGCCTGGAGCTGGTTGTTCTTCTCCCCAATGGACTCTCCACACATGCCACAGTACAGCTCCATCTCCTCCACACATTCATGGAACTTCACTACATGGTCACGCAATTCTCGCTGCTGCCCCTTTGTGCGATAGATCCTTTCACACAGGCAGTGGAGCTTCAGCAGGCCAAGCTGCACGTGAAGGGTAAAAACATAAGAAAAGTGAACAACAAGGTGAAGAAAGAGAGAAACATCAGCACAGGAGGCTGCCCAAGGGATAGGATCGGTCTTAAGGACATTTGTCTTGGCACTACCTGCTGCTAACCCTACTTCCTTGTTATACTAAAGAGGTCACCAGGTTTGAAGTACTCTGCTGCTTCTTTTGTCAAGATGGTTTTCCTGAGCTATCTATTATATACACTGCGTTTCACTTCCATTTGCCTCCAGGCAGCCCCGCGGTTCAGCTGCTGCTCAGGGCAATAGTATTTTTCAAGAAGAGACCCCTAGTCCTCTAGCTCTCTAGTTGTTTCATACTCCATTTTTAAGGCTTCCCATTCCCCTTTGTTTATCCCTCTGTGACTCCTCCCTCACTTTTCAGACTTGCACACTGATGATCATCTGTGCAAAGGCCCACAACTAAACACTTCATAACAAAGCAAGCCCAAGCATCAGCTGGTTAACATGGACATGTTAATAGGCAATAATAACTCTGGATACTTTAACGTTTGGCTTCTTACATTGCCTGACACTACAGACAGTGCTGAAGAGAAGCTGTAGGATCCTACCTTGTTCCCTAGTCCCTCAGCCAGCTCCTGTGCCTTTTCAATGCTTTCTAGAGCCTGTGAATAGAAAGCATGCATCATCAGTCCTCAGTCCGGTATATCAAAACCAGACTTCTATGAATGTCCTATGGGAATTATTAAAAGAAAAAGGTAAAGAGGTACAGAGTAGGATTTGGATAAACAAACATCCCTGCAGAGCTGGAGATGCAAGATAGCAGTCTAGCAGATTTCCCTCCCCTCCCAGAAGTTCCTTCGTAAGAAAAGTTTGGTTTCTGAAAGACCACAAATCATCCAAGAGCTACATTTCTGTTCCAGCCACACTGTGCAAAGTAGGGGTATGATGTTAGAGGGAATACAGAC
Organism: Phaenicophaeus curvirostris; assembly: GCF_032191515.1. Taxonomy (NCBI): domain Eukaryota; kingdom Metazoa; phylum Chordata; class Aves; order Cuculiformes; family Cuculidae; genus Phaenicophaeus; species Phaenicophaeus curvirostris. The sequence goes on along the minus strand of NC_091396.1, from coordinate 28,153,422 downwards.
TTATTTAAGCTCAGTCACACGTAGTCATTGAGGTTGGCATGAAGCACAAGCAAAGCAAGCCTTTTTCACATTCTACCCTTTGGTTCAATAATCGTTGGGTAACTCTAATTTCCCTTGTACAAGAGGGGAGGAAAGGGATCAGCACCACCAACACCATGCTTTTCCATCTTTTCCCTGCTGTTCATATATCCACTTTGTCCTACTTACACATGGCGTGATGTAGGAGTATACTGCTATCCATCTTTTTCAATCTGAAGGAAAGTATTTAGCATAGCAGCTGTTACACCAAATGAGTGCCTACTTTACCCTAGATGCCACAGTGTTCCTCACTGTTCTGATCATCAGTCCCTGTTTTCCAGAACTACCTAGATCTGCTTTGGATTTGTCCAAGGGGAAGAAGAGGTCTCCCTTGTGATGCAGTATTTTCAGGAGGAACATTATAAAATTTCTACCCCATAGTTTGTCTTTACTGTTATTCTAGGAGAAAATAACCAGAGGAGATGAAAGAATGCACCTTGAATGCAGAGAAATAGCATTAGACCTGTGGTGGCAGCAACAGCCTAGAATAAGGAACTTGTAGAAGAGGGAAGCAGGAACTGAAGGCTAGCAGGTAGAACATAACTGAGAGCTGTGCCTAGGAGAGAGACTGTGTACTGGAAAACCTTGGAAGTAAATGACCAGGACTAAGAATCAAAGTGAAGTGTATGGGGTTGGGGAAGAGATGCTGAAAAGTCCAGGGGACAGTTTGTCTTGAACAGGAATATGAGGCTGCGCAAGAGTTTGGGCAAGCAGGCTGTGACAGCAGACTGGGAGAATCTGCGATAGTATTGACTGCATGCAAATGAAAGAAAACTAACTAAGGAGATTGTGAAAAAGGAGGAAGCTAGGACAAGAACAGGGAATCTGGAAGTGGGAAGTTAGCAAGCTGCTTTATTAGGTAACTGATACTGGGATGAGTAGGATGAGAAATGGAAACTGGGACTTGCAAGTCGAGGAACAGGCCTGGGTGAGTATTCAGGGCTGTGACACTTGAGGGCATATATGGGGCATAAGGCCCCTGACCACCAGGGTAGACTTCTCTCTAGTGCCTGAAACAGAAAATAGGATTCATCTATTCACTCTCTCCCTTTGTGGGTTTTGGTGAGATTAGGACTTTGTGCAAAGCCCTCACCAGGCTTGTGATATCAGAAAGTGGCAATGGTGGAGTTAGGGTCAGCAGATGTAGGGGTTTGATGAGTGCTCTGAATTTTTTCTCATGTAGAGGCCTACCTGCTGTGTCCTGTCCCATTCTTTTGAATATGAGTTATGAGGCAGGGAAGGGGTTACACAAAGCAAAGTTGAAGTCCACAGTTTTTTCTTCCATTACAAACATAATGGTTACTGAGACTGCAAGGTGTATCTTACCCAACTAATTCCCTGCTGCAGGCAACTCAGATGCTAACAGCACCTGGAACTTGTCTTTTCTGACAAATTGAACTAAAATTCTTTGTGTCTCATATGAGTGATAAGAGAGAATTTTCATCATACCTACACCCACAACAGGATCCTGCTGTGGTACTGTGCAAGCATCCCAGATTATACAGTGCTGGTTCAAGGCTAACGTTTAAGCATCTCATTCTTCAGCCCAGTAACGTTCCTGCAGAATGACCTGCTGCATCTAGAGCAATCTAGATTTTAACACACATACCCTGCCTAAGCATTTTCAAAATAAGTAACTTCACCCTCTTGTACTATACTGACCAGTTGTCTATTCCCAAATGATTTTCCACTCCTATTTCTCAGTTTCATATCACAGTTTATATACCTTCAAAAGTTTTTCTAGGAATTTGATGCCATGTTTGTCTGAAAAGCACATGGTGGAGCTGTAGAGCTGTCTAAATATCATCTCTATCAGAATAATGAGCTCAGTCATATAGCTAAAAAGTAGGCAGTGGAATCTATTTCAGAGCATGAGCATAACCTGATTGCCTACAATGGCAGGAGCAGGCTTCCTTCCCTCAGGGCTGCTTTCTCAGGGTAGAGTTTTATGTCATCAGCACTGACAAATCAGACAGTTCTGTAAGTTTGCAGGCTGACTCAGAATGGATGTCCATACTGTTAGAAATAAATTCCTAGGTGAGAGGGACTATTCAGAGAAATATAACCAACCTTGTTGGCAGAACTAAGGGCTGCAGGTCTCTATTGCACTTTGATGGGTGTACAGTTCAGAAAAAGACTGTATGCTCTGATCTTGTCTAACAAAATTATGTAGAAGCAAGCTTGTAACTGACCTTGTCCAGCTCCTTCTGCATCATCCAGCACTTAGTCATTCCTAGCAGCACCTGGATCAGGCCCAGGCGGTTTCCAATCTCTGTCATGATGCTCATGGAGGAATCATACCGAGGAAAGGCTGTCTGCAGAAGCAGGGAGGAAAATACATGTTTTGCTATGGCTTGCTTTTCACACCCTCTTGCTATCCCCTCTGTCCTTCTTGGCAGGAAAAAGCTGTACCTGAATGTCTTTGCGGCTGCGGTGGATATCTGCAAAGCACAGCAGACACAGCGCTTGCAGAGGCCGGTCACCATGCTGCAGGGCAATCTTCATGGACTCCTGAAAGAAATTGCCTTTGGTCAGTAACAGAGCTTGTTCCTGGTTCAAAACCGCAGGGCTGGGACTGTGCTCTCCAGCCACTGAAAGGTCAGCTCCAAACAAATGGCATAGTCTTTTTAAAGCTAGTAAAGACTTGTTCATGTATTCCCAACCAAGGGCCACTCACAGCCCCAAACTTTGGAGGCCCTCTGTGAAGCAGGGACATCTAGAGTCAAGTGTGAATGCCATAGCATCTCTCTTCCTCCCAGTTCTGGAGGGAAAATCCCCTTGCAGAGACCTCCGACAGCTCCCTACTGCCTGCACCCTATACCTCACAGCAGTCCATAGCATCTGCCAAGCGCCCCAGCTTCCGATAGGCCACTGCCATGTGATATTGGCTCATTGCACGGTACTTCAAGCTCCAGCCCATTCCATAATCATTCACCAGTTCAGCTGCTTTACATGGGAAGAACAAGGCTTTCTCGTAGTCCTGTAAGGCAGCCAAGCAGACAGACAGCAGTTACAGCAAAAATTAAGCAAAAAGGAAAGAAAAAAAAAGCAACCTTTTTTTTAGTTACTAACGCTGCAACAACTAGCAGTTTTCTGTACACCTTTCAACTCCTGCTGCTTCTCTTCCATATGCTGTATTACACTAGATATTTTCTCTGGATATCAAACTGTGGAAGGTAGAATTGCTATCTAGTGAATTCATATTATCCTCTGGGTTCAGGACACTGGGGCAATGACACAGCAAATGAATTTTACATAATATACCATTAGCTTTACACTGCAGGAACCATTTTTCTTCCCCTATAACCAAAGGCTGAAAACTTCCCCTGCTCTTACATCATCTCTGCTTTCAACATTTACATGGAGCCCTCCTTCTCCATATGGTGAGCCAGGATCTCCGAGAGGCTGTTTGTTGGAGGAAACAGGAACAAAATCATGGCCTCACCAAATCCACCATAAGTCATAACACAACACATTTTACTTCTTAAGCATCTTTCTGCATTGAAAGTGTTTTAAAAAGAAACCTGATTTTACAATAAGTACATGAAACTATTATCTAAATATCTAAAACTATTCTCAAGTAAGTTACACAAGACTACAAAAATGAAAAAGTACTCATATTTTTCAATTCTCCAAGATGCACAAAGTAAACCAGAAGTTTTTAGAATTTCCTTTTTCCTTTCCTATTTCATACCTTAACAGTATCCAGCACAATGTTCTTTTATTTATTTTTGGTATCATGAGGGAAGTTTAGTGGAAGTTTTCAACACTGCAGTTGGTGAATCTTCCATTAGTGACAAAAATCAAGACTTTGTGAGGAAAATCTATTTTGTTGCTCTTTGTAATAGAAGTTGGAACTAGCTTACCACAGTTTCTCAGTACTTCACTTTCTATAGTTTTTTTTTTTTTTCTCACATTACCGCACCTTTATTTGGGTGTAGAAGTTCCCGAGGCTGCAGCAGACTCGACACTCCAACATCTTGTCATCGTTGTTGTGTGCGTAGCGTAAAGCTTTCTCAAAGCACTCCAAAGCCTTCTGGAAAATGCTGAGGCCCAAGAAGGCATTGCCCATGCTGAGGCTCACCTGGCCGTTCAGCTTCAGGCTTACTGTGGTACCCTGCATGTTCAGGCACGTCTTACAGTAAGAGATTGTTTTCTGGAATTCACAGAGTTTCTCATTGCTGCGAGCCAGGTTTAGGTAGCTCTCTGTAAGGTAATCCGGGTCTTCCAGCTCCCGTGCTGTGTCAATCTGTACCACTGCAAACTTTAAGTAGAAAAGATAAGTGTTTATAAAACCATGTAGTTTATTTATGTACAGCTCAAAGACTCACAGAGTAGCACCCTGTACTGGAGATGCAGCTCATCTCTGAGCTGGGCAGAGAAGTCAAGCAGCACAGACTCAGAAGCAACGTATATATTGAGCAGTTTAAATCTGGTGGTTTAAAAAGCCTACAAGCAGTCTGAAGGAACCTCCCCCTCTCTCCACACAGTCTCTGGGGCAAGGAAGATGAACCAGGCTGGTGGTTTGTGGAAAAAAATTGTTGAATAGCCCTAAAGAGAAGCAGGTGAAGAAGGAAGCATTTGACACAATGTAACTCAGTTTTCTTTCACTTTCTCTGGAATTCTTGTGATATTGAAGTACTCTATTTATAAAAGAAAGTAAGCGAGCTCCTTTCATCAATTTTATGCTAACAAATTGCAGTATTGACATTTTCTGTTCTATAACCTTCAGGATTCACTGCATAGTCTTCTAAAATGACTTGAAGTCTTTTTATTTTAGATTGCCAATTTGTATGAGCAGGGACTCTTCTGTGTTTTGTGATGATAAATAAATACTTTGCAATTTTCTCAGAATAATTTCATTAGAGATTAGCAGTTAGGTTTATGGATAACAGTTCCCAAGGGCACCAATTACTGCCTTTTTGTATAATGGCAACAAATAATAATTTAAGCTACTAGAACATTTTACATACTCCACAAAATGAAAAAACCACACACACAAATTGTGTATGTTTGGGTATATATGTTCTCAGTTTCCATAGCACTCTAGGAGAACTGCTATGTGGAGCCAGTAATGTGTATTAGCTCACGCTCCCCTACATTTCCTTACCTTTGTACAAGTTCTTCATTATTTCCTGATTGCCACAGCCTCTTTGCTTGGTGTGAAGTAATTTTTCTCTCCAAAAGAGGTTGAGCGTTGTAACCCTCAACAATCACACTTAATGTTATGCCTTTAATTCTGACCGTTTTTCTCCTGTTACTTCCTCTCTCAATAGTTCATTGCTAAAGTTCTCCATCCTCTATCTTTGACTACTTGTGGTGTAAAATCAGTTTTTAAAAAATCAGATTTTTTTTTTTACACTTGTGGTGTATAAACCATTTTCCCTTCCCAATACTGGGAAATACTATAATTCACTTATTCTGATCTCACTTTCTATTCTGTTCTCAGGTAACAAATCAAGGTTCAGGTATACTAAGCCCACTCCTTTGCCTGTTTCTTGTTTTCCGTGAAGCCTCCGAGCATTTCCCTCAGGTAGCCACATCTTACCCTTTTGCTTCTCAGTCTGTTGTTTCTGCCACCACCTAATTCCACATCACTTATCAGAACTGTTTTTCTTCAAATGTTTTCTGACTGCATTAATACCCTTCTTTCTTCTTTGTTTGGTTTTAAGACAGGGCTTTAACATGTGTGTGGGTTTACTAGTGAGAGGTGACCTCCCTTTCTAAACACAGCCACCAAGTACTTGTCAGTGAGATCTGGGCATCTCCTTCACATTTTGTGCTAAATGCTGAAGGATTACCAGTCTAGTAAGAGGCAACCAAAAATATCAGAAGAATATCAAGGCCCTTTAACAAGACCTTATTTCAGGCTGGGATACTTTCTCCTCTTGCCTTATCTTCCAGATTCCTGAGTCATCCTCCCAAACACTGCCTGCTGCTCTCTAGATGCACAGTTACTTCTCAGATCCACACATCAGCTTCTTTTCATTCACTTAATCAAACATGTTTATCCTCATGTTATTGAAATGTAATTTCATCTTCTTGTTACCACTCTTCTATAAAGCCCCATACTCTTCTTTCTTCTATGCTGTCCTAACAACTGAGAGCCCCTCTCTGACCTCAACTGCCAGACCCCTCCTGGAACGTCTCTCACACCCACCCCCCAACCCTCCCACATCCCACTGGAAAATCATCCTCTTTCCCCTCTTAATCAGCTTCCTTACAAACAAATAATTGTAATTTTAAAAGTTTAAGACCTGTATTAGATATCAAACAGTAATAGAATGATGACAGACACGTCTCCACAAGACTGCTACTTATCCTACAGAAGCCACTGGAGATCTATTTTTACAGTGACATGCACACTGTAAACAGCTTTAAGCGGAGCAAAGGCTCTGTTTTAATACCTTTTGCTGAAGCCTGATAACATGGTGTGCCTGCATGTGAGGGATAAATCAAGAAAGAGACCCATGATTAACTGAAGAACCTCAATAACCTGGGAAGCCTGGGGGACCAGATCCAATGAAAAGTAGCCTCTTGTAGGCTGGAGCTATTGGTCAACAGAGTGATTGCAACAGCCCACAATATGCATATAGCTGGTACGTTCTACTAAATACAAAATAAATCTCTGATTTCACATTCTAGTCTCCAGCCACTCTCTGTAGTGGGTGCGACACAATGGCATGCAGTCTGCCTTACCTTCAGCATATCTTTGTATCTGCCCATCTCTGCATGAGCAGTGATGAGACAACGCAAAACCCGAAACCTGCCAGCAGGATCCGCAGACTTCTCCAAAACCCTCGTCCAGACTCGCAGGGCCTTTTCAGTCTGATTAGACTGGTAAAGATGGAGTCCTTTCTCTATTTGTTGCTTTGTCTGGTCCTGACCCATCTCCCATGCATTAAAAAGCCTCATACACTAACCTCTAAGGACAGAAAAAAAAGTAAGTGCATAGAAGAGAACACAACATAAAGCACCGTAATAGAGAGCGGCTTGGAGCCGTAAAAGCCCAGCCACGTCCAGGGGGCTGGAGCTGTTGTAAGCAATGGCAAGAAGTGGTTGCTCAGCATTGAAAGTAGAATTCCAAGTCCACTAGGCAAACATCTTGCTTGCTAGGATTCCACCAGTGCATTCGCCTGTCCAGTCCCATAAACAAAGAGGAAAAGCACAACAGAGAGAGAAAGAGAAAAACCTCAAGCAGCAGGAGTGAAACTCAATCCAAGCAGCTAGTGCTGGTCTCCTTTGCATTGGCTACAGCTGTGCCTGCCAGTCCAGCTCACGTGGCTCCCAGGAATGCTAGTCAGGCTCCCCAGCTCACAAGGTCATGGTGAGCCACCTACCCACCCCTGCCCACCAGTATGCAGCTTACAAATACCCCAGGGAGAGACAATCAGCTACAGAAACAGGGATGTCTCAGTTGTTTCTTTCTCTCTGGCCATTCCCTTTTACAAGCACTGGTGGTGGTGGGCTAGCCAGGGAGGTAGCAGCCTGAACTAGGAATCACAGCCTTATGAACAACACATGATTTAAAAAGTAAGGTGTGACCTAGAAGGCTTCAATCTGTACATGTGTGCAGTATTATACTTTTAACAATGTGTCTGATACTTCGTTAGGCACAAAATTCAGCCTTCTTTTTGAGGACCTCATCTGACAATATGGACTTACGTGGACAAAGGTCAGCTCTGGTTTACCACAAACATGGCACTGACTTCTTAATTTCAGGGAAAACAAGAAGCTAAACATCCTGAAAAACTTCGTTCATGACTGACTGGCTCACTGCCTGTGCCCTGTGACAGTCCTCCAAGAGTTTTCAACAGAAGTCGTCAAAGGCACTGCTGAAGTTTACTGTTTTTACTATGAATGACAATCATGACCCAAAGCAACAGATTTCTGCAGCTTCTGACTACAAGAGAGAATTGTTAGTCCAATTAGAAGATAGCTTTAACACTCCTACACACTTTTTGAAAGAGTAAAAGTTAGGTTGATCGCTTTAGGAGTTAAGTTTCACATCCTCATTGATGTGCTGCATGTTTAATGGACCCAGTCTTGGTTATCTATGGATTTACTCTGTCCTTCATAAGAAGAGATACCAAACTTAGGAGGGGGGAATGCCTTGGGGAAGTCTAATGTCTTTCAGATACAGGAGTCCCGGACACCTGCTTTGAAACCCTTTTACAAGGTAAAGGGAAGAAATGGCAATTCAGAGTTATAATAGATCCACAAGTAGGAGCAGGCACGTCTCCAGCTGCTTTCCCTGCTTGTATGTGAACTTGGTGGCAGTTCTTCCTCAAGGAAAGGTAGATACCAACAGAATCATCACACAGGCCACCCGTTGGTCCATCCTGGCCTTTGTCATGTCTGCCTAAGGAAACACAACCCCAGGAGAGCCCTTCTGAGGCAATATCCCTAAGGAAAGCAGGACACAAGAATAATGAACCACAGACTACCCAGAGGCTTTACATCACAGCAGTCATGACCTTAAGACATTCCATCTATGCCTTTATCCAAAATTTCCTCAGAGAACTCTCTTAAGAAGAAAAGCATTTTAAATGGTAGAAAAGTCTTGCCACAATCAGACAGATTGTCTTTGGGGAGCTTATATAGTTCACCTTTGCACTATTTAGCATCATTTTTCAGAGTGCTAATGTTCTACATCATGTTTCAGCATAGAATGTGTACCCTGAAACTTTGGAAGTATAAACAGTGGAAAAATCTACAGAAGGCTGAAGAAGAGTAACACTGAGGCACAATTGGTTAATGCGCACAACTCACTTCAGCAGCACTGTTAAAATTATCACCCTAGGTACGTTATAGATTTTAGGGCTTCCATAGAAGTCTGATTCAGAATTTAAAGAAAAAAAAGGTCTCTTCTCTGCAGCAATTGTTATATCTCTCTGGAAGTGGGTGGTGGGATGGACACAAGATATAGAAGACCAGTCCCCATGGAAAGCACGACTTTCTGGAAGTGGAGAAGGTGAGGCCATGGATAGCAACCATTGGAGTCTGCTACATAAAAGAATCAAGCCAGGACTCAAAGGAAAAAACAAAAATAACACTATTCTTTTCTAGAACAGACTAATTTGCAAAATTAGCCTTCCAGAAATAACATGTCTGTAACTCAAACTCATCCTTATGTTTCTGGACTAATTCCCCAAAGCACTGCTCCCCTCAATATTCACTCTCACATTCCAGAAAGATTAGGCAAAGTGAGAAGAGAATGCCTTGTGGTCCAACAAAACCCATCTAACAAGAAGGAAATTACCTATTCTGCATTTTGTTGATCCCAGTGTAAATCCTTGCTTTTGAGTCCTTCTATAAAACAGTGCTTAGTCTCCTAACAATTAACTCAACTCACCTACTGAGACTGAACCTTTTCATAGTAAAATAAGGGCTACATCCATTAAGCTCAAACTGGTCATATTTGAAAAACGGAACATACTTTGGTACAAAACATACCAGTTCTAGCCAATGTAGCTGCCTAAATAAGGAGGGGTAAATAGGTAGAATCACCAAGACACTGACTACTTGTGCTGCTGCAAGAAAGCAACGGCAGAGTCATCATCGGTCTGTGGCTCAAGATAGCTCCGGTTCATGCAAGATTCAGGTATAGATTCTACAGTAAATGATCCACAGTTTCCTCTCGGGAACTGCAAATACTTGTAAAGTCTGCAAGGTGCATGGAACCCCCAGAATAGGGCATCTCACATATCATGCAGTGGACCTATACATGCAGCACAGCTAATCACGCAGTCACTTCTTCAGAGTGACCACAGAGCCGCTTGTCCTCTTCCCCACTGCTCTGCATTAAGTATTCCTAGTGAATCCTGGCCATTTAAAGACAGCAGAATGTGTCTGTTAAAGTCAGGGACATTGGAGTCAAAATATGTAGTGAAAGGTGGAGGAGGATGCAAGAAGAAAAAAATTACTTCTTAAACATTCAACACCAGGAATTAATCTAATCTATGGGTTTGCATGTTTCTTGCGGATGTTGATAAATATAAAAATGCACATGAAATTTTTTTTGAGATCAATACACTAGCTCTTTTATTTGTTGTTTAATTGTCTACTGACTGGTGGTGACGTTTTAAATTAAGGAGAAAGCCTTCAAAAAAAACCAAAACCAAGCCTATGTGCCCAGAGGGTCTAGCATCAGTTCTGTAAAATAAGACTTGCAGAACTTTGACTGTATAAGATGAGGCTAGCCAACTTTTTGCACATGCAGGAATCTTCCATCCTGCCTCAACAACCCCTTTTTCTGATTTGATTGTTTCTCTCCATCCTTCACCTCAGACATATCTGAATCGAAATCCCTCCAGCCTCCCTTCTCAACAGCTGCAAATTAACTGCAGAGATCCCAGCATAGTCTGCAACAGGTGGCTCGTTGCCTTGCTCCGCAATTGGTGTGCTGCAGGGAAAGGAATGCAGCACTCAATCCCGATGCTTGCAAATGTTCTCAGATTTACAATCATGTAGGAAGTAATGAGGTGAAACAGAGTACGTAGATAACAGGAAAAGGACACAGAGGAGAAACATAGCTGCCCTGAAAATGCTTGGAGTCTCCAAGATGCAAGACAGCAGAAGGAAGGAGAAACATCACTGAACTTTAGGAGCTTTCAGAAATGTGGCAAAGTTATGGCCATTGTGGTACTTTCCTTCTTAGAGAGGGAATAATAACGTCAAACTTGTGGCAAGTTTCTAAATGCACTATTTTTTGCCTAAAGCAAATATGTATTTTACAACTGGTTTTATCTGAAATTATTAACATCTCTTCATTTAAAAACAAAGCAGATAAGCTCCATTTTATCCCAAAACCTGAGCTAGTAAATAATCCCTGCCCATCTAGGGTCTCCCTATGTAGTATTTCCAGGACCAGGAGCACTGGGGACTGCAGATACCTTCATGTCACTGAGTGAGGATGGGCTCAGCAACCTTGGCTGTGCTCCTGGAAGGAATAAGGAGGCAGTGTATGGGACTCACAGAAGCAGTATGAGCTGGTGCCTATCTAATCCCATACTGCACCACACACACGTGCTGTTCCTACACAGCTCAAGTCTGGTGTTATGCTGGTTACGTAGCCCTTAAAACACCATGAAACACAGTGCACGGACAGGCAAGTGGCTATGCAGTACCAGTTCTGTGAGGCTGGATATTCCTACACCTCACTCCCGAGTGCATTACATATTTGCATTATCCAAGAATCTCAGCTTTTCTTTACTGCAAAATTATTAAAAAGGGAGGCTATGATTATTTAATCATAAAACCTTTTCCAATTCTACTCAAAGTAGCTCATCAACATAGAGGTAAAAATCCAGACCTATGTTGTACATCCAGAACAAGGGGTACTGGGTGATGAAAACTTTGTGGTTCACAGCTAGAATAATTGGAAGATAGTTTTCTGATTTCTCTCTTCATCTTCCCACACTTGGACCCCAGAAGAACCTCAAGTTTAAGACACAAATACAACACACAAGGACTCTTCTCAAACAGTTTAATAGCAAATAAACAAAGGAAGGTACCACACTTGGCATATACAAAATGACTTGTTGTCGGTGTGTCTGTGCAATTAAAACAGCTTTAAGTTGCCCTTCGGGACAAAAAGAAAAAAACACACACACAAAGGAAGAAAATTCCTTTAACACATACTCGCTCGTTCCAAACTTGTAACAAATCTTTTCATTTTTAAATCCACTACACAAACTCTGCGATCAGATCAGAAAAGCAACGTGTGCTCCTCTGCTTTTTAAACCATTAAAGTAAAATCTGTAATTCTCTACAGAGTACAACACAATTTCACACAAGAAGACATTTTGTTTTGCAAATCAAAACAGGAAAAAAAAAGGAACAGCTCAAACAAGGTAAAGAAAAGCATTTCTATGACTGAACCACAACTTCAAGTTGATTAAATCCCATTACTGCAGAACAGACTCTACATTTGGTCATAGTGGCAATTCTTTTTCTCATCACATTGTGAATCACTTTACATTGTTTTCTAGTAGAAAAGGCAAAAAACTGTACAAAACCCCTAGTGTTAAATACAATGTTTGTACCAATAAAAAAGCCCACAGGTTTGTCTCCAAAATGTAAATTTTCTTTTTAAATTATTCACAAAAAGCAGCCAAAAATCAGAAAGGCAGCTGCTACTCCACTGTCTCAAATCCATTAAAACCACCACAGAACAATTAAAACAACCGAAGGAAGAAAAGGAAAGAAAAAAGGAAAGAAACATCCAACATTTGGCATTTTGGTTTTCTTCAGATATTTTTCCACAGGTTTCCCCAAAGTTCCTTATGGAACCAAATGTGCACATACAGAAACGTATTGGCAGTTACTCAATAAACTGCAGGGTATCAGTGCCCCCCACTGACTCACAGCCCTGTGCATTCAGACTGTGGGACTAACAGCAGCCAGCCCACAACTTCCCAAATAAACAAGTCTCTATCCTCTTCTCACCCGGCCTCATGTTTTCCTCCCAGATATATGTATCGTATCCAAACATCTTCTGTCTTATAAGCAGAGGACTGTCTACACAAGTCTAGCCCATATCTACTGAGAATATAGTATCCTCAGCAAACTCAGAAGGATAGAAAAAAATCCTTTTACATCTTTGCATTATCCCAAACACTGGACAAAAGTAAAATTTCTATCCAATCAAACAAAATCTATTTTCTCAACAAAACCCCTTTGCCTGGGATTTCATTTCACATTACTATCAAGTGTTAAGATACCTACGCTAGCTTGCCTCTCCTTCTGACTGAAACTTCATCACAGCACACACTCTTCAGCTGCCTTCACCTAGAAGTTACATGCCAGTTTCTACCTGTGCAGCTGGTACATAGGGTAGGGGGAAGAAGCCTGCTACCCAGAAAGCAGTAACCTGTTCTAGTTCATCCTGCAAGTCAGAAAAACTGCTTAGCTCATTACCCAATTAAAAACTAAACAAAAACTAAAAAATCTCCGTAGAGATTCCCCAGCTAAGGCCCTTGAGAAGAGAGCTGGGGATGGTACCCTGTTCAGGTAACAGCTCCAGAGGCTGTTGTATTGTGCTTGTCACCTGGGAAAAGAGCCAGCAGTTGTAGGACCAGGTTTACAAATGCTTTCTCTGGGATATTTCAAACATTTTATTTCAACAGTGAATCTAGATCCTTCCAGGATCCTACCACCAAGGTCTGACCGATGGTATTAAGCTGGGGCTGGACTTCACAAAAATGTGTCCTGAATTATACAAAATGCTCATAAAGAGTGTTTCAAAGGAGCCCTTGCTTCAGATAACTTTGGAAACAGAACTATTGTGAAGTTCCCCCACCTTCCTGTTCCCCAGCTATCCCCTTCCACCAAAGCTTCCACTACAGGAACAGCGCAACCAAGCCCCTGGGAGCCTCTGACAGCACTGGAGATGCAACAAAGTCCAGGTGCTCTGTCAGGCAGACAGTCTAAATGCACAGGTAGATGCCCTCAGGTGGCTTCTGATCAGATATTTGTCATACCAAAAACACCAGTTTAAAGGATACCTTTGAAACCCATTAAATTGCTCAGTTTTTGCACAAACTATAGAAAACAGAGAGGTGAAGGTGATATATACGAGGGTGTGAAGAAAACAGCAGGAAACATGCAAACCATCTCTGGGCACTATTTTAGTTTAAAAGATTAAAACAAAACCATCACATTTTGCTGAGGAGATTGTAGTTACAAAAAAATCAAGCATGCTGGAGCTTAACAAAATACAACATCAACTTTGATCAAATTTTCACCGCAGACTGATAATCACACAAGGAAGCAGGGAAAAAAATAAAAATAATAATAATTAAAAAAAAATCAATAAACACCAGGGCAAAAATGTAGCTACAATCATAATAAAAAGTAGTTCAAGTGTTTTCTGCTGATGCCACTCAAGTCACAAGTTTGAACTCATAAAACACATGCTGTCTCCTCAAGCACAGAAACCAGATCAGCAAAATGTGACTAGGAAGTCTCCTGAAAGATTGAGTCACACCATATAATTGACTTTTTCTTTGAAACTGTGTTTTTAAAACTAAGCACACAGAAAAAACTAAGCCTAGAAAGTGATTTGCTGTATGTTCACAGAAATACAAATACTCCACAAGGTATGCTAGCAAGGCTGCTCTGAAGACAATTACAAAGAATCAGATTCACAAAATCAAGTGGTTATCTTACGAAGGTCTAGAAAAATAGAAATTCTTTTATATTCAAATGCAAGTTTAAATATTCCCCTTCAGCAGTCTTTCTAGCAAAACCAATTTGGCAGCACAAAAAAAAAAGAAAGAAACAAACATAATAAAAATACACATCAGCATCAAAGGTCAACACAAGGTCAAAGGTGAGAGTTCAAGCATCAGAGAAGCTGAAGAGACAAGGATTTGGACGATGTACTTGAACGCCACATCGACATGCTTTAGGCACAACGATGAACAAACGGCAGGAATCTAGAAAAAAAAACAAACCAGAAAGAGGGAGACCCACTGAGTTACACAGAGCAGTACATCCAAACACAGAGAGAGAGAACAAGAATGGGCACTGTACAATGAGATCTCCTGGGGAAGGGAGTTGACAGGGAAGGGTAGCATATGCCAACGATGGACAAGTAAAAGTTGAAGTACATGAAGGACACCAAGTAAACATCAAACTGCCAGAAACCAAATGGAAGCAGAGGTGTGGATTTCCCCTCTCAACACCCAGTCTGTGGAACGCTCCTCAGCCTAGTGAGTGACACATTGATCAGCATGCATTCACCTTGCTTCATGCCCAGTGTCTCCACTAGCTCTGTTTAGAAAAAGACCAGAGCAAGCTCCCTCCCCAGGAGACCAACTCCAAAAAACATAGCTCCAGGGCTAACATTCACCCACAGAGACTGAAGATTACAAGACACAAGACAGAGGACACAAGGATTTCACAGGTGGTTTGGCAGTTGAGACTTTTCTTGCATCCTAACACACGGAGTTCTTAGGCAGTGGTAGCCCATGTTCTTTCCTTCAGTTACAGTCCTTTCTCATTCCCTAGAAGCCCGTGAAACTGGAGATGGATGATTTAGTACAGGGGAGAACAAAAAAGGTATTACACAAGACAAAACCTCCACGTTAGAGAAGAATCCCTTAAGACTTGACTGCAAGTTAAGACTTGTCCTAGCTGAGCACTTTTCATACCATTAAACCTGCACAGGGATTTTCTGTTTCCAATCTCTCATATAAAACAACCCCCAGCTCCCTGACTTTGTGAGGAAGGGATTCTGGGCTCTGAGAAGCTCTACAGTCACTGTTGCCAGCTTGATAAGTAGAAAAAAAAGTGTTTCTTGAAGCTTTCTTGAAGAGTTTATACAAAAAATAATCTTTACATTACATGATAGAAATACCTTTGTTTCCTCCCCTCAGCTTGTGAGCTGCAAGGGACAAGAAACATTTTGGGGAAGGATGTGGGAAGTCGGGGACAGAGGAAGTAAGTTTCTTCTTTTTTCTTCCTCCCTCCTTCCCCTCCCTACCCTCAATGTCCCTTTATCTCCCTGTTTGTGGCCTCGCTCTCCAGCACATTTCAAAGCTGCTGGAGAGAGACTACAGCAAGGCAAGACTTGCATGTTATCTTATAGCTTTTGTAGAATGTTTGAAAATAGCAAGTGTTGCATTCTAGTTCCAAAGCAACAAGCAGCACGCTGGCCACTAAACCTACTACCAACACGCCACTTACTAGAACTGCTGAGATTAATTTGCTCTTTGTACTTTCCAATTCAGGGAAAGGACTTGGTATGAAGCTTAATCCAACTCTAGCAAACAGAGTATGATGCAACTCTTGCAGTTATTTCTACAGTTCTAGAAATACTGTAGATAGTTTGCCGATAACTGTAAGGTTTCAGTCCTAAATGACAAAGGCAAATTCACCACTAACTGAGGTGTGAGAAAAAAAGAAGAGGCATGAAATCCAGTGACAACTTGGCATACACCACAGAAAATCTTTGTGTGATTTCCTTGAGGTTTTATTGATAGAAATTTTTCAAATATTTCACTCAGCAACTTTGAGGAAGGGACCAAGTTTCATTAAAGCCCTGAGGAAGGGCTGACCTACAAGAGCAGAGCCATGTGATGTTGAATAAGAAGTTATGACTTGGAAAAAGTTATTCCAGTTTGTCCTTGTTTTATTCTCACAAGAGTGGTAATCCTGCCTTCTCTGTTTTGTATTTTGTAGTGGGTGTGCTCAGGGATATATAGTAACCTTATGTTTAAATGTTTGTAACCAGAAGTTCTCCAAACATTTTATGCTCATCGTTGCACCCGTCACTTGTAATTTGCTTTATCCGAGTTGCTTTTTGATATTTCCAAATGAATAAGGAACAATTTAATTATGTTTGGCTGTTCTTCCCTAACTTGCAACAATTAACAAGAAGAAACACTTCGGTTAATTCTATCACACAAGCAGAATCTATCAGGATACGTGACCTCCAGTATTCTGATGGAGAATATTTCCCCCATGGAGGCATTTGCCACCGAGAAATTTTTTGAGGCACCCATTTTGCAGATAGTAGTGCCCACAGCTAGTAAACTGCCTCGTAACTAAAATAGATATTTACCATCATTGTCTCAGATACTTCTGAAAGATTCCAATCTCTTTCTGCTTAGGCTTAAAATTTAATCACTATATATCAAAGGCATATTCTTACAATGCAAGCTTTGCATTACTGGAAGAAAAAACTAAACTACAAAGAGATATCCTATTTCGAACTGTTGATTATCTCAGGAACTGAACAATCTACTATTTCATTTACTATAGTAAACTTGATACTAAGTAGCATCAGACTAGGGTTTCAATTCTTCACAATACTTTCATCGTATTACAGCATATCTAGTAAAAAATGTTTTCTGAGGAAAAAAAATAATCTATGAACTAGGCTAATCTCATCTTGTTTCTAAAAATATGTAAGTACTTCCTAGAGGCATATGTAATATGGAGTTCCATTTCATCAGAAGTCCCACTGGCTTTTGTTGTAGGAAACTCAGATTCTTTGGTTTATAAGCATGCAGAATACTTTGCCCATGTGGCTTTGTCCTTAAAGTCAGTACTACTGCTGTTTATTTGAACTCACTCCACTCATCCTACTATCCAGGAAATAAAGCATTTGACACTGATTTGATTTGCACTTGAACGACAGCATGATAGGAATTAAAAATATAATAAAATTTAAAATCCCCAAGTCCCCCCAAATCCCAGACTTTCCTATCAATGAATGAGGAAGAAAACTAGCTTAAGATTGTAAGGCAGGAAAAGCCTAAATCTCCAGAGTGAGCAGCAGCCAGACAGACGCAGAAATGTTGACTTTATCTGATCAGTTCTGTTATCAGAAAAAATTCTGCCCAAGTCACAAACTTGATACATTTATTAACTTTGGCAACATATACATTGGTACACCAAGAAACAGAAATCTGAAACAAATACACAAAAAGGGCAACATCTTCAGCTGGTGAAAACTGATGCAGCTCTACTGAAGAGAGAAGAACTGCATTGATTTGAACCATCTGAGGATCACATCTTTTAAAATTTAACCTGCATAGATTTCTTTTTTCTTTTTGGCAATACTTACAGTTATGCCAGTAAGGCACAAGAGCTAGCCCAAGTTAGGTGTCTTAAGGTGATTATGCCTGGGAAGAGTCACTGATCAAACCAAGCCACAGTACAAACTGGTAAATCTCCTACAATCAACAGGAATTGCACCAGTTTGCAACAATACCAAGCCTGATCCGTAAGTTACAGTATTGAATACATGCTATCGGATGCAGAAGCTAAAGTATCTAATTTTGGGCAACTGAAATGGCTACTAAAGAGGCCAGAGCACCAGGTTAAAAGAAAAACAAGACAAAGGTCTCAGAGAGTACAGTGGGATAGGGTGCAAAGAAGGTAAGAGTGACTGTAGAGACCCCAGAGCACAGTGCTCTCCCTCCACTGGTTGACAGCGTTTGTCTCCCCCATTTAGCAGTTGTTAGGCTGCAAACAGGCCACTGAAAATCAGTAGTTTCAATCATGCACATCAGTATGTGTGTAAAACAATCACATTCAGGATTCTACAAAACCCTGGCCTTTTTCCAGTGAAATAATTTAGATAATAAATATTCTCCACCTTGGAGCGGTATAAAACGTCTATAAAAATAGAAACAACATTCTTGGTTACAGCAGGTTGCACTTGGAGCAGTCGCTCCCAACTATGGTTTTTTTTCTGGTTTTTTTTTGTTTGTTTTTTTTAAATTTTTTTTGAAAAGTATATTATTTATTAAAAAAAAAATCCCATTATCACCCTGGAGGCTTCACACTCCAACACTCTTCTCAGAAAACCAGGACACATCTTTCCCACCGTGCAGAATTCAAGTGTACATGGTTCACTTAAGTGTATATTTACTTTTCTAGAAAGATTCAAATAATTAACATAGAAGGGTACCACATGCCAGCATAACTGGGAAATTTGGCAATCTGGCCTTTGAACTTTTGCCACCACAAAATGATTTGAGTAACACTGATAGATTTATCTGTCAGCCACCAACATGGACAGACTAGTATCAACTAACTGATTTTCAATTTAAGAATGGAAAGGGATTTTCTTGGATGCTATCAGTCAGGCCTTGTACTTCCGAGGTTTGAGATCCCAGGGGACACAGCACCTGGGAATGCCAGACTTTCCCAGCAGATCACTGCATATGGGTGTTGATTCTGAATGTTATCTCTGGTTTGATGGGTTTAGTGCTCCTCCTGCTGGGGCAGAACAGGAATTCCCAACCCTATGTCTGACCCACACACTGATCATTTAGCAGCTGGCTCCCACAATGCAGCATTAGCTGTTGCGCTGGGAAACAGCACCACGAACCAAGAATACAAAGGAAAAAAAGGAAAAAGAGAAAATATGAGGTAAATGGAACTTCTGTTAGAGATGTACAGAAATTCTAAATTTCCTCTTGTGACAGAGGTGGATTTTGGTGGTTATAAAATGAGACTCTACTCTGATTCCTTAACACCAACCCAGGCCAGAGTGTCAAAAGTCCTTTGAGCTCCCTAAAACCAGTGTATCACAAAGGCCCTTAGCAACGCATTAACAATTTCACAAGTGTGCAGAAGCGCGTGTTCACTGTAAGGGTGTGTTCAATCTTCCTTCAATACAGAAGACAACAGCTAGTACCAAAAGGCAGAATAAGACCGAATGGCTCAATGCTCTGCTCTGATTTCACAGCTCCTGTGTTAGCCTGTTTTGTACTGGTACACACCACCTTAAAGGAAAACTGCAGTATAAAGAAATACCTTATTACCAGACCAAATCACTGCACAAAATTATACTTTTGGGGGTTTGGTTTTTGTTGGTTTTTTTTTTTGGTTGTTGTTGTTTGTTTTTAAAAACACCCAGAAAGTTACCTTTGCAATCAAGTTAAGACTGAGAAAACAAATCCTGTGAGAACATGTAGGAAACAGGAGCCTCAAGAGCTGTTGACTTTCAGCTTTGTATCTCAGTTTAACAGTCATTTTGAGACAAACAGCACTTACATTATTCTTATCAGAATGAATTCAAAGTAACATCTGCAAAAAGGACATTATTCAACATAAATGGGCAATGTGATGAACTATTACAAATAAAAAATTGTCCAAAAAAATCAGCAGGTTATTAGGGATCAAAAGCTTCTTGCTTCCAGCCCCAGACTAAGCTGTCTCTATCTAGGTTTTGTAGATAGGTATAAAGTATACAGGATAAAGTTTCTTAAATACAGAGAAATTCACTGCATCTCATTAATATTCAACTGTAAATAGTGAAGTTTTCTGGACAGGGACATTATCCAATAATTTTATAAAGTGCTGCGTACATTCACTGTGCTATATAAACACTACTTTATATACAAAAAAAAAAAAATTTACTGCAGTTTTCCTCTGGCTTGTTAATGTGTTTCTCCTTCTAGCCTGTCTCCTGCTTTAGAGATGATTTACTAAGTCCCCACCATGGTATACAGTTAAGGAACCTTCAAAGACTGGATGGGGCATGACAAAGGAGTTTGTTTTGGAGTTTGTTCTTGGCCCACCCAAACTTGGATGGACTCTGTTCTCCTCCCCCACCTTTGTTTCCATCAGCTATTCTGTGTTATTTCTGCTTTCCCTTCTCTCCCCCATGGTGGTGTGATGTCAGTTCTGCTTCCCCTTCTCCTCTCTGTCCCAAGGTAGTGTGGTGTCAGTATCTGTTGCTCCCTTTAACCTCACCTCCCCATCCCCAAGGAGCTGGCATTGGTCCTTCTCAACACTCACTGGGTACAAACACAGCAAACTTCAAATAAGGGGAAAAAAACCCAACCAAAAACAAAACAAAACCTCAGCGATATGGCACCTATACTCCAAAGTAAAACACTGGAAACAAAAGCACAAACTTGTCCTCCATCCGAAGTGGTATTCTCAACAGAGGCTGCAGCCGAATCTTCAGAGGAAGATGTGCCAGATAGAAGGCATGGATCAGCTTCCAGGACTGTAAAAACACAGCCTTAGGGCTTCAAATCAATAAGTGCGCTCCTCTCCCAACTTACCAGAAGATCCTTTTCACTCCAGTCCTGGAGGGGAGAGGCGCTCAGTATGGCTTGCTGTCATTCTTAGAGCGCTTGAGCTGCACTTTCAGACGTTTCATGCCAATCTGAAAGCCGTTCATGGACTGAATGGCAGCCTGTGCAGAGACAGGATTGTCGTAACTTACAAAACCTAAAGAAAGGAAAACACAATTACACCACACCAAAGCTGTCCAGAGCAGTTACTCACAACTGGAAATGCAGGTACTCACAAGATAAGAGAGTCCTACAATAAAACGCCACTTTCAGCAGTTGACCACTGAGAGTCTTCATAAAAACTTCTTACTAATGGCTCTCAGACAAAGCACTGCCTTCTGACGTATGGAACTTTGGCCAAAATATATAGAAAGCTCAGGAAATGAAAATAACGTTTTCTAGTCTTCCAACAAAAATTAGTTCTGCTGTTTGTTTTATAAGAACTCATATCTGCAACAAAAACAAACCTGGGAAACATTAATCTATATGTGAAAGCTCATTAGAAATACAAGACTGAAATCATCCTCTTGGCATTATAAGAATAGATTTATTTGGAGTGAAGTAGCTGTCAAGTCAGCGTGGCATGTACTAATCTATTATGTTTAGGTCTCTCTTGGATAAGAAGCAGTATATCATTCCAGTTAAAGAACATCCTCAAAATAAACTTCTCCAGGGTTTTGAAGGAACCCATTTTAAATAACTCCCGTAAATGGCTGCAAACTCTACCGGAGGAGAGCATTCTATGTGCGGGTGTACAGCCTGATGCTCAGAATATTTTTATATTCCCATAAAGCATCAGACTGTCCACATAATTTGGCTCAAATATTAAAAAAACCAAAACAGTATAGACACGAAGTTATCAAAACCATAGAGAAAGGCTCACCTCTCCTATTTCATCACAAGAAATCTCTATTTATCAGAATAGTCACAAGAGCTTAACAGCACCACAAAAACACTACGACTGGTTGCACTGGGGTTTCAAAGTGAGGAAGATAATACTATGAAACTTTCAGTCCACATGTGCAGCCTCCTACTACACAAGCTAAGGAAGAATATTTTCTTCACTCTTTTGGCATCTCAGACTTTAGCAGTTAACTTAAAATAATTTATTTGACTAGTAACAGTAGCATTCATAATGACAATGTAGTAAGTAGTATATACAGCAACATAAAAGATTAGGGGAAGAGAGAGAACTATGCCATTATTACTGTCTGCAAACATGAATCATTAAATTATCTAGGGCCAAAACAGTACAATGTGGCACAATAATACAAAATCAGGAAAAGCAAAAAGTCACAATGAAAAATCAGGAAAATACCGTTAACTGATGGAAGAGTTTATTTATTTACTTTTTAGGAATATAGAGAAAGAGTCACTACTTGACCTAACAACTAGACTAGACAACATACTGGAAAAGAGATTACTAGAAAGAAGCCACCTTTCTACAGGTGGCTTTCTACAGGGTAGACCCAACGTACCAAAACACTTGCTTAGATTGGTCTGCTTGTCAATGAAAACCTTGGCTGAGACAACATTTCCGAATGGCATGAACATCTGCAGCAGATCCTGATCCCCAAACTCCTGGGGGAGATGGTAGATGAACAGATTGGCTCCCTCTGGACCTTCAAACAAGTAGGAATGTTAATTCAGAAAAAGCATGGATAACATAGGCCCCCTTCACAACAAAAATGTGAAAGAGCCATTCAAGCCATATTTTCTAGATAAAACAATGAAACGGTTGTTTGCGCTTCTATGGAGTACTTGATTCCAGAATAAATCAGCATGACCCTTTGGTGGGACTCATCATTCAAATAATTCTAGCCCTTTCTCGACAATTTTGCTTTAATTTCCATATTATGCCAAAACTGGTTCACAGATCCTTGCTATAATGAAAGCTGAACAATAAATTTGAGCGCCGGATGCTGACTAAAACAAAAATGGTTATGCAATGCCTGTGGCCTGAAGAAACTGAACAAATCGCAAAACAAAATACATGCAATCACATTACTTATAATCTGACAGATTCTTTTCTAAGTAACCTCCTACATTCTGCTAAAAACTCACTCCTACATTCTTCATTACTTTACACAGATCGTTAAATTGATTCTGAATCTGAGGAGTGAAGATAAAAGCATTAAGTATCTGTGGGAAGAGGTGAAGGACAAAGAAAACAAAATCACAACTGTTTCTTTAACGGTGGGTATTAGGCTGCAGACTCACTCTCCTGTCCTCTGAGAAAAATGGAGGAATATGATTACTAGGCATTTAAGATAAGACAAATCCTGGGAGAAACCTCCTGTATAGAAAGCAACTTAGAAAGGTTATAGAAGCTTATAGAAAGGACAGCTCTTAACAGGGAGACCTCACAGGTTTTCTTTACATTCAGTAACTTTGGGTTTCTAAAAAATACTGCCAAATAAAAGCTCTGTAGATAAAGTAGCTGCAAAGACTAAGCTTGCCCTTTTGAAAAGCCCTCTCAGGCATCTTTTTGCCTACCTTCTTTTTGACTTCCCGCTGCACCAATGCTCTGCTGTGTTAAGAGACTCTGGTTATACAGTGTGGGCAATGCAGCAGCAGCATATTGTTGGATTCCAGAATAAGCCTGTGTGAGGGCTTCCATAGTGCTACCTGTCCCATTTGAGAGACCACCACTGCCAAGTCCTCCATTTAAGGCTGCCATTCCTGTATAAGAGGAAATAAAGATGACCAAGTACTTCAACTGAGCCAGATCAATTATCTCTCAAATATTCTGCACTATTACAAAAAGGTGGGGAGCAGAAAACCACCGCCACAGAACTAGCACAACCTGAGGAGTGATAACCAGCTCTTACCCCAACCCACCAAAACACAACTCACCTGCTAAAGAGCTAACATTGAGGCCTGCTGTAGCCCCTGCCAGCGTCTGCAATGCTCCGAGAGAAGCCATTGGATTAACAGAGGAGCTGCTACTGGAGCTAGGTGAGGAACCTGCTATTAAAATAAGATAATTAAACTTCAAGCAATTATTTTTTGTCCTGACAATTGGATTCAAGTTATTTCTGTAAAAAAGGAGTGAGGAATAGATCAAGGCAACACAGTATACTTCACACAAAAACCCCTCAAACCCACATAACCTGACTAATCATACTGCTTCCACCTTCTAGTCCCTTCCTAGATTTCTGAAAAATCTCTACTTCATCGTAACATCTACTCTTTGTAGCAATAATAATATCATTAAGTGTAATATACCTAAAATTCAGGCAATACATGAATGTTAGCTAAATTGAGTACCTCAACATAAGGTGACCAGCAGCAATGCCCATTTCTTGCTGACTAAAGTAAGAATTGCTACATATTAATATCTATTCTTGAAGCATCACACAAGGTGAGAGACCTGAAACACAGATACTAGGGACATTAAAGAAAGCTCCAGACAAAATGAACATGCTGCTGGGGCTAGGGCCAAGAAAATTCTTGGAACATACAACAAAAAATATATAGCCTATCCTCTGTTGACTATGCCATTAACATCTTCAACCATGTTTACCCAGTAAGAGAAGCCTATGCAGTACCTAGCAGCCTAACAGCTTATATGGCCTGCCAAATTCTACAACAGGTAGAGTTAGTTCTACAAAAGCAGACATCAAAACGACAAGAAAAAATGCTTGCAAAGCTGGTGTATCAAAAAAATCAGAAGTTCAAATTTCAAAGTTCATCTACAAAGACTACAGACACAATAAAACAATCTAAGAATAGTATTTTTATGGTTATATAGCAGTGGTTTTCCCAACAAGTTTGTGGACTACCTAGAAGTCTGAAGAAGGTAAATAAGAAAACCTATACAAATTGCTATTAACCCAGATGTTAAATTCACTGCACAAAGTGCAGCACAAAGTATTTATGGCTTTGACAAACTAAGATACTGAAGACTGATGCTGTAGAGACATCTTGTAGTCTATTTCCAAGAGGAATTTATCAGTCTAAGTGGGTAACAAAACCCCTGAAATTATCAGTTTCCTTTGTGGTTTTGTGATTCTTAGCTATGCTGTGTACATCCATTAAAACTAGGAAAAGAATCATGAGCATCCTCCAAGCAGACTCAAACACTCTACACACTCACTGGCTCATAAATACGGCAGAAAGTCTCTGCTGCAGTGGAATACTGTAACTATTTAAATGGAATACAGGAAACTTGTTTAAAAAGCCGCAGCAAAAGCAGGTGTACCTAACAAAAACTCCATGAGATCCCAGGGAGCTGCACTTCATATCACTGCTTAGTTTTGTACTGACAGAGGAAACTGCAAACCTCCTTTAAGAAAAGTTCTATACAAACTCTCTTACAAGTCAGAAATTAAAGACAATGTTCCAAACTATTTTAATACGGTTACTCTGAAGAAACAGAGACAATTCCTGTCTTACTAACAGTAGTATATCACATGCTAGAAAAATACAGAGAACAACTTGCAGCATAATCATCAAGCCGGTAGAAAAAACACAGCTGGCTGAATAGAAGTTCAGAAATTATACAGCTGACTTGATTTTAAAATATCACTTGTTTCTGCA
Source organism: Phaenicophaeus curvirostris (assembly GCF_032191515.1). NCBI lineage: Eukaryota > Metazoa > Chordata > Aves > Cuculiformes > Cuculidae > Phaenicophaeus > Phaenicophaeus curvirostris. The sequence goes on along the minus strand of NC_091396.1, from coordinate 28,128,253 downwards.
ACACTTCATAGCTAATCTGTGTAATTGAAAAAGATAATAAGATAAAAAGATAAAAAATAAGATAATAAGATTATCTGATAAATAAGAACACTGTTTAAAAAAACAAATCACAATAAAATAGTATTGGAAAATTAAAGATTGAAGCCAAGGCTAGAGAGCAAAGTAAAAGAAAGCAGTGATGCTTTCCCTACTTTAAAAAGGTGGTGATTTTAAATAAATTCATTAAAACCACTTCAAAATGCTGAACACAGTTATTTTAGTTGACTTTATCAGCAATATCTTTAAAAAAAAAGAATAAATTCTTTAGTGTTGAAAATGCCAAAAATGAACTCTGCTTTGTTCTCTTTACTGTATGTACATAGCAATTTCTGTACTGAGTCAGCACCACATTTCTGATGATGACTAGAGGTAGGTAAATAATAGTAAGGCAGAAATACAGGGCAATTACAGAGGAATACTTCCTAGGTATAGTCTATATATCAATGCAGCAATTTGCGAATCTAGGATTTTTTCAGGCAAGTGCAGAGAAATAGATCTTTTTAATGAAGTGCCAGTTGAGAGCTTCACCTGGTATCCTGTAATTCTTGTTCTGAAATATCTAACAATGGTCTTTCCCTACTCGTCTTCATCACACCACTAATATTTGTAGATTTCAATCATATCCTACCCTCATGTCAGTCCTCCACTTCTCAGGCTCCATCGTTGCTCCTAACAGGGAAGTAGTTCCATAGTTCTAGTCATCCTTCTGTTCTTCTGGTTTTTGTGTATATTTTAGATCAGAAAACATCACAAAGTAATAGGGATGGAAAACTAGTACAGCTTTATACATGTTCTTATTTCCATCCCTAATTTTTAACATGGCTTCTGTGCGGTTTTTGGTGGGTTGTCAGTTTTTTTTGCTTGCTACTGAGGTTATTTTTTCTTAGATCTGTCTACTGAGTTATAGCTCGACAAAAAAAAGCTAGCTCTAACAGAACTAGCTGAAAATACTTAAAAAGTTTTCAAGAAAATTTGAATATGTAGTAAAGAATATCTAGGAAAGAAACTTGGAAAAAGACACCAACAACCAACTTGTGGAGGTAGGTAAACTGAGGGAACAGTAAGACAGTTCTAATTCAGTCATCTAACATCTAAGCAATGAGCTAAAGAGCACTAGAATTCATGCAATTAATTTGCCTGAACTGTACTAGACTTAGTTCCAGTAAAAGCAGGAAAAGTATGATGCCTCTGAAAATAATTTTGCTAGAGACACAATAACGTCAAAGTCATTTCATCTTTGCTGGAGTTTTGACAGTTGTCTTTGAGAAATGGAAATACACATCAACTTTTGCAACCATTCTGTTTTGCACTGAAGCAGACAATTCTTATTGATGTCCAAGTCAAAAAGATGGCAGACAAGACACTCAATCCTGAATTGCTTCTATAATGTTTTCTTGGATGTCCCTTTCACAAGCTAGCAGTTTAAATGAGTTTATCTGAGGCCACAGCCTCTGTAACATTGATTACTTATATAAGGATGCAGCAGCAGACCATTCAGTTCCAATGAGTTGCTGCTTTACTGCAATGTTCAAGATTTTGCACCATCCTGTTCTACATTAAAATACACAATAATGGTAGGAAATACCTAAACAAAAGCACCTGAAATGAGTAGGAAGACACCACAATAAGCGCAACAACAATACTTAACACCTTTGAGTTCAACAGTTCTGACATGTAACCTATGCATTGTCCATGCACACTGCATAGCGTGGACTTACAAGTTCCCCAAACACAAAAGCTATCAATGCAGATGAAAGAAAATAAAAAAGGTAATCATGCATAACAGTTGTCTGGATTTTTCCACCAATTATGCAATTTGAGAACAGTCTAGGAGAGATGTCCAAATAAGCATCAGGTGAACATTTGGATGACAGATGGATAGGAGTCAAGCCGGTAGTCACCTCATCTGCAGCTAGGTTTAAGAGGTCATCACAGTAGCTTTTGCCATATGTCCTACAGACAAGGAAGGCTAACACATGACAGTGAACAGCTATACACTAAGTTCTTTCAAGGTCTAGGTATGGTTCACAAGGGATGCTCTGAATGTGTGGAATCCAACAGCCTTCCGTGCAAATACAGAGAGTGTGAAGGCACATACAAGTATTAAAAGAGAATTTCAAGGTTGCTTTTATAAGAGATAACAGCAAGTTCAGAGTAAAGAGTTAAAAAGCTTTATAATTACAGGAAGTATCATGAGACTGAATGCTGTCTACACACATTAAGGCTTCCCCTCCCACCAATTTAAGTACAGTTTTAAAAGGAAGTCCCAAGGAAGCACACAACAGTAGCACAAATTCAGTTGAAAGTTACTTTTGTGGATCATCTAGTCTAATGGGCTGCTCAGAGCTGAGCTAACCTCTGAGTTAGGTCAGTCCATTCAGAGTCCCTTCTATTTGCATTCAGAATCTCTGAAATGGTAGAAGATTCTACAGTTCCTGGGGCACCTGGTTCCTGAGCTTATTCACTCTCATAATTGATTTTATTTTTCTTCTACATGCAGTCAGAATTTTCTTTGTTGCAACTGCTGTCCATTGCCCTTTGCCCTTTCACTGTACACTTCTGAGAAGAGGCTATCTCTGCCTTTTCCAGCACATGTGCCATTTGAACCTCACAACCTGCCAGCCCCTTTACCTGCCTCAACAAATCAGAGGACAAACTTGCTCTAGTTAGTAGACAGGAGAGCCAACAAGGAAACTGCCTAAACTCCAGTCAGAGCCAACTGTAACCTGACAATTCCAGCTCTGCTACTGCATGGGCAAATATGGAAGAAAGTCTCAGATATGTTCACCTCATGCTCTCTCAATGATGAAGCAGCACTTGTGGGTTATAAATACAGCTCTTCTACAGCTGCAACTCTTTGTTGTTTTTTTAATTATAAAATAGGACAACATAGTTGGGAGTCAAGATGCATTTTGAAATGTAAATCTTTTAAGAACTGCAGAACACAAAGTTTTTATGTAAAAAAAAGCCCTGTCCAACAACACAATACTCTTTGAGCCCAGTTCTTTCTTGGGGATTTCTCTAAGTAGAAAACTGTGCAAAGCACTCACAGTTTAACTCCTGATTGTGTGACATAAGGTTTTCTAAACAGCTTTTCCTTGTAAGCTCTTTATAATCTCTTAGTCCAGTTCCTTGGTCTTCCCACGCAATACAAAAAGCTACCTGTGGAAATTTAAAGCACCCCCAGCTCCCTTTGGTCTCTCACAATGACAGCTGATGATGTCGACTCTATAGACTGGATTTCAAAACTGGATAAACAATTTAGCTTTTAATGAAAAACCAAAAACCCAAAGTCAAACCTACACATCATGCTGCAGATGCTGGGAAACTGAACACTGAAGACAGTTTCCCTTCCCATGTGAAGATTTAGAAATAATTGAAAATAGGATAGAAATAACTGAGTAGGATACTGATCCTAATTTGTTGTAAAAATTGAGCATGACTGATTTAATTTAATGAAATTTATTTTATTTTATTTGTATTTATTGTATACATTTATAATAATATATTTTAAATATATTTATATTTAACCAATTTTATTTAATTTTTGTTTTCTCACTTGTTGCATTTAATAATCACGTTTAACAATAAGGCAGCAAAAGAAGACTACTTGGACAGTCTAACCTAAAGTAAAACGAAGTAGAAAAAAATCCCAAACACCTTATCACAGAAAAACCCAGAAGAGCAACGTACTGATTTTTTTGTGCAACTTACAGGCTCTGTTCTAGACAACACTTTCCAATAAACTAGTTAGGAGTCTGTTTATTCTACTTCTATGAGATAGTTATAATATCCTTGTCTCCATTAATGTCAGAGGAACATAAACTGTACTGTTCTAGTGCACAGAATGCATTACTTCATGCCTAAGACATCTTCTATCTCTGTGTCCAGAGTAACAGGGTACATCTCACAGTACTTGCCTAAAATCATGGATATACCTAACATGTGGCAAGATCGTAATAACGTGACTGGAAAGAGGTCACCTACATTTCTGCTTAATGATGACCTCAAAAAATCTTTTTACTTTAAATTAATGTGACCATTTGGATGAAGGAACACAGCAGGAACAAAAAAACCTTTGCTAGTGGCAAAGATATCTACCCTAAACAAATGCCAGTGAATCCACCAGTAAAACTGCTTAGCTATTAAAGAATCAACACGAAAGTGACAAAAAGGGATATACAAAACAGGTGACATCTATCCTGAAAAAACTCCTAAAGCATAAGGACTCCATGTAATAACACACTGTGGCATTGTCAGTCTCTTACCTGAGCTGGTGAGAACACTCAGAGGGCTGCTGGAGGAAGTGAGTGCAGCAGTACCACTTGGTGTATTCTGAGCTGCACTGGCTGCAGCTGCTAATGCAGCCAGGTTCTGCAACTGCACCGCATTCAGTCCTGCAACACATTGAAGAATGCACAGTTTCTCCTAAAACACTCACCATCATCGAAGCTTAACAGATCCAGCAACCTGAGCACATCACAAGCGAGTAATGGAAAGGAGTGTAAAAACAGTAGGCTTAATATTAGTTACTGATCTTTTCTACATTGCAATTCTTTCTTAAAACTCAAAAAGGAGTTTTTCTTTACCCAGACAGAAGAGTTTCTGTAAAAGACCAAGCAGTAATGATCTGAGACGTAGAATCCAGAGTACAGAAATTTTCAAGCAGCATTCCACCCAAACACAAAAGCATAGCAGCTTTAACTGAGTTAACCCAGGGTCTGATAGCTCTCCTGTAAGCCAGAGAACTTGTCTAGACACTAGACCAATAACCTCTTCACCTTGTGTCCCTCCACAGTCTTTTTACTGGAGCAGCAGTAACTGCAAAATTCTTTCAAGAAGGCCTACTCACCACAGTGGCCAGAAAGTCACACCTTTAACCAACCATCAGCCGAGTATCAGCACATTTTGTATGGTCCCCAAAAAGCAACAGTCAACTGAGAGACAATGTTAAGAGGCAACTCCTGACCACAAGATCAGCCAATGCGTGCATAGGCTAGTCAGCTGGTCAAACAGAAGTGGGAAGTTAAATGGGAAACATCAGGCATGTTGCGGTTCAGGGGGAGGAAGGTATCCCTGCATATATGAACTTTTACCAGCCAGTTTACTCATCTGACTCACCTCAATTTTGAGTCATAGTTTTGAATTAAACCATTTGGTCAGTACTGACACTGTAGTTTGCCCCCCTCTTTCCCACCATAGGATTAGCATTAACATAGATCTTCTGAATTCTGTATTTTAGCCATCCTTTGATGGGTTAGCTCTATTCTTCCAATTCTGCCTTTCTTCCCTTATTTCCTCTTTTTGTTTCTACGTTTGCTCAGTCGAACTATTCCTCCTCTTTTTATATGAATTCAGACAATCCCTAGTACTTCTTCCCTACAAAATTAAAACCAAAATTAAGTAAACCACCATTCTGCTAACAACATCAAAATGTCCTAGGCAGATGTGGCACCATCTCTTTCGGATGTCACCAAGTACTTACTAAGCAAAGTATACATCTCAAATAATTAAAATCTCAGTTTTGTAATTAAAGTATGTAAACAGACACCCTCAGAACGTATGCAACAACGCAGTATAAACTACTTATTTTCCAAAAACCTTTGACTACCGTCAACACAGTCAATTTGGGGGTTTTATATTCAATTGTTCGCTTTTTGTGACATGGTCTGTTTCTCTAACTATATTTAAAGCATGACATTAAAACCAAGGAGTTATATTTTTCTGTTTTATTGTGCCACAGAGAGTTAAAAGTGCAGCTGTTACAGCTAGTGAAGAACAGAGCAGCTTCCTTTCTTTCTGAAGCAGTTTGGTATGTGAACATTGCTCCTGTCCTCTTGTTATCACATTGTTTTCCCATCTGGTTTCAAATAGGGTCAAGATTAAATTTTGTCTACAGTCTGATATAATTTGGGATTTCTCTATCTACTTAATTTTTCTTTCTATTAATTTCAAGAAAGGAGATTAACTGAGATATTAACAGGGACTCACGCAACATGTTGCTTATACGACTGAGTTCTCAATTTAAAAAACCCCACACCTTAAGAACAGTTAAGACTGAATTACCTTGGAAACTTCACAGGCAACCTCAGCTATTTACCCCCTTCCCTCTGCCCTAATCCTTATTGTACCAACATGAACTGTTGTACTGTTTTTCTCCTTTTTCTAACACTTGCTTTCCTCTCAACAAGAGGGGGAAAACCAGCATCATGTGCATAACAAAACCCATTATAGAACACTACCACACAGGATATTAGTGAAAGTGATTAAAAAAAAATGCTTTCAACAAGAGTCTTGGATCTAAAGAGCTCTGAAGAGGTCTAACATGAAAAAAGTAAACACAAGAAGCTAAGGTTAGAAATTACCTCAACTATAAATTAATGTTCTGACAAACAACACAGTAACACTTTGCAAGACCTTGTACTTGTTACTGATGTGCAACTTTAAGGGTGCAACTTTAAAAGCTTGAAATGTTCAGTATTAAAACCAAAACTGTATTTTTCTGCCAGCGGAAGAGTTTAGAGAATGTGGTGAATGGAGTTACTAACACGTTTTATTATTCCCCATCCTGTGATGACAGAAGGGACAATTACTTTACAGCCCAAGTGCTGCTATACCTCGTGAACATTCTGACTAGCTGTCCACAGCAAGGAATTTGTCTCATATCTTTTAAGCTGATATTTCTCTAATAGCAACAGTGTAATTGTTTGTAATTGAAACAAAGAACCTGAGTGAAGGACTAGTTCATATTCCTACCAACATTGCATTTTCAACTTTGATGTATTTGATAACAGAGTATTTAAAATGGAAAACCTAAGAATCCATTATCACTGAAACACACGCATTAACACTTACTTCAAAACGCAACGCTTCAAACAGGTACCTGTTTGGATGAAAATAAATATACAGAGCCATCTTTCTGTACCTATATAGGAAGATAATTGTAAACACCAGAGGGGTGATCACCAGCACACCACAACTTACCTGGGGGACAATGGTTAACTAAGATTTAGAGGGAATATCCACACTTGTAGCAGAGGATTCCTGTCAGTCCAAAGGAGTGAGTAAACTCAGGACTACTTATTTCAAATGAGGTTAATAACGTCTATGGTCTTTTGGCTACTCTGTCTACCCTCCTCTTTTCTGTGGAACTGAACTTGTCTTCTGGTGGTAAAAACTCACCTCCCATTGGGTGGAGGCTGCTCAGTGTGTTCAGGTTCCCAGATGACGCAGCTGCTGTCTGCTGAAGGAGCTGCAAATAAAGCTAGACATTACACCAAAAAACAAAACAAGAGTGAGAGTGAGGGCTGGCTCCGCTTCTGGGAGAAACTGCATCACACCACAGCCAGAGCGCCGTCACAAAGGGAACTCCCACTGCCCATGCACCACATCGTAGCAAAGCATAAGGATAATTCCCCTTACACAATACAGCCAGAGCACCACTGTAGTGAAAATCCATGCTGTCCATGCATCATATTGCAGCCAAAGCAACAGCACAACACCTTCCCTACTCAATACAGTAAATGTTGATGGAAGTTTTTAGCCAATACAGCAAGACAATCCCAGCAGAACCAATAGCGAAAGAGAACACCGATTCAAAGCACTTCAGGCAGGACTGCCACCCCCAAGGATAAATTACCTCAAGCCAGACTTTACAGCTGACACTGCCAGCACAGGACAAATGGCAAATGCCATACTAAAACCAGAGCCCCTGTAAGGGGGAATCCCCTCCACTCTTGTTAAGCACAGCAGCCATGAGAGAAATTTCAAGCCTCAGCTCAGAAGCTATTCAGAGGGACTTGTTACTCCATTCTTCATTAACTAGATGGTGTTATAAAAAAAATTCAATCTACCAAACCTAAAGCAGTATTAAACCAAAAGAATACCCCCAACTTCAGCAGTACATCATACCAAGAATGAGATGAAATTTTTCCTTTTCCGTTCCCTAGACCTTGTATTGCAAGAATACAGTTCTCATATCTCCTCTAGCAACCCACATAAGCCAGAGCACATCAGTTTATGAAAAGCTCACCCTTCAGGGACCTAGCAAAATGGACCTAAATCAGTGACAAACAGCATACTACCTTCCGTTGTGTCATTTTTGCTAAAGACAGTAGGTCCTCTCAATTTTCTGGTTTTCCTTGGGTGGTTTTCTTCTGGTTTTTTTTGTTTGTTTTTGGGTTTTTTTTGTTTGGTTGGTTTTTTTTTTTTAATGTGCATTAGGGGCTGCTTGGTGCTTCCAACCTGATCATCTTCCCTGTTTCGACAACACCAAGTACTATTCTAGGTTTCATTGGAAGGGGATGAAAGAAATAAAGGCCAGAAAAGGAAAAATGAAAGGGGAATACAAAAAACTGTCAGACAGACAGACATGGGTATTGGTGAACATTGAGGTCATAACATACAAAGAAAATCTTCTCGGCACAAACTCATTCTACAGAAGACAGGGAAAAAAAGAACCAGTGGGCTTTACAGGGGGCTTTAAGGCTACAGTGACTGGGGTTGAAATCCTCATTTCAACATACCCTGATTAGCAGTTAGCACGTAACTTAATTTCAGCCTCTTCACAATCCCCATTTTGTGTAAGAACCCTATTCCTATCTATCAGGAGCCTTCTAAAAATGAATATGTTGAACACTACAAGACTCTAATCTCTGAAGAGATGGAAAGAAACAAATCAGAAACTCACTGCTAAGTATTGGGGTCCAAGTGTGTTGAGACCAGCCAGGTTTCCCCATACTGAGGCAGCACTGATCTGTTGCATTTGTTGCTGGAGTTGCTGAGCAATTCGTTTCTGCTCTTTGTCCTTCTGTGTGTCTGCAAATTTTACCACAATGGGAGAAGAGCAACCCTGCAAACAGCAATTCAAACAATTACATACCTGCTATCCCCAGCAGACGCAAAAACCAGTGCATTAAGATCCAGTCATTGGAAGCATTCTCCTCCCAACCCCCAAACATACATATATACATATTTAAACAGCACATCTCTTGAAAGCTTCAAAGTCTCCTTTGCTTTTAATTCTATTTTGTATTTCGGTATTTTCTCTGCAAATGAAATTTCTAACTCGAGCTCTAAAAACAGGAAAACAAACACAGAGGTCCAGCAGTAGCATTTGCAAAGAAGCACACGCTGTGCTTATCCTTGTCTCTGCTCTCTAGTCCTCCAAACTCCATAGTGACTGCCTGACAAATTACACCTCCTGACACCCACTAAATTGTTTTACCTCCATGGTTTGTGCTTGGTGCATTGCTTTGATTGCTGTTTGTGCCATGGCTCTTGTTGTAAAAGTCACAAATGCACAACCTGGGGAAAAAACAAAAAAGAACCAGGTGATTCACTACATCCATAATTACTGGGATGAATAAAGAAATGAAAATGCCTATGAGGCTGGCAGGGGGAATCACAGAAAGAGCTGCAATGCCACCTCAAGCTGCAAAAGGCAGCATCCAGTGGGGAGCTTTGAACTGCCAGAAAAGCTTCTTTCTTACCTCTGCTCAGGCCATCTGGGCCCCGTAATATCCTGCATTCTTCAATCTGCCCAAAGGGGGAGAACATCACTCGGATATCATTTTCATTGCACTTCTTGGATATCATTCCAATAAACAACTTCCTATCTTCTACTGCTAAGAAATCAAAGGATAAGAGTATTACCAGCAGATACAGGCTTACTAGACCTTATTTTGTTAAGCCTTCTCCATCAACTGCAGTTTTTTCCCTTGTAAATAAGGTAAGGGGTTGTCAAAACTGTATTTCTAATAATGGAATCTCTTCAGTTGAAGAGGATGCATATGAGATGCTTCAATGAACCTGAAGGATGCCTGCTCTATGATGTTTTATGTTTACATTTTACTGACTGTTCCTCCCTTGCAAGCCTGTAAGACAAGGAAAAAATACATCGGGTTTAGCTCTTCCCTCTATCTCCTACATCTAGTTCCTGGTGAGTGAGAGAAGACTTGTATGTACTTTATTAGACTGTTTTCATCCTCTCTCCTCTGTCTTGTGCTACCAACACAGGTATCTAAGCAAGTATCTAAATAAGCAATTCAGGTGCAGAAAGCTTCTTTCTAGCCTCCATATTATGCCAATAACTTTAGAGCTGTCTACTCCTTCATGTGCCTTTCTCAACAGTGGAAGCAGCAGCAGTTGCTAAACCAAAACAGTTTCAATTCTGTTTCATATTCATCCACTCTGATATGTATCAAAAGCATGAAAATAACCTCAAATCGGAAGTGTGCTACTGTACCCTGCACCTAAACACTGATGCTACCAGATACAGGAGAGTTGAAGAATATCTTTCAGAGTGCAGACTATTGTAAAATAAGCGGTCCAGAAAGACATTCCTTTTAACTGTGCAGTTGGTGGTTACTAATGTCAGTTTAAGGTCACTTGAAGGAGTGGGGTGAAACTGAATACAGAGCAGAACTTTATCTCTATCTTTCACTTGAGCATGCTAACTAACCTCTGAAATACTTGTATTTGGAAAATACAACATTCAGCACAATATAAAATATGATGAAGACTGTAGCATAATTTGAAGTTTCAAGAGAGAAAGTGTTATAATTGGAGAAATGGTGAGGGGAGATCAACTTATTTGCCGTCTTCTATGGTGTTGAAGGAGAAAAACCCAAACTATTCCAGTTGAAATTACTTTGACTATTAAATCTTAATGTTGTACCCAGTTCATTTTCAAGCTTTTGGAGCTGAAAGCTGCTTACAAATCCTTTTCACAGCCCATTTTAGTTTAAGAGACCCAGAATCCCTTTTACTAATAGCAAATTAAAATGTTTTTTTAAATGATGCTTTCTCATTTGTATTTTCACATACACCTCTTACTAAAACTCATAATTATATAGTAGCCTCAACCCCCAAAATTCCATTAAATAATTTTTCCCCTCTCTCCATTATTTTCCTAGAATACTCATGTGTGTATATAATGCAAGAACAAATTTTAGAGAAACTATTTTCTCCTCTTAACAATACTTCAAAAGAATTACTCCTTTCTAGATATATTTGCACAGAAGTGTATTCTGTATACACATGGAGTAACATGCAGATGGAATAACTCCTACTACGTTACCCATATATCCCATCTTTCGTTTTCAATTATCTTAAGATGTGAGCATTCTGGAACCAGGATTATCTTGTTCATCACGCAACACTAATCTTACAGTAACTCGGCTAAATGAAGAAAAATAAAATTAAGACAAGCCTAGAAAGGCTGAAACTACTAGACATTAAACACTTTCTTTGCTTATCTTGCAGCAATATATATACACACAGACAGATAACTGAGCATGTATGCATATGAACTCATCATGGAAACAAGTGGACAAATGATCATTTACCCAACGGTAGATGCTAAATATCTTAATCTAGCTGAAGTAGCCAATGTGCAGAAATATTCTTTTTTTTTTTCTCTACTGTATTATTGTTAATTCTCAATCTCCCTTATATATTACAAGCAGTAGTTTTGACTGCCATCCTAGCTGCAACAGGCCTTGCTTCAAATCCATCAAGCACTTGAAAAAGCATTTCCAGATTTCATAGAATGGTCTGGAAATTACCTTAACGATCATCTAATTCCAATTCCTCTGGCATAGGCAGGGATACCTTCAACTACATCAGGTTGCCGATAGCCCCATTCAACATGGCCTTGAACACTTCCAGGTAGGGGGCATCCACAACCTCTCCGAGTAACCTGTTCCAGTGCCTCAGCATCCTCAAATTGATGAATTTCTTCCCAATATCTAATCTAAATCTGCTCCCTTTCAGTCTAATACCATACTCCCCCATCCTATCACTACACTCCCTGATAAAGAATCCCTCCCTGTCTTTCCACAGGCCACTCTGAAGTACTAGAAGGCTGCTATAAGGTCTCCCCAGAGCCTTCTCTTCTCTAGGCTAAAAAAGTCCAACTCTCTCAGCCTGTCCTCATATGGGAAGTCTTCCAGCCCCCGATGACCTTTCATGGCCCTCCTCTGGACCCACTTGAGCGGGTCCATGTCTTTCTTATGCTGAGAGCCCTCAGAGCTGAATGCAGTAGTTCATGCATGGCCTCATGAGAGTAGAGTAAAGCAGGAGAAACACCTCGCTTGACCAGTTAGCCCTTCTTTTGATGCAGCCCAGGATACAACTGGGTTTCTGGGCTGCAAGCATACATTGACAGCTTATATTCAATGTTTCATCCATCAATACCCGCCCTCCACAAGCCCTCCTCCACAGGGCTGCTCTAAATGCACTCATCGCCCAGCCTGTATTTGGGACTGCTCTGACCCCAGCACCTAACCTTGCACTTGGCCTTGTTGAATTTCATGAGAATTACATGGGCCTGCTTCTTGAACTTGTCAAAGTCCCTCCGGATGGCATCCTTTCCCTCTAGAGCATCAACCACAGCACTTTGCTTGGTGTCATCTGCAAACCTGCTGAGGGTGCACTCAGTCTCGCTGTCCATGCACCCAACAAAGATTTAAACCACCTTAGTACAAAGAAGAACTCACTGGATGTTTCCCTAACTGACAACATGGTTCTACCGCAAGCAGCAGCAGTAGAAGATACAGAGTCATGGAATTTGAGACATCACATACACTACCTACTCTACTGAAAACACACCTTTTTCTTTCTATTTCTTTCTTTCTTTTTTCTCCTTAAAAAAATAATCAGGTCTCCTACTCAAGAAGGATTCACCACAGAAGCTGTTCAACAAAAGTAAAAACCTCAAGCTTCCCCACTAGAACAAATGATGCCACCAAACTCAGACTTTAGTACAGCTTACCATTACTCTTTTCACTGTCAGCTGGTTTCATCTGGATAGGATGGTGCATCTAAAATATATATAAAAAAATTATTTAATCCTGGATGCATTCACTTTACACTACATGAAACACATCCCATAAGAACTGTGGAAGAAATGGTAGTCTAAACTGCCTCCACAAAGAAGTGCATATGTAATACATAAATTTCTAGAAGAAAGAAAAGCTTTCCCAGTGATAGGCCATCATTCTTTCTCAGAGTATTACAGGAGCCGTGCCCAGCCACCACTTTACTACCATATCATTCTCCCAAATGGTCCAAAACTCCCTGTTATCATACAAATCTCATGACATTGCTCTTCTGCATAGTTCTTTTAAAAACATGATTTAAGGGTAAGATAACATATGTTTGCACATCAGTGGTGCCAGAGCTCAGGAAAACAAGACAGTTGCAAAGAAAGGTTGGGTCTTCTCTTACCCCTGGGAGGATCTTCATGTTGTGAAGAGCGTTCTGTGCTTCTAGTGCAGCTTTACGGGTATAAAATGTAACAAAACAGCACCCTGCAAGTGAAACAAAACACTAGCAAGAAGAAACACTATGAATCTTAACCTGCTGCATAGAAATTGCAAGTCCCACTTCTATCCCTCCAATGTAAAACATGCGACAACTAGAAGACGTTAGACATAGAAATAGGAAGGTACTACTGATCACAACTGTTTAAAAAAGATTTCTAAGTGTAATAAAATAGGATATAGTCAGAATCGACCCAACATCACTAAATGAGTTTTTTTAATGGTGTATTAAATACACCTGTCAAATAATCGTTGGCTACTTCCATTATGAAACTCCATAACCATTTGCTAGTACCAAAAATTTACCTAGTTTCACAGGAAATAAGATATTGTATTTAACTGAACTGCAAATCTAGGTACAGCATTTAGTTAGAATTCAATGTACGCAAATTAAAGAACTTAATTTTATATTTAATTTGACACTTCCAGCCACATTTTGGTAATACCATAACATCACAATGATGCTCTGGAATATTAATTTGCAGTTTTAATCCATTCTTCAAGCATTCCCATTACTTCTGAGCTCTAGGAAAAAAAACCTAAAATTATTACTTTCCTCAGCTCAGCTAACAACTGGATCACAATCTAAGTAAACACTAAAAAGCCTGGGCTTGCATGCACACCTGGTCACAGAACTTCAGCACACAAATCAAACAGCTAAGACTGTAACCACGTGAAAGCAGCTGAGACCCTAAGTCTCCCATAAGTACAGAAGTTCTCACCTTTGCTTTGAGGAGGGTTTTGGCTCCTGTCCCTCAAGACATTGATTTCATAGACAGCACCATACTGTTCAAAAAGTTCTCTTAGATCCTTCTCACACCAGCTCCGTGGGACCTGACCCACAAACATCTTGATAGCATCTAGATCAGGTTGGTCTGGGTGATCCAATGTGCCATTCATTTTCTTTGAGCTATTAAAAACAATAAGGAATTTTTCGTTTATACCTTTCAACAGATTCTAGATGCTACTGCACCAAGAAGCAGCTTGTTTACAGCAAGATTAAAAGAATTATTTCTACATATATAAAAATGTATATGGTTAAAATACACATAAAAAGAGAGACTCTTGCACATTTCTATGCCTGCATAGCAAAGAATATTCAAAAACAGCATTCACGGTCACTGGCAAGCTGAATATCTGGAAACCAAACAAACATTCTCTACACAGCTCTTTAAAACTTTTAACATTGTTTCTACCATGTAGTCAACAACACCTGGGATCCAGGACATAGATTCGCTGAGGTGACTGAGAAATATCACTAATTAAACCATGTAAAATTTTACAGAAAAAGAAACCAGAACAGGAAGGAACCTAAATTCAGTTTACCCACAGACTACCGATGTTGCTGGTAACCAGTGAAAATGAGTATAACATTTATTTTGTTGTTTTAAAACATGACTATCTGGAACTGTTTTCCTGGGGGAAGATCCATCTTAATACAGTGAACCACGTATAACTAAACAGATGAGAAGTTTCATTAAAGGTTTGCAAGGCAACAGCTTTTTGTGAAAATAGGGAGCTTTCAACAATATTTGGCAAAAACCAAAAAAAACAGGCTTAGGTTGACTAACAATCTAGTTAGTCACAGACTGAATCAAGTTGAGTAATGGCAGGGTGTTAACACAGAAAAAAAGTCACTTCTTAGACTACACCACCATAGAAGTTGTGAGTACAGGAATCTTCAATAAGCTTCAAGGCATTACCATATGAACAGCTTACAAACTATTAGTAAAACTATGTTATACTCCACCCAGCTAGCCAATAGTCATACACCACTTTCTGTACTGACTTTTCATTGTGAAGCATAATGTGAGGTCTTGTTACTGGTAGTCACGGTCTGGTATACCACAGGACCTATCTCTGTGGAAGACATACTGCAATACATCCTGTCATAGTTATAGTGATTAGTAGGTTAAAATTGCTGACCGGCCCCTGCATTGCCTAGAAAGGACACGGGGAATGGAACAGCAACTATACAATGATTCATCCCTGCCCCGAACTCTTTGTTGAAGAATACAGGCGGCCTTCTTCCAGAGCAGTCAGCTCTCCATCTCTGCTTTTTTCCTGTTAAGATAAGCCATTCAAAAACTACTAACTTCACAACACAGTAAACAGTCTTCCCCTAGAACAGAACTGAAAAAAAGAAAAATTCCAGACCAGGTAATGTTTAGGTATTTTTTCCCCCTCAATACACTGCTGTTGAGAGCCTAAGCAAAAAGCGATGCCGTGAAAGCTAATTCAGTAACTGTGAACATCTTCAGAAACAACAAAGCTTCTTACTTGAAGGGAAGGGACTTATCACAAATCCTTTCACTCCTCTTTACCTTTCCACTTAAAAAGGGTCAGCACCTCTCAAATACTCAAGGTGTACTCTACCTTTTACAAAGAAGCAACTACCTCTTCTTTCAATGTCTTTTAATTTCAATGGAGAACAATTGGAAACCATTAACACTCTTCTAAAAACAATCTTCACCCCTGCCTTCTATGCCAGGGGTAGCTGCAGGAGCATAGCATGGCCCCTGTTAATTGGTCAACTCTTAACATGACCTCAACAGTATACAAGGAATCTTTCATTCCTAATTAAAAGGCTTAGTCTAGAGTCATTAATACGGAAAAACATACACTCCCAACATTTGATTAAAATCACTGATTTAATATCAGCACCTGTAAAACACTAGAAACAGTGCTGCCAAATAGCTTTATTCCTCCTTAGCCCTCAGTCTCAAAATTGTTTTATCACTTTTTCCGCCTGCCCAGAATCCCATATAGTGGGTCAACACCCACTAGGATTTCTTCAGGAACACAAACTGCAGGCTCTCCTATCTCCCCTCCCCTCCAAGGGGAGTTCAGACAACAGAGACTCCAGAGAAAGCAAGTCCAACTATTCAGCTATAAAATTAGACATGAAGACAAAATACTTACACAGGGCTAGCATTCAAGGAGCAATGGTCCACCATCATCTCTGGGAGGAAATCCAACTTGAACGCAGCCATCACCTCAATCTGACAAACTACTAACACTAGATCAATGTATTGCCTAACCCTGAAACAACGCCACTTTCCAAAAGTCCTGCAGGTCTTAACACTCAGCCACACAAAAAACACCCAAACCACAGAAACAGAAGCTCAGGGAGACCAGCAATAGACACCACAGAAACAGGCTGGACTGGGAAAGGGACATGGAATCCCAGATTAAAAAGGGGATGCGACCATGTGAAGGGAGGCTCAGCTTAATACACAATGAAAATGCTGATGCACTGGACTTGTTTTGTGCAATTTTCCCTGGCGAAGCAGTACTGAGTGCACTGTCAGATAAACAGAGTGTCAGATCCATGAAGATAGCAACGGGTAACAGAGCAGAAAGAATACAAACTCCAGTCTTTCCATCCCCAACTAACTCCTTGCCTCCCAAAATGGCAGTCTAAGGCCTTGAGGTTCAGACAGTCTCTTCCCGTATCACCAATATTAAGGTGTGAAGTCAAGAGGTTCCTTCACCATAAACATTTTCAATGGCTGATCACACTCTTTTCACCTTGAGCACTATTTCTTACACTCTCCTAACTTCTAGGGAGAAAAATTCCAACTGAAATATTTCTCTGAACCTGATAAAAAAAAAAAATAAAAATCAAAGCTAAGAATATTTGATTACTCAAAAATTCTTTAATTACCACAGAACATCAAAACCTACTCCTTTTATGGGAGCAAAACACAGATTGTTCTGGAAGCAATACTTTGCCCATCATGCATCTATAAATCCAGAGATACACAAAGCCTATAGACAACAAAGAAAGGGGGAAACCACATCAATTTGTTGAAAACTGTTTTACAGTCTTTGAAAATACTTATCGGAATACCTCACCTGCTTCATCACTAAAACAGGAATAACATGTAGGTCAAGGAACTGTGAGAGATATTTATACACACAATACAGACCTCTTGTTACATTTCCAGTACCCAAACTAATCGGGGAGATAATCAAGTTAATACTGGACACATCGGAAAATACAGAAATATTTGATTACAGACAGCAAGTGCTGCAGAGGCAGCTGGGTGTGTCTGAGCACTCCAGGAGGGATGATTAATGCAAGTCCAGTATGAATCCAAATAAGCCTTATGTGTACCATCGATATAACCACAAAACAAACACTCAGAGCATCAAGGAATGCATGCTGGGGCTGCTGTGATCACTTTTTTCTTGTCTGTCAGTGCCTGCAACACTTACTTGCACTTAAAGTAGCCAGTATATTCAGCTTTCTTTATGCTTGTATAGTTACAGGATGTCAATTGTTTTTTCATTAAAAAAAACCCATTTCAAACCTCTGAAAAAAAGATTTCCAATCTTCCTCCTACAGTGAGGTTAATTAAAAGGTTATTAAAAGGAGTTAGGCCTCATAACACAAAGAGATATGCATGTTACTGCAAAATAAAGAGAGGAGGTAAATTAAGCACACATCAGATATTCAACAATAACTGCTTCATGCATGCTTTTACCATGCAGTAAGTGCAAGAAAGTGCACTTTCTTTAGTGAAAAAGGTGTAAGTTATCTGCCAAGTACCACTGTTAAAAGCATGCAAAGAAGCACTAGGGAGCACAGGTCAATTTCACAGAATCACTAGGTTGGGAAAAGACCCACAGGATCATCATTCCTATCAATCACTAAACCATGCCCTTCAGCACCTCATCCACCCTTCCTTTAAATACCTCCAAGGATGGCAACTCAACTACCTCCCTGGCAGCCTGTTCCAGTGCCCAATGACCCTTTCTGTGATTTTTTTTTTGTTAGCTTTTGCAAACTTTTTTAGCTTTGTAAGCTTTTGGTAAATTGTTAGCTTTCAGTAAATTGTTCAAATCTACCTCCAGACACAACTTAAAGGATTCCCAGTTGAAAAATGCCATGTTATGTAAAACACAATATTCAAATGTTAAATTCAGCCTGCAGCCCATGTCATGGATTTCTCTACAATGAGCCCACAGAGAGAAACACTTCAGATTTATATAATTAGGAAAGCAGAACATATGGTGAGGTTCTGGCCACTGTTCACAAATCTATAGACCAACACTGTAAATTCTGGTCTTACCTATGAGAACCAGAATTCATTCCTTCAGGTCTTTCAGTAATCTTTAGCTTTTTTAAGCAGCCAGTAAAATACTCTAGCAGCCACACTCACTGTAGGTTCAATGAAAGATGATGCTGGCAACAGAAACTCTAGACAACAGGTTTTAAA
This sequence comes from Phaenicophaeus curvirostris, assembly GCF_032191515.1. NCBI lineage: Eukaryota > Metazoa > Chordata > Aves > Cuculiformes > Cuculidae > Phaenicophaeus > Phaenicophaeus curvirostris. Next base: position 28,109,664 of record NC_091396.1, on the reverse strand, counting down.
AATCTCAAGTCATTATGGTTGATCCTACACCCATTCTTTCCCTCATCTCTCTGATCCTCAAAGCAGAAGTCTTACCTGCTAGTTCCATTATGATAAAAATGCCACAAGTTACAGGCACTGTCAAACTGTTATACTCCATGTTGAATTCAGTCTACCAGCTTTGATAATTAAAATGTTAGTTTTGTGCAACTATCCTGCTACATAATAATTTTAAATTCCTGTTACATTTGCTCTACTTTCTCATGGATGTGCCCACTTCATTTAATGGACAGTGCCAAAAATATTTCAAAATATTTGTCAAAAATATATGCTGATATGCGCAATTTGGTTGACAGCAAGAATCAATACAAGAATGGTGAATAAATATCTGTAGGTTTTTTAGCTATGACCCCGTAACTCAGGGTACCATAGTTCTGCAGTAATGATGCCGATTTCAGTGACAGAACACTACTAGGCAAACAGGTTTGCTTTAATTTTATTTAGTTGAAGGCATCAAGCTAGTGAAATTAAAATATTTACAGACTTCACTTGTGAAAATATCAGAAAGAGAGGAAAAAGATGGTATTTTGCTACAGAAATAAGAATTAAATAAGGACATAGTGTTTCTTTGGAATTATAAAAAAAACCCTGTATGTCAACCTAGCCACTGTTCACAAAAAAAGAAAAATAAGAGAGTTAAATACACTTATTTTTTGCTCAGATGTCAAATTCCTGCTGCTGGCTTCCAGATCCATTCTTTGACTGTATTCAGAGGATAATAGAAACAATGTCTGAAATTCCAAGCCCTATGGACTGTAGCTAGACATTTAAAAGTGGTGCTAATCTGACAATATGAACGTTAAAAACTTCTGCATACTACAGATTAAATCTCAGGTTTTTTACACTTCTGAAGTCCTAGATTATACTGCAGAATACATCGCTATATGCTCCTAAGAGATTGCAGAGTATAAATGCTGAAAGTTTTGCTTTTATTTTTAAGCTGACAGAATTACATCACATCCTGGGGCACAAAACCTGAAAAAAGAGCCCCCTCAAACCACAAAACAAAGAAACAGTCACATTTTCTTTCCTAAGAAAGCCTTATTCATTTCAATGAGCAATTAACTCTGAAAGCTAAACATAATGCCATCTTTTATTTTATACAGTCTGAACCTCAGACAACATATACAAATCTGAAGCTGAGGGACTGCTAGGATGGTGAGAGCGAACTATGGGAAAGGATGCAGGCTATGGGGAAATCAGACATTGTCAAGCTTTGAAGGAGACAGGTCCTAGAATAAACTTCCCCTTGTATTATCTGTGCATGTGCAGATCCCTACAGTGTTGCTGAGTTGCAGTTTTGTTTTCGAACAGATAACCCCTAGGTTACATGCATCAAAATACAGTAACCATTAGTCAATATTTTGTCATTTCATTGTTATCATGTAAGCACGTGGTCAGAATATTTTCTGCTAGATTAAAATCCAAACTGCACATACTTTGGTGCGTACAAAAAGCTCCATACCTAGTTGCAAAGACTGCAGTTTCTTGCTCTGCCAGTCTCTATGACAGTTATATACTACGACTACACAAATCTGACATATTTAGAACGTGGAATGTACCAATCAAATAACATGAACTTTTGGGCTGCCTATACTTCGGATTAAATAAACTATAAAATATTTTAATTTATATGAAATTTTTATAGAAGTTCCCCAGTGGAGAAAAAGGATCAGAGGAGGTGGTAAATGCTCTCATTTCAGAAATCATGAAGTTCCACTGTGTTCTCTTATGTGTTTATTTGAGCACACTTAATTCCTATATACCTTCCAGACCTAGATGAATTCTCACAAATTAGCTAAGTAGATTTTGTTCTAAAAATAGCTTGTAATAATGTGGGGTTTTTTCCTCTCCCCTTCCTCAAAATATTTCAGGAAAAAAAAATTTAAGATAAGACAATACTTTATTGACCTGTTTCTGTGGCTTGTGAACAAAGTCCTATTTACCTGTAGCTTCCACTCCAACCAATTTTGGGAAAGCTCAAAAGAAGCAAGTTTGAACTTTTGTAGGAGTGACAAATGCCCAAGACTCCTAGCTTTCTGCCAGCAGATGCAGCAGCAATTCACCTATCCCTCTGGCTTACAGGATGTTTTTTTCTGCCCAAGCACTCTTAGAAAGGGAAAAATAATGGCAGCTAAACTTACTATTTTATTTGATCACAAAGACAAATTATTCAAAATACATTATTACAAACCCTACTTTCTAAAACGAGGGAGTTATGTTATATTTCTGAAAAAGGAGACAAAACTTTGCACTGAAATGAACAAATCTGTTATTCTAATGAATTCTGAACACTGCAGCTTATAGAAAGATAGACAATAAACACATACAGGTACATTTTCTTTTAAACTGCCTATAAGCTTCCTCAAATATACGAGCTTCTTTTGAAAGCTCTACTTCTGTTCTTCCCGACATGCAACATTCACTTCAAACAATCAGCTGCCACTCAATTCACAAAGCAGTTTTAGTTTCCTGTGTTCATATGAGTAATGCAGGAAACTGGCAAAGGCAAATTTGAAACTGGTAAGAGGGAACACTCCTCAATAAATTAATAGATAAAATAAATATTTAGTGGCAGTGACTTTTGTAATCTGGTTCAAGCACACGTGGATGCTTGCAAAGATATATTACTTTGCTTCGACTTACTGTGCATATGTATAAATCCCAACTGCTTTTTTTTAAACAGCTAACTTATGGGCTATACGCAAAATATTGCGCGTAAGAACTACCATCTTCTAGCCAACATTCAGAACGAACAACTAAGTAACTTCATATTTAAGCACATTACTAAGATTTCAGATGCATTTGCCTAATGCACATAGTACTCAGCAATATCAGAAGGAAAACACAAACTAGATTGTGTCCAGTGTGGCAGTTCAAGTCCCTTAGTCACACAACTTGTGGCAACTCAGATCACAATTTTGATGTGGCAAAACAGTATATATACTTTTATACCTGTTTAAGTCTATTGTATGAAGGGTTTCTGAACTAAGTTGGTCACAAAAGTCTTATCACTTCAACATGCTGTTTCAGAAAGGCATTGGGGGATTGCAAGCTGTGATAGAAAAGAGGGCTCTGTTCCCAGCTCTGTACCTATCTGATGCAAAAATCCAAGCAACTTCCCTTAGCTCTTAAATTTCCAGTTGTCACACAGACAAACCAGGATGAAGTGATGCTTTATGCTTTCCTGGGAGACAGAGAACTGAATGCTGTTTGCTATACAATAAACTTACATATGACAGAGGTAACCCCTAACATCACTATGCTAATACATGCCAAAAGCAGAACTGAAAAAAAGCAAAAAAAAAAAAAAAAAAAATCAAATAATTCTCCAGATCCTTCAGTGACTTCTATCTGTTCAGTCAAGCAGACCACAGCCAATGTCCAGACTAGTTCAGAGCTGCTTGCAAAGGACAAGAATTGAATGTTCTGTTTTGACCTCCCCCTCACTTAATGCTAAATAATAAGAAACTTAATGCCTCAAGACATTTACACACTTATTTGAATATGAACAGTGGATACAAAAGTTTTCAGGAAGGAATGACGGTATAAGCTTTGTGCATTTTTTCCTTTAGAAACAGGACAATAAAAATCCTGGTACAAAGAGCTCAGCTGACATCTGTTATTTCTATTAACGAAAATACTTCTAGATTGGAGCAGACACCGAACAAAGACACCAAGTTCCTCCTGTTTGCTCTCCATGCCGTGCGCATTAGTGTAAAGGCACTTCAAAGGGCATCAGCAAAGCAGTCTAGAACACCAGGTCTTTAGACAGTGACTTCAAGCCATGATTTTCCTGGATCTACAAACAGTAAAGTCCAGGAACCAACTAATGCTCTCATAGAAATGTCTTTGATCTTAATGTAACAGCAAAATCAAGTAAGGAAGATTTGTATCTACAGTATTATCCACATACCAAGGTTCTGCTTTGACAGCCACACATTAATTTGCCTGACCAGTTTAGACGTCCCTCTTGCTTTTATTTCAAACAATAAGCAATGAAGTGCTCTGTTATCAACTATAATAGGTCACATGTGGCTATTCTCTTAAGCAGCTAATATATCCAAACTAACTTTTCAAACGACATCTAAAGAAGCAAAAATCTCAATGACTGATACAACAGTGTTCCACCTCTAAGAAGGAAAGTAGACATTATTTCATACAAAGGGTGGTTGAGTTCTGGAATTCCTTCTTGGTTCAGTAGTGCAGATGCAATAAACTTACACAAATGCAAGAACAGACTGGACAAGCACTTGGAAGAGACCCATCAGAAGCTACCAGACAAACCACAACAGTTTAGGTTCTCCTGAGCTGAAAACAGAGCAGCTGAGACACCACGGAGTCAGTTTTGTGGTGAAAACACACACTGTAGATTATTACCCTTTACAAATGGCAAAGAACGAACATGCCAAAGAGTATGTCTATGCATTTGTGTTGGGACAAACCAAAAAAGCACTATGGAAATAAAAGAAAATTGTCCTGTTAAAGCTACTCAAGAACTAAGCTATATACGTACTTAGCTAAATGCTAACTAAAAATACTCAGGTATTACCAGCACAACAATCAATTGCTTTAGTAAGCAACACCAAACCTACTCCCTCAAATCTGCCCCAAACAACACAACAAAAACATCCAATGCCAAAAAGCTACACCTGAGGACTTCAGGAAATGTTACAGTACAGATAGAATCACAGATTCACTAGGTTGGAAAGTACTCACTGGATCATCGAGTCCAACCATTCCTATCAATAATGACCAGTAACCTACCAATAGTAACTCTTTTTAAAATGCTTTGCAATTGCTTTCTATAAGCCATCATATAAGTGATGAATGAATTCAATCTGTGGTATGTTCAAATTGCAGGCAGTAGCTCTGCAATATGAGAGCTTATCTACCAGGAAACAAGTTACAACATCTGTTCAAATCCGAGAAGCCAAAAAACCTGCAACTAGGCCCTGCTCTGCCAGTAACTGCTACAGTAACAAGATGGCTAACAACAACTCAGAAGCTGTCTTAAGATCCTTTCATAGCAGATGAATGAAGATAAAGTTTAAGACAGTAGCCTCCAAACTTCCTCAGTCTTTCTCTCATGCCTGACACACTGCCTCTTCATCTCCTTGCCAGAAAAGGGCCAAATGAGCATGCTGTGAATATATTGACAAGGCTGTGGTTATTGGAATTCTGCAACATGAGTGATCCACAGCTCTGCAGACAATGATCTCCTTTTCTATGGTGAAACAGCTGCATGATGCTACCCTGAGATTTACTTTCTTAATGCACAGCTGTCAGCTAACACCACAGCATAAGGCTACTAACCAGTGCTTGACCCTTCCCTTGCAGCTGCTGCTACTTCAAGTGATGATACTAAAGGCTTACATAGGCATTACCAAAAAGAGAAAAAAATGAAGCAGGCTGGCCACAAAACCACCTCCTGATCACAGAATCACTAGGTTGGAAAAGACCCACAGGATCCAACCATTCCTATCAACCACTAAACCATGCCCCTCAGCACCTCATCCACCCATCTTTTAAACACCTCCAGGGAAGGTGACTCAACCACCTCCCTGGGCAGCCTGTTCCAGTGCCCAATGACCCTTTCTGTGAAATTTCTTTTCCTGATGTCAAGCCTGAACCTCCCCTGGCAGTGCTTGAGGCCATGATGATGACATCAAACATCCACCTTGGCCATAAAATATCTCATCACCCTACGGCAACAAGGAATAAGCAAGCTGATAGCCTCCAAAGCTCTCTGGTTTGAGACTACTCAAATATTTTTTGCATTACCTTGAGGTACATTACAACTACTATCTCCAGAATCTGTAACTATTTAGTTCTTTTTTTTACAATTCCAAAGAACTTCAAATATCACAGTTTGCAATAGTACCATTTACAGAGTGACAATTAACTTCATTTAGTATTTACCTGGATTTTTCCAAAGGCTGCCAGTATTTGCATGCTGCGTTTTCAAGGAGAGCACCTGTGCAGCATTAGAATAATAGTCTACCACATCAGCACAGTGAAACAAACAAAAAAATGTCCATGAAAGCAAAACCTTCAAATTAAAATATTTTCCTAGAAATTCCATCCACTCTTTGTTATTTAATTATTTCCTTCTTATATTCATTCCCCGACAATACACTAAACACTCCATTAATCTTCACAGAAACATAACAACAGAGGTACGTGGATTGCTTTCTTCTCCTCATAGTGCAAGACATTTTCTTTTGCTACCCTTAGACTTCAATTTTGCTATTAAAAGTTCCCAACTGTGACCTTCAGAATAGTGATCTGAAGCTTATATTAAATTTGTCTTTCCCAGCTAAATTTTGTTTACCGTGCATTATCTCCTTTTTTTTTTTTTTTAAATTAAGGAAATGGAGAGGAAGATGAAAATCAGCATTGTCAGCTACTTCTTGGTAGCAGTGAATTTCAAAAAAATCTAACAAAAACCCCAAAACCCCCACCACAGTAAAACTTACTGTGATATGAAGAAGACAACAAAGGCCTGGCTGAGATACTGTATGAAAAACACTAGATATGAAGCAGATAAGCAGATGAATAAATTGCCAAAAGACCAACTCCTGAATTTGGTACAATTAACACATGACAATCTATTACAGTATCTGTACTTGTAGAACAGATAACAAGCATTAAAGCAGACTCTCCGAATAATTAATTTTGGCAAATCATAGACAAGGAATAATCATCTCGTGTTTACCCTTCGCGAGACATTTTACAATTCATAACTGATATGAGGAAGAAGCATTGATGTATGAATTTGCTTTTAAAGCAGAAACATATAGGTTTCTTCCATTCATTCTATGATGACATGTAAACACTAAAACCAAAAAACTGTCAAAGATTTAATCCTTTTATACTTATCTGTAGGCTGTGGGATTGGGTTTTTTTGTAAATACATGTGAAATGTGTATTTCAGGTACTGCTTAAGCTCTTCGGAAAGTATGCAAAAGAAAGTTTGAGTTCAAAATTATCTTTTTAAACATCTGCCAACATTCCACCACACATAGTTTGGGAAGCATTTTGAGTTTTTATCATTACAGCACTAGTACACAACAATGCTGCTATTTTGTGGGAGAGAATTATGGAAATCTTAGGTACTAAGAGATCTGAAAGACCTGTAGACACTTTGGCACTGCAGACAGAAAAAAGTTTTTGAGAAAATAGGAAAAGTGGCTTGGTCATAACAATAGTAAGAGGAAATAAAGGCAGCAGCATGACATAGAACAGGAGACAAGGCAGGAAATGGGAGTATAAAGAGTGAGGATGTGCATTTCTATCCTGCGAAAGACAGACGACTACTAAAAGGAGATGAGATAGAACATTTAAGGTTTAAAGCAAGATTTGAAGGGTTTCCCTTCCCCTCTTTTCGTTAATTGACTGAATACAGACTACGAGACACACAAAGTACGGATGATAAATCACACTTGCACTTCAATGTTTAAATCTTCAGCAGAAGGGAATAAGAATACTAATGCTTCCAAGCTATCATGCCCTGAAAGAAGAGTGGTACCAATCCACTTACACTGTCTTTTCCTTTTTCTTCTCCCCAGATATTGTCTCTGAAATTACAAAAGTGACAGGTTTTGCAATATTGGCCTGAAGTTTACCCTCATGTATTTCAGCTTTTTGTGTAAGAAACAAATCTGCAACCAATTCTATGTAACAGAATACTTCAGATACCCTTCAACTTATTTACTTTGTAAATGCAAACACAAGACCTAGAAGTCTGGTTTCAAACGAGCCTGTATTTTGCTGTCTTTTCCTGTATTACACGAATCTGCAGTGCAGTAGTTAAAAAGATACACTAGAAACAAACATTTTGTTACCTCTGTAATATTTGCTCGAGAGATTTTTGTAAAGAACCAGCTACACATTTTTAGGTTATTTTTCTATCACTGAAACAGAGCCAGAAGTTATTCTTCTGCCAAGGAGCCAGAAATCCACTGGGTCCTGGAAAGCTCTGAACAGTCTGCCTGTCTGTAAGCCAAGCATGCCACAAACCACTACAATGGGCAAAGAAACTACATTTACACAGAGAATTGCTGTGTGGCTGCATATTAGGCTCAGGGGAGACTACAGAACCTGCTATACAATATCACTGATGAAGACTGCTGTATTACCCTACATGAGAACTACAGTGAATTAAAAATGTCTTTAACTAAAGGTTATTGCAAGCAACATACCTTGTGCACGTGGAAAGTAAAAACTTAAAACAAGAACTGGTCCAAATAATTTTTTTTTACATAAAAAATATGTGATTATAGATCACATTATATCAAAGGAACAATGTTTATATTATTAAATTATCTTAAAACCACTCAATTAAATATCTTAGACTAATAGTCAGGCCTATTTAAAAATCTTTCTGAAGTATGAAAGAGGCTTTTTCTTCCCCTGTTAAGTTTCATGAGATCTTTTGGACTAAACAAAGCAACAGGTCTCAAGTTTCATTGTCCACTGCAGTCAATAGAACAGCCATGAATGCCATTTGAAGAGTCCTGTTATTTAAGTAATCAGAATCGATGCATTCTGAACCTGTATTTTGTAATTGGCAGAAACCCTGCTCTGCCAATGCTGCCAAAGAGTTTGAAAAACTAGGTCTAATCACAGATTAGTCAGTCTATAAAGATACAAACTCTTCAGACAAAAACAAAAATATAATGACCAGTATTCTCTTTCCCATCTTCTGTATGGTCCTAGAGGGGCAGTAAAGGCAAAGTATAGACCACCACTCATTAGGAAATAAGTTGTGTTTTGCAACACCCACAGCGCCTGGAGACCAATGCTTTCAAAGTGGTACTTCCAAACACAGAGGTCAACCACCAATTCGCTAAAAATCATTTTAAAATGAAGGTGTTCCTGAATTTTTTAATCCAACTGTAGCTCATTCTACCTTGATGAGTAACATATGGAGAGACAGGATATCCTGCACTTTAAAGATAAGTTTGATTTTCTTTCTGATATAGACATGACTAAATCCTTTCCAGTGCATTTATAAAAACTGAAGCAAATGTCTGACCATAGAAAAAAACAAGTGTTTCCTCGAGACAATATCAAAACTCAGTTCTCACTGCCATAGCAGAGTTGATTCGCCAGAAGAGCAACAATCACCACACTTTGAGCATAATAGTGCTTAAAACAGCAGTTACAGGTCAATTGTCCTCAAAGGTTAGCTGAAACTCTTAAACTACACAGTTACAGTCTGATCTATTATTTTGCTGCTCCTCTGATCACACAGTAAATCATTCCAACTTGCTAAACTAGAGAAATAACAACTTGATTACAAAAGAGCTTTTCATTGGGTAGCCAAGCTGACTTTGCCTACTATGCAGTTAAACTATCATGAGAACCGAGCATAACCAGGGGATACAGGACTACTCAGCTGGAAATTGAATAAGAGAGGAAGAGGGAATTGTCTCAGCAGTCTCATGAAACTACACCCTTACTGGACTTCAGGCGTTAAGAAGATTGTACAAGAACCTCACATTTGGCTCCAAGCATTTTCACACTAGACTATATTCCTGTTCTGCTGCACACAATCAAACCTGTGTCAGCCCTTAAGGGGTTGTTCCACTAGTACTTACCTTTAAGGTTTCACACGTTACATACAGAGCTTTCCAGATTTGTTCTGGTCAAGAAATGACTATGAAAACACACATTTTTACTTTGTAGTGAGTTATGTTTCTAAATTGATTAAATTACAGATGGGGCTAAAGAAGCCTGTTGACCTGGTACTTGCAGTCCTAAGCTGTTAATACTCCCAACCCCTGTTAGCAGTACAAAGGCAGGAAACTGAAAAGAGTAAACTCTTTTCAGGTTCAGGGAGCACTGCTCACCACAGTGGAAAACCACCGCTTTCATCACTGTAAGTGAAAACAACTTCTCTCTAAATCTTTGAAAGGGAGCTCTAATACACAACTGAGGAATACAAACTGTAGTTGGCTCATACCTGCAGCTATGCACCTCCTTCTAGCCGTTCCACTCTTCACTCCAAAAGATAAGGAAAAAAGAGTATTCCTGAGTTAAAAAATCAGATGATAACAATCATTATGACATGAATTCCACCTTGTAAAATGCAAAAGACTGTGAAAATAAAGCGTATTTCTAATAACAGAAGTCATCATGAGGTGGAAACAGGTAACAATCCTTATTAGGCTCAAAAATGAAGTTGCACATTTGAAAAAAATAGAGAATAAACGAAAAAGTGCAAAAGAAAGAAGTGGAAACACAACATGACTGAAAACAGAAGTCTTGTAGCTTCCAAATAACGTTCAGTGGATTTATCCTACCTGTCTGGCTTTTTGGCTCTTAGGACAGAAGCAGAGTTACCAATAGCAATACCCACAATCCTAACTCCTGTGTTACATTCTTTGGACAGCTGTAGCACTAAGAGATGACAATGAACCTGCACGTGTGACCTCTAATGTAAGATAACCATAGTCAAATGTACAAAAAAGTTCTGAATTAGGGAACAAAGAACTAACATCACAAGGAAAAAATGTCATTGCTACTTCTTAACCAAATCATCAACCACGAACCATACAGACTTTCCACACTAACACCTCGAAAGCAGGGATGCTGCTCTGTGATTCAAGGTTCTCTTTTTGCAGATTCCGTAATAGACCCACAACACAATTATTCAAGCCAATATATATTCAAACACAAACTTTGGATACTTTAGTTGTTGGGAGTTGGTGGGTTTTTTTTAACAATTTCTTCCCTGCTTCCTCCTAGGTTATTTTGCAGAACTGCACTCATAGTTTAGGAGCCCTCTGTTTACTTATCTACAGGCATCAAATAAAAAAATGCATTCATGTGCAAGGAGTAGAATTATACAAGGTTGTTTGAATTCCTAAATATTCACTGCTTTGCAGGTCCCTTGATAATGTTTGTTCCATATTCTTTAAGAAGTTTGGATAAGTGATCCATATCTTCTTCTACCTTGTCTTTTAAGATATTTGGGTAGTTGTTATATGTACTCACGCCTTCTTTTCTAGGGGGAGAGCTCTCGGGATTTTTTTATCCCTGTTTTGTAATAATTTTCATTTGTTCTAATTTCCTCCCAATTTGTTCAATTGATTAATAAAATATTATGCCCTATAGATGTAGACAGAACTCTAAACAAACAACAAAAAATAATTTTCTCATGACAATACTTAAGAAAAATAAAACCCAATCCACAAATACCAAGAAACATAACCCTTATCTGAAACATGTATTCAAAGTTATTAATGTATCTTTTCAGGAATATTATCAAAACCTGACTATTGGTCAGGGAACACCTTACCTATTTATTTGTGTTCTGTTTCACACACTGTTATGGATTACGAAGCTCTTTCTAGGCAAATACATTACCTGAGGACACTTACTTCCACCTCACCCAAATTCCTTTGCTTTTTGGAAGTTTAATTAAGGAATATTTTTTTATGGCCAAAAAATGGTCTCAAGAGTCCTGCTAACAGGTCTGCCTTCAAAATGCCATGTAACACAGAATTTTTGGTTTTCTTCCTTTTAAACCCAAACTCTGCCAGATATTTAAGCCAAATGTAAGTTGTTGTAAATGCTGTTATATTTCTTTGATAAGCAGCTTTCAGAAAAGAAAATGAAATACACACCTCATTGATCTTGCAAATGCTTAAGAATATACTGCTGAACAACTTCTCAAAGTTAAAAAGAAAATCTTCCCTTTGCCCATATAACTATGTAACACTCTAGAGAATTAATTAAAAAAAATTCAAAGGAACCAAAAGTACAGCTAGCATAGCCAGAGGAACCTGTAACTCTTGGATACCTTTGCGAAAAAATATACACCTCACTGAATGAAAGGCAAAATCCATGACAATAATAACTTTAAAAAGCAAGCGGCAACTCTGACTACTACCTGCCGAAAGCCTGGGAGAATGCTCTTAAATCATGTTTCTCAAACCAAAATTGTTCCAATATGGTTCATTTAATTGAATATAGAACATAAATAACACTGAATACTTAATTCAAGTTTACCCATCAGATGAACTTGGCCGAAAAGCCAAAGAATCTGACAACTGCATTTCTTCTCAAAAGAAACTGGGACTTGGACACCTCAGATCAAGGTATGCACACAGTTGGCATGCTGCTAGCAATGTGTGTAGCATAGCAATCTCTAATTAACTGGCATGGCAATAAGCTCTTGCGCAAACCGCATATTCACCCCAGCCCAGCATTAGACACTGACTGAACTGTTCTTATAGAATTATAGAATCACAAGGTTGGAAAGAACCCACTGGATCATTGAGTCCAACCATTCCTATCAATCACTAAACCATTTGTTTATTATATATTATAATCACTAAACCATTATAGTCGCATGTACGGGCTCATGGTGGGGACAGCAAAAAAATTAAAGGTGTTAATTGGGACATCCCATCACAGCTTTTGCAAAGAAGAATCTTTGTGAAGTCGCCCCCCTTAATGAAGTGCTTCAGCTGAGTATAGATGCCACTTCCAACTTCTTTTACATATGACACCACCTGACAACTCCATGTAGAAAAACGAAGGTTAGATTTAACACTTAGTCCTGCCAGATCCAGGACAAGACACACTCTTGCTGATGGACAAACACTAGTAACTTCTGGTATGTAATGTAATATAAATAGAAACACAGCTGGTAATGAAAACAAGTGGTTCTAGCTGGTAAATACTAGACAATGGATATGAGCCAAATAAATCTAGTGATACCGCTTTGATACTTAGTGGCAAAACCTCAGTCTCACCAGCACTCAAGACCACCTGTAATAGAACATGGATCATTTAATGGATCCCGATCAATTACTGTCACAGTCAGTACTTGTTCAGACCAGTTAGTTCTGCTTTCTCACTACACTTTCCAGGAATGAATGTTTGTGGGATGTCAAGATTATTATGGCCAATTGAAGAGGCTAACAAAGACTGTATAGCTCAACCTCAGATATATCCTGGCAGCAACAGTCTCTCACAGAAATCAACATTCAATCTTGGACTCATTGCAAACGTATATACTTTTAAGCACCAATATGGCCAATAATAAAAACCTGGAAATATAAAAATAACTACTTCTGTGGAGGAAGTGCACAAGGGATCTAATGATGCAGAGTCAAGGAGAAAGTGTACTAGATAAATCAGATCACAAATACGGAGTCGTATACAAATCACATGAAGTTTAATTACTATAGAGCTTGGGCCACAACCCATAGAAAGTGTGTCACTTTCTAGCAAACACTACTTATGAGACAGCAAGACAGACCAGGAACTCCTACAGTGCCAAAACTGTATTAAGGAAGCAGCCATACTTACCTACCACAGCCTTTACACCACCCAAACATCTCAGCACCAGAAACTACTTGCTGAATGCAAGGCAACAGCTCCCAGTCATTGTGACTGGTCACTTTTTTTTTGCAGGTGTCCAATACTGTTTTCCCCAGTGCTGCCAGCACAAATACCAACACGCATACAGGTTAAGACAATCTGTAGAGTTACTAAGTAGACCAACTGAATTACTTGCGATGGTATGTTTGACCACCAGAACACAAGTTTGTTCAACTTAGGATATAACAGGAAGAAAAGAATGAAGAACAGAGGAGATGCACATTTTGGGACCACTGCAGATTAAGAAAAAGAAGAAAATAGGAAAACATTATAAATGCCACGCTTCAAGTTACTGTAACCGGAAAATCATAAAATACTTATTTGGGATGCAGATCATATCTGCAATATCTGTTCCATATCCAGTCAGCAATTACAGCTTGAAAATCCCCAAGACTGATCATCAGTCTTACAACTCAACGAAAGCATCAAGAGAAACACTTTGAGAATGCAAAACAATCTAGTGTTGAAAACACTAGACTGGAGCTTAGAAGATATGAGTTCTATTACTGACTATGGGACTGAACAGCATTGGACAAGTCATTTCACAATACTAAGAGTCTCCATTTGTACACTATTATAATCTTATTTTCTTTGCCAAAAGGTATTTTGAGATCGAGTAACAGAAGGTATTCAATGGGAGTCAGACAGTACCGTCACGTTGTTACAGCTGCATCTCAGCTGAAAGCCCAATAAATAACTTCATAAAAAGTTCCTACAAAACATCTGCTTGTTAATTAAAAACAAAATCTCACCAACAAAATTTAAGCTTGCTCTATCCTTCCAGATTATGACATTAAAGGACTCTCAAAGTATCCCAAGAACTGCAAATACAGAAGGTACACAGCAATGCAACATTTTATTTACTTTCTGAATAAGGATCCAAAATATTCGGAAAATATACATTCCTGTTTTGCTCTATAGATACCGTACACACCACATAAAGACCTATCAAATGTAGCACAGAGTTTTATTTCTTCATTTGGATAAAAGACTGAGGTGTAACAAACTAAAAATACTCTTTAACTACTAAGCCTACTTTCTAGAAGCAACAACATTTGATGAACTTTGACAACCTCATCCATTTCAGCTACAAGATTCAAATACTAACATTTTCACTAACCTATCATTGAATGCAAGATAAAAAAATTCAATGAGAAAATCACCCCTACACAGTGTTTAGACAGTTTGCAAAGCGCTGTGGCAAGTCTTATAATGAAGAAGATACTTACACACTTCTTTCGACTTCACAAAAGAGAACAGATACAAACCCAAAGACAGAACATGGATGTATTGTAGGTCTCCCCACAAAGATCCTCAAATGCAATTGTTATTCTGTACTATTACATGTAAAATACTAAAAGAGGGCACAGTGCATATGACCATTTTCAGCATCTGCTGCCAGCTTCAGAAGGAAAACAAGTGAGGTATCCCAATTTTGAAAAATCAGAACCAAACAATACAGAATTCTGAGTAGGCTTGAAATTCTGTATTTGCAAAATGTTTAAGTATAAACATTCATAATTTATTTCAAAGAAGCACAACCAAGAAATACTGATTTACCTTAAGCTTCTATATGTCTCTTGCTTGGATAATATTAGACAAATACTTGCCCTAAACTCTAGTGTGCAGAATCTGCCATTGCCACGCCTGCAAACCAAAGAGTAAAAACATGCTCAATTTTTTTTCTTTTTTGTAATAGGCTCACAGTCAAATCCTTTGCAGGAGAAAACAGATACAAGTCTCAAATTACACTCATTTACATCTGCAAAGAACTGGAGTCAATGCTCTTTCAAAGAATTAATATTGATTCAAATCACTTTCAACAGCAAATAATTTTCATTAACACATCAAGAGATTTAATATTGGGTTTGTAGAGTAGAGGTTTTAAAAAAAATATTTTGTACAATTTCTTTTTTTTCATCAGAAGCAAACACAGGCGTTGCTGTGAGAACTTTAACTTAGGAATGTCCTGACTTTTGTTCAAGTACCCAAATGAAATAAAATATTTCACTACAAAGCAGTTCTTCCTATGGTTCTACTCAAGCTCTCTTGAAGTTTCTCATTTGTCATCATTTGCAGGATCATTTGTATATACTTCAGTTTCTTTTTTGCTGTGTTTACTGCCCCTTTAATATTTTATACAGTATCTGAAGCATACAAACCTGTAAGTAATATAGGAAAAACAAAAAAATTCCGCATTAGTGTACAACCTAATACCTACTAAAACCACATTGATGCATAAACATATGTGTCACCATGAAGCATTATTTTTGTCTGAATACCTTTCACAAATGTAATGCCACACTTAAGATGAACTTTGTATGAAAAAGCCTAACTTGCATTCTTAGTTATGAACATCTGAAGACATTTAATAGAAAGTCTTTCCTACTCATACCAGCAGCCTTTTACTTTACAAATCACCCTCATGGCCCATTTTGTGACCCTGAAACACCCGCTCCAGGCTGCTTGCCTGTGGTGATTAATGCTCACTGACTGTTGCGCCAATGTGGCTTCACTTGTTCCTCTCTCTTCCCAAGGCCTTAGAAACCCTCCCTGCTGTACAAGGCTGGATTGATCACTCCATCTTAGACTTTAGTTGGGTTCGGGGAAAGGAGGATGGGAAGGTTCAGTAGTGTCAGTGCACTAAGAACTAGAGAGACTCAGTACTTGCTTGTAGTTTTATGCAACTATTTTCAGACCTTCTTTATCTACAAACTTCTCCATTAATTCTTTCCATTCACTTTTCCTGGAAGGCAGAGTACAGTATCAGCTGGTTTCCACTGTGAGCAGAAGGAGATTCCAAAAACCTCACGACAAAAACAAGTGCTATAAATACAGCTTTAGCTGTATAAGGACTCTAAGTAGACATAAAGTCCTCTTATGTATCTTCCTGGACTTTCAGGGTTTCTAGGTTCCTGTTAGTAGATTCTTAATTTACATTATAGAACACTTCATGAATCAAAACCTCACACATAACAGCCTACGTGGCACTTCTAACTCTCTACCCTCACATCAGGAAAGCTCACCAATATCTTCCCAAACAAACATCAGTCTTCCCTGTACAGCAGCACCAAAACACAGCATGTATCAAAAGCAATGCAGACAGCATCAATAAATGTTATGACAACATTCAGTACCTCCCTGTGTAGAACAAAATGATACGTGCCAGAGCAGCTAACAAATGATTCTCATTTTTTGTGCTGTATTACAAGAACGGATATAAGCTCTCTGTGAATATTAGATAGAAATAGGGTGGAAATACAAAGCAATAGATCAAGATATTCCTACCGTAGATCTCGTTTAAGTGGATGTTATTGCCAAAAGAATAGACCTCAACTCTTTCCTCACCAGCTATCCATCCCCACCTCTGTATAACCAGCCTGAGAAAGGAAATGGTTCAGGTGTGATCTAGCTTAATAACAACAATAGGAAAACAATAGTTTGAACCCAGACATGCTTCCTGATTAATTCACTGCACAACCACCCAGATGCTCTTAGCAGCTCAAATGAAAGGGGTAATGCATGAAAGATGGAAAAAGCCTCTTTTAGAGTAATACTCATTCAAATTACTCATGGAACTACATCATCAATTTTAGGTGCTGAATTTTACATAATTAGCTATCTACTGATTAATCATTTCTAAAGGCCTCAAGTGATAAGGTTTCCATTAGTTCTGTTAAGAAAATGCTCTACTTCTAAGAAGCGCATGCATGTCTTTCCATATAATCCCCCAATTCTTTGTCAGTGGACTGCCTCCAATACTTAAAATAAAGTCACGCCCTATCCTTGATTAAACTGTATGATTCAGCTTTTTAAACTCTCCAGTAAATCTTTCTCAACTCTCACTTTTCACTTAGTCTTTCTGGAACTCAATACCTGTAGTTGGTGTTCCAACAGCAGTTATAAGTTTAACTAACCTCAAATAAATACTGGACTTAACTCTAAATTCCCATAACGTTCCCACATGTCCCACCCTTAACCTAACTTTATTGTTCAACAACATAATTATGACATAAAAAAAGGAATTATTTTCATAAAGAATAAGAGCAATAATGTAAGAAAAAATAAAAAAGTATCCCTTCTTGTGGCATTTCAGGTCCTTCAAAGCATCTGGAACAAAATTTAATTTCTCATTTGTCTCCAATCTTGGTGAAGCCTTTTCTGCAAGCAGGATAATAATGCAGTTAATCCAGAACAGATTACCGGGTATTCCTTCTTAAACTCAAGTTATATACAGCAAATATGATTTCCTATACTTATGCATCCAAAACGTTATACTTTGCTACATGAATCACTTGAACTCCTGGAAATGGGCAGAGCACTGTTACTTTTTTGCACTAGTGGGCAATAGGTGCAACACAAATTTACTATATACATAGCTCAAAGCATCAGTCTTTGAAGAAACACAACTTACAGCTTATCTTAGCGCTGAACAATGTCACTTTCTTACACACTGCCTCTAGAAAAATTTTTACAGAACAGAAGATTCAAAGCCCCGAACATCAATCTATAGCCGCACTTTATCTTTCATCTATTCAACGCACTCGGTGAACACGTACTTCTCCAGTGTTCTACCCATTTATCACATCTTTAACAGAATGGACAAACAATATTTTTTAAACATACAAAAGTAAACTTCCCACAGGACTTTGAAGCTGCCCAATTGTATTCCTGCTATAAGACTACAAGAAAAAATTAAGTACATTACCAGAAAACACTTAGAAGTAGAGGAATTGTACAACCCCAATCACTGGCATCAAACAGTATGAAGATTCGCTTTTAACTGGTATTACAAACTCAGAAACATTCAGATTATGTTTTTGTTACTTTGTTCTTACTAGTATAAGTGAAAGGATGTTGACTGCAGAGTCAAGGAGTGGAAAAGAATTGGGAAACATATTAGGGCACTTAAGACAACAAACTTAACTTTCAGAAGGCGTGTATTCACAATGAATTGCATAAGCTTTCCAGATGAAGACTGAACAATTACCACAGCGTGTGCCTGTTAAAGAATTATCAGAAAACAGCCATGTAACAAAGTTGCTTAAGTTCAAGCAGCTCAAGAATAAGATGCTCCTCGGTCACCAACCAATCACAGTTCTCCATCTGCAGACGGTGTGATTTGGACACTGCTGGGCAGCTGAGATCCCTCAATTTGCTTCCAAAATTTGCTTCTAACTAATCAGAGATACACATCGCTTTCTAAGGAGGAAATACACTGAAGACTGCAGTGGTAGGAAAAAAATAATTCAGACTGAGTTTACAGAACACGGGCCTCAAGAATGATTTTAGCAAGATGCTGCCTGCTGTTTCACAGCATAGCAAGGTATTCTTTGCTCCAATTCCAGAAACAAAAGGCCTGATGTCTATTTGCACTGATATTCAAAAGGCAGCAGAGTGTTTAAGAGACAGCATCCCCTAAAACATAGAAAAAGCATCCTGTAATCTACTTTCCTCTTTCTCCCTCTCAAAAATTTTATTGCTGAAGGTAATGGCTGATCCAGTTGCTGCCACTATTTGGAGAACTCTTATGCTACTCAAAGAACATCATATCAACAGTTTACTACAGTGTCAGGCAGCTAACAGACTTCCTGCGCTATTTGTTCACCTGATCTACTAAAGAAAAGCAACTGTGAATAATCATCTCAATGTGTACAGGGCCTTAAGACAAAGTTTATGCAAACACACAGCCACAGAAGTCCTAATTACAAATTTACAGTTCATCCTAACAAGGTATTTCCTACAACCCCATTCCTCAGCACCAACTCCTTATTCCAAACAAGGCTGGTCAGGGACTAGCTCCTCATTAATCCCCCTTGCCCATAACAAGCAAAGACAGCACTCAGTTCTTCCAGGACAGGATCTAGCTTTCATTAATCTTCATGGCAGACAGTAACAACAGACCTTGTATGGAAAGATACAGGCCCCGACTAATCACTCCCCAAAGCAGACTGGACATCGAAATTCTCATCCCAGAAGACAGCAGGTCTTTTGGAGGTTAAAACTCTATCTTTTGGATGCCACTGCCACCCACTACATACTCTCCCTGCAAGACAACTGCCTGCCTCCCTCCTCTCCTGGTCCCTAGACTCCCAACTTGGATGAACAGTGTTTTACAGAAAAATAAAACACCCACAAACAGATCACCTTTCACTTGGAATGCCAATCCTCCCCAGAGACGCAGAGACACACAGACAGACTGTAAGAGAGATTGTAAGCCCTAGCTCTCAATTCTGCTCTGAATTCTGCCGAGCGCGTACAAGGCTAGCCATACCACCTAGTTAGCTAGCATACTGCTGCTGTACAAATACAGAAAGTGGAACAACCATTTCAGCAGAAGAGATTCCGCTCAGCCCTCAGAAAGGGAGGAGCAGGGAGCCAAACTGCTGTACCCATACATGGTCTCTGAAGTGCACCACTGCTAAGACAAGCTCCTTTAGACACGTACACCCTCATTCACTGTCACCTTCTGCAGGGGAATAAAAGAATTACAGTGTAAAAATTTAAAGGAGTTACTGTTTTGAAGTGGATTCCAAGTCCATTTTGCTTGAGCCCACTTTAATAATGCAGAAACATCCAACACACTTCAACCAACAGTATACAGGAAGCAACGCAGACATAAGACAAAAATCACCCTTCCCTGGAATCCCCACATCCACCAGCATTTCAAGAGCTCCTGAACAGGCCAGGCCTTCCTTGTTGGCTGTGAACATGCTAAGCTCTTGTTTTGATACCCCACCCCCCAAATGAATTACAGCAATCTTTTTAGACCCTTCTCCCTTTTGAACTATTTTCCTAAACCAGAAGGCATGACCTTTTCCCATTGGTTGCTGCAAACTACTATAGTGACCCGCCATATTATCTCTGCTTTCCCAGAAGACCTTTTGCTAGCATTTAAACACAAACAAAACCTTTTTCTAGGCATTCTTAAAATCATAAGAAATCCACTTACATGCAGCACCCCATCCTGTCCCTTTTTTCCCCCCTACCTTTTCATGTTCTACCACTGAAAGGGAGCAAAATTAGTGTAACCAAAAACCTGAATTCCTAGGTATTCAAAGGAAAAAGAAGAAAAGGGGGCATAGTATGATTTCTTCAGTACACAGGTATGGCAGTCTGAATACTTGAAAGCAGTTTTGCTTATATACAAAAGCATAATTTTTCATAAGATGTTGATTACCTTATGCTACTCCCTATTCCTTATACCTAATGCATCCCACTAGGTATAAATAAATAAATCTTACAAAAGTTAACAAAAAAGTTCTCATACAAATAAGAGAAGTTGCAGCTTTCAGCTAAATGAGGAATGCAGTAACTCATTCAGAACTTTGAGAAGTGCACTAGTTAAGGAGCTGTGTTAATGTGACTTGCAAGTAGATATAAAAGTGTTGGTATTTAAACCAACACTCTCAATATTTTTTGGATTTCTCATGACTGAGATAATGGTGTAGACTCCCTGCAAATTCAGGAGGACACCAGCATACTCGGAATTAGCTGCATGCCTAAGCATATCCTGAATTATTTTCCTCACAAAAAAGGATCAAGAATGCATATCCTAGTCCTGCTCCACTGAAAGTAGTTATGAAATGCCTATTAAACTTAGTTTTGAATTAAATGAAAAATACTTTAAAACCTAAATAAATTCTAAAGCAAATTCTGCATCAGAGAATCCATGTCATTGTATTTCAGTGTGGAAGATGCTAACAGTACCACCTACAGCCAGTCTCTGATAGTGATCAAATTCTGGCACTGAATGCACAAACCAGAATGTAATATGGTGGCCTTGTAGCACAAATATCAGAATATTCTCATCTTATCATAAGTTGCCAAGTGTATGATCACAGATTTCTGAGCAGTCAAAACTGCTTTAGAAAAGTAAACATACAACACTTTTCCCTTCAAAGATTTTTGCATATAGATCATTTTCAATGGTAGTATCACTTCTAAGGTCACAACTCCACGAGGAATGTTGTTTCACTCAAACTGTGCTAGAGAGTGTACGGTCATGACAATAATGGACCAGACAAGAAAAAAAAAAACAACAGAAAAAATGGATTTATTCACCAATTTGCCCTGTCATTAAGATGTACATTTTTTTTTTTAATAGTAAAAGTTTAAATAGTAAAAAGGAATTTTTGGAAGGCAAATAACAAGGAGGCACAGGTGAGATGGTAAAAATATTTTGAGATGGTGTTCTGCTGAGGAATCTAAGACTATAATTACTCTTCCAGTCTTTTGTGCCTACAGGAAATGCAACAGCTAGATGTGACATTCAAAGTACGTTCTCTTTTCCTGAAAAAACAATATTTCATTGTTTTCTAAACAATCATCTATCAAAGCTTTATCTCTGCAAAGTCTTAGGAGATAACGTCTGGTGTCCATCTTGCAAATCTCTACATATAACAAATTAAGAAAGATGCTATAATTTTTGTATGTAGGCTTGGACATTGTTTGCCAGATACTTAATTCAAACTACAGATTTCATAAATGACAAAGTCGCCTGCTTTGAAAAGAAAACATGAATTTTTGCTTTCCAGAAGATTCTGAAGGATTTACGGATAGCAGGCATATGCAGGAATATTTTTTGAACTGCATAGCTTGAGGCAAAAATAGCAGAGAATACTCACAGATTCAGTGAAAACCTGAATTCTGAATGACGGTTCAAGAACAATAGTTTTACTCTGACATACGAAATACCGGTATCTAGCTGATAAGAACTACATTGTTTTTTTGTGAAAGGTGCAGTATGAAAGAGCCTGCAGATACAAGTAAAAGCTCACAGAAAGAACAATTTTGAAGGAGGTGAAGAAAACGCCAAGGTCCTAAAAACCTCAAATTAATTTCAAGTAAAATCAATGTAATGCATCACAGAACTTCACCTGAGTTTTTATAAGAATTGGGAGAGAATTCAGTTCTGAGAGAACAAACAGTCTGGAATCATCAAAAACATGTTTGCAAAGGAAAGCCTGCCAGGTATCGTACCAGCATGACAC
This sequence comes from Phaenicophaeus curvirostris, assembly GCF_032191515.1. Taxonomy (NCBI): domain Eukaryota; kingdom Metazoa; phylum Chordata; class Aves; order Cuculiformes; family Cuculidae; genus Phaenicophaeus; species Phaenicophaeus curvirostris. The sequence continues at coordinate 28,087,231 of NC_091396.1, read as the reverse complement.
AGGATACTCAAAACACTCACCATCTTGTTCTCGTGATCATTCAAAATCTCCTAGAAGCGTACTGCTAGAAAGGACAAAGAACCCAAAGTGCCTGCTCATTTGCATGAAGTTCAATAGCATCTAATCCAGTTATTCCAAGTTATATTTACAAGTCATTTAGTTAAACCAATGTGAAAATCCCAGAGACAGACAACTTTAAGCCCAGTTCACATAATAGTCTTCCTGGAACCTTACCACTGCAACCCAAGCCATTAGATCAATTATAAACCCACACTAAATCAATACAGACTCATTATGAAAACTTGCAAATTGTCAATTTGCTGCTAGTACTGTGCCTCCAACAGAGCAACCAGTAAACCAGCATATCTTCTAAACAAACAAACAAACTAACCAAACCCCCAAAACACAGGCCATGATATACTGAGAATACTGAAGACAGAAGGGTAAAATGTATGCATGGCAGAAGACAGCTTATAGATGATGATTCCACTTCTGGCACAAACCTTTCACACACACATACCTGTGGACAAACTGTATCACTTAAACTCAAATTCTTTGCTAAAAGCTGAAAAACTACGGAAGACTTCTACTCAGCTATCTAGTTGCTTACTGTTCATCCTCAATTAAGTTAGTAACAATGCCTTTGTGCAACAATGCACAGAGCTAAAATGGCTGTAAGTTTTATGCTGGTCAAGATGCCAGAAAGAGGACTTTCTTTACCTAGGACAATGACTGTGCCATCCTATGTTGCTGCCAAACAAGTAAGTCTGCTCTGTCTATCACAGTTCAAACTTTTGAGTCATTCATCCCTACAGCATAGTGTTTTTAGACTAATTTCCACTGAAGCTTTAGAACAGTTCGTATTTTCTCCCTTGCTCTATCCAAATTTCCTGCTTTAACCTAACATATTTTTTAGCTTTATATGCCTGAACCTCAAGATGATGTTCAGATGACATTGGGGAAATCTCCTCTTGAAAAGGTGCATTCTAAAGGAACAACCTGTTCATAACAAAGCTTTTTACTAAGTTCAGTGTTTTAGTTAATGCAGTGCAAGTTTAAATATTTAAAGAACTACATAAACATCTATCCTTTATGAAATTCAACTAGTTCAGCATAATCATGTTTGCAGTAATTTCAAAACAGTTACAATACTTATTTTATGTCAAAGCACCATAATTTGTTTCATTTAATGATTCTTCAGCTGGCATAAAGGTTACTTGAAAAATCTTGCAAATTATGGATTCGTTATTGATGAGACATACAATTACTCCATATCTTCAATACAGCCACCTTTCTTGCTTTTCCCTTTAAAGCAGTAGTGCCAAGCACTATATCTTCAGAACCCCTACTGCTAGCAGAAGAAATAAAAGTTAGACACCTTCCCCCCACCATGCAATGATAATCTTAAAAGTGCATCTAGTTTTGAAGAACTAGCAAGAAAGTGGATACAAGAACAAGGACATAGTACCATGGTGGAATTCTCTATTATATCTCTCATTGTGAAAGACTGGCAAGTTCTCATTATTGTAAGCCATATACTTTTAAAATCAAAACTACCTAACACATAAATCTTTATGTTTTAGCGTTCATGATTTTATGACAGTCACTTTTCAACTGTCTGCTTTTCCAGAGACACTGTGCTATTGCTTTCTTCCACATGTAAACACAATTCCCTAAACCTAAATTTATTATTTTGTTTCATACACAAAAAAGAAGCAAATACATAAGGGCAAACACGTAACTAAGGAGGCAAGAGCTGGGACTAATTTTTCCCTAACGCAACATTAGAAACTTGGTCAGGGAAAAGAAAAACGCTGTTGTCCAAGAGCAATCATTCAGAAAAGGTGAACATACTCCACAAAACAGCATACGCTTTGTCAAAATAAATATGAGCAATAATTCTGAAAGTGATCACAGGCTGAAAGAGAACAGTAAACACCTCTGTAAGAAAAAAATCCTCTACATCATTGTATTTTAAATTCCCTACTTGAGGATATTACTGACACATACATCTGTCCCTACGTCCCTGAGCAGACTTAAGAATTGTGCTCCTGCCCTAGGGACTCTTCATCAGCAGGAATGCTACTGAACGTATTAAGCTGCAGGATGCAAACTGCACCGACCTTAACATTTCTTATGTTTGGACATCTACCACAGCAGCCGCACTTCCAAGAAAGCTACCCCCTAAAGACTTGGGTGAGACACCACTCTAGGAAGTACAGAGTCTCACAGTACACAGAACTCAAAAGAACACAGCTAGGGAAAAGGAAAAAAAAAAAAAAGTGGCGTGTTTATCACGTATATGCAATCCAAATATGGTGTAGCAACATCTCTCTGACGAACTAATCTACAGAAAAGCAATACAGAAGACAGCAAAAGGCATCAGGACGTAATTTAGCAATTACTATGATCACTAGTACAAAGAGTAAGACTGGATAGGCAGGCAGACACAGAGCAAATAAATAGGTCCAAACTCTTGCAAATTGCAAGCAAATCCTACTCCAAGTTATAAATCTCAACCAAAAATATTTATCTAAATTCTGTAAGTTACTGATGAAACGCACCTAATGACCACACTCAAGCTGTAACATTTGAAAAATGCTCCCCGACAACTTCTGGCAGAAGAGTGCCTGTGCCTAGGTGAAAATGTCTGCGCCGCAATTCCTCAGGAATTTAAAGGAGTGAAGGTTCCACACTTTGTTATAATGCCGCGTCTCAGCTTCCTACTCATAAACAGCCCCATAAAAATCTCACGCTGTTATCAAGCTTCAATGCTTCTACACGTATTTATCACCTTACGATCAGAGTCTCCTGGGTTTTATGTTTCTTTTCCTACTTCATTCCAACCGCGTACAGCTCCCTCACGCCGGAGTCCCCAAATCCTCACCCTGCGCTGAACTCCAATTCCCCCTCCTTGTGCTCGCCGCACACCCGGCTCGCCTCCACTCCCGTCTCTACCGCGATCCCTTCCAGACTCTCACCGTGCCCGCGGCGATACGCAACCGCACCCCGGGTTCCCGGCACCGCCTCCCCCGCCCGGCCCTCGGGGCTGACGGCGACCGCAGCCCAGGGCGGCCGCTCCCCCTCCCCCCCGGCCGCGCCCGATGCGCTGTCGGCGCTCGGATCGGACGCGGCAACCGGCGGCCTCGGCCCCGCAGGGTGCGGCTCCCCCGCGGGCCCCGGCCTCGCGGCGGGAGAAGGGAGTGGGGAAGAACCATTACCTGCGCGAGGCGGATCGCGCTCTCCGCGGGCTGGGCTCCGCTCCGCGCCTGCCCGGCCCGAGCTCCTCCTGGCGGCCGCCGCCCTCACCAGCCCCTGCGATCCGCCGTACCCCGCTCGCCTCCCTGCGCCGCCTCGGGCCGGCTCCGCAAGATGGCGGCGCTTCCGGGAGAGACCACTGCGGGCCCGAGGCCGGGGGTGGGGGTGGGCCAGCGCGCCCTCCCCCCGCCGCCGGCCGGCCCCGCCCCGCTCCCCCCGCGGGCTCCCCCGCCTCGCGGCGCTCGGTGCGCTCACCCGGCATGGGGCTGGTGGAGGCGCTGGGCGCCGCAGCGGCGCGGCTGCTCTTCTACCCGACGCTGCTGTACACTGCGGCGCGGGCGCTGCCGCCCGGGTCCCGCCGGCCCTGGTTCCACCGCATCGATGGCTCCGTGCTGCTGGGGGCGCTGCCGCTGCGGGGCCGCGGCCGCAGGGTAAGGCGGGCGCGGCGGGGCGGGGCGGGCGGAGCCGGCGGGGCGTGACGGTGTGTGTGCCCGCAGCTGGTGGCCGAGGAGAACGTGCGCGCCGTGGTCACCCTCAACGAGGAGTACGAGACCCGCTTCCTCTGCTGCTCCGCCCAGGTGAGACCCCCGGCAGGCGTCTCTCGTCCCTTGTCCCGGAGCCCGGGAGACTTCTGCTGCCTCCCGCCAGGAGCTTGGCGGCGACTGCTGAGTCCTCCGGCTTCTTCCCACCTCAGCCGGCCTTTCAAAGCGGTGCCAAACCAGGAAAACGTGAGGAAGTTGCGGCTGTAGTGGCGGAGCGGGAAGAGGAGCCCTAGATCCACACACATCGCTACGCGAATACAAAAACGCGTTTTGTTTCGGGAGGAAATGCCAGCTCCCCTCCTTTCCTTTAACCGAACCCACATCATTTCAATCCCCTATAACTTCTTCTTTCCGATAGCCAGCACTAAAGTTTTCGTACATCTGATTTAAAGGGTTGTGGGAGCAAAGCTAAGTATATGGAAGCTTAATTGGGACTAAGATAATGCATGAAGCTGGTACCAAGCATGTTAGAATAAACGTTATTAAAAAGACCAGGTGTTCCGAACTAGACACACGGGATGATGAATCTTGAATGCGTGAGAAAGCCAGGCTGGAAAAAAACACCTGGGAATAAATGAGTTTGAGATACGACTGAAAACAGTCATGAGAGGGAAGAATAGACAAAAGCATCCTGTTTTTTTGAAGTTCAGAAAACCAAAGAGGTATATAAAGATCTGCCTGAATGAGAGAAGCCAGTAGTACTTTCTTAATTTGACTCCTGTATGCCATGCTGATTAAAAGAATATGCTTAGAGAAGATTACAAGATCTGTGTCCTTCATCGCCCCAAGGGTTGGCATTCAAAGCCTGCTTACAATGCTGCTGAATTTCCCAGCTGCCTCAACAGGTTCTGAGTTCTCCTTCTGAAAAAAAAACCCAAACCCCATCACCACAACATTACAACACTTAACAGGTTGTATCTGCTATATCCATTTCAGGAATGGGAAGCAATGGGAGTGGAGCAACTGCGTCTCAGCACTGTGGATCTAACTGGAGTCCCCACCTTGGAAAATCTCCACAAGGGTGTCAAATTCATACTGAAACACCGAGCCTGCGGTAACAGTGTCTATGTGCACTGTAAGGCAGGACGCTCCCGCAGTGCCACCATGGTTGCAGCATATTTAATTCAAGTAAGAAGGGTTCTGTACTCAATGGGGTTTATTTTCATACACTCTGGGCAAGTACTGCCACCCTTTACAATTTCCTTTTGCTCAAGAAACCCGAGCATGTAGAGATACATTAATACTCCATGATTTTACAGAGTCTGGACTGGAGACTGACTTGAACAGAGGTAGATAGCTAGGCTCCAAACTTACATTGCTGTTTTTTAGAATACGGCAAATGCGAAGTAAATGAAGAAGCAAAACTTAATTTGCTGAACAGTGGTCTAAGCTGTCTTTGATAATCTAATTTATCTTTGCATACAATACTGTCAAGATAATGCTTCCTAGAAGGCTGCAAAGTAGCTGCCACTGCAAGTAGTCTTTTCATCCGTATGTATAGTCTGCCTCTGCAGCTCAGTTATTAGCACAGGCACTGGCAGAGATGTTCTGATTTTATGGGAAAGAGACTGATGCTGCAACAAAGCTTTCAAACACATGGTCTGCTGACATCTGCTGCCAATTCTGGCAGACCAGTCAGACTTCAGGAAGTTGTTTGGTTTACTGGGCCGTTAATGTAGTAAGTTCTCAATGGATTTTGCATGTTTCTGCTTTTTTTGATTCATTTATGGAGTAACAGATTGAGGTGGTAATAACAAATCACTAATGAAGGCAGGTCCACTGAGCAGATAAACATCTGGTTTTGTTCAGATTTTCTCCTTGGTTATCTTAAGTGGCAAACCGTTCCAAGCTTTTTGGTAAATACAATTAAGGATCAAGAGAAGGGGCTTTGGTTTTCAGAGTTTCTTCTTAGACCTAACTGGGTAAGCCAGCACATGGAACAAAATCCCACTTACGGCTTCCTCTGTTGGTGTTAGTGCTCCCTGAAAATTTTTCCTGTAGTGCTGAAGGGAAAATTTTCTCACTAGGTGCTGAAGTGCAATGGGAGTAGTAGCACAGGGGTAAGCTGCCTTTTCTCTATGGTCTTGTGGAACCAGGACAGGAAACTATTCACAACATGACAGTAGTATGAGTGAGAAAGAAAATGCAGATTCCAGGCAGCCACCATCCCTCATTAACTGAGGGACTAATTTCCTGGACTTGCATTGACATTCAGGCCCCTCTGAAGGGAAGATGAAGTAAACAGAAGAGACAAGCAGGTTATCTAACAATTGTAATGTTGCTTGTAGCCTCCAGGAAGGCTCCATTAATTGGTACAGATATGACATGATTTTCACTTGAAGGGTTTCTGCCTTCTCAGCTGCATCACTGGAGCCCTCCGGAAGCAATAGAGGCTATCACCAAGATCCGTCCCCACATCCTTATTCGGCACAAGCAAGTCCAGGTCCTGGAGGCATTTCACAGGAACGTGATTGCTGGGACTGCAGAGCGTCAGTAAGAACTATTAGAATCTTTGTCTTGGCTGCTTAAAAAAACCCTTACATCTTAATGATCTAATGAAGGCTTACACGTGGTACTTCTTGACCATCAATAAAGACATTTCTACATAAATTACAGTAAATCATAGAATGGTTTGAGTTGGAAGGGACCTTAAAGATCATCTAATTCCAACCCCCCTGCCATAGGCAGGGACACCTTCCACTAGATCAGGCTGCCCAAAGCCCCATCAAACCTGGCCTTGAACAATGCCAGGGATGGGGCAGCCACAACTTCCCTGGGCAACCTGTGCCAGTGTTTCACCACCCTCATTGTAAAGAAATTCCTCCCTACGTCTAGTCTAAATCTGCCCCTCTCCAATGTACAGCCATCCCCCCATGTCCTACATGCCCTTATAAAAAGGGGAGGCTAGGCCGTTTCATTAAAGCTTGCTTTCCTTACAGCTAATCCCTTAGTTCTCTTGGAGCCCCACAGTTCCTTCCCACATACAGTATCAGTACTGAGCTGAGATGCAATCCATAGGAAGTGAACTTCTGTAATATTTGTAGCAATGGAAAAGAAAACTTTGTCTCAGCAGAGACTTTATTCAGGTTCCTACCCGAAGGGTTACAGTGCCAACAGAGAGGGGTAGGATGAAGTGGTCTTAATTGTGTCTTTCATCAATACTATGTTATGATTAGAGGTGTGGATTCCTGTACAGTAAAGGAAGCTAATGCTAATAAAAATCTCCCTCTTTATGGCAGGTGATGACAGAGCAGTAAACAAGTTCCTAGTTTGTTACCACTTATCCAGGAGAAGTGCTGTATAATAAAACCCACTAAAGGTCTCGGGGTCAGCTCTAAAATCTGTCTCCTGTAAATATTTCTGCTAGTCCCTCCTTTTGCAGTAGGGGTGTGGGGATGTCCCTGGAGGACACGGTGCACATCTAACTGTAACTGACATGGCAGCAACACGCGGTCTCCTAGGCAGGTAAAACTAGCAGTCCACCAACGAGGACACTGTCCATATGTTATGGGATTTGCAGACTGGTGCCAGGCTAAAAACCATTTGCTGCAGTTTGGGCCTCAAATAGAAGCAGCTTATCAAGGGATCGAAGTAATAGCATTTAGTCCATCTGAAATCTAAGATGCAGCAGTTCAACTCTGACAGTGCTATGTAAAATAACAGGCCCACAGCCAGAAAGCCTGTACTTCCTCTGCACAGGTACAGAGTATGGGGTCTTTATTGGATGTTGTTAACTCATAGTAATTGGGACTGATGCTGAAGGTGGGTGCCTCTCAGCTGCACAGCAGAACATGGTTGCTGTCCTTGCTGTCACTGGGCCTGCTTTTTCCACTTAGGCCAGGACAAACTGCAGATTAGTGAGCAGCACTTTGATGCCACTTGTGACTGTTACAACAGAGGTGGCTGGGTTAAGTTTAAAAGTATTTGCGTCACCCTTTTTATAGCGGTCACGGAAGACATATATGCTGCCATTGCAGCTGGCAATTTTCCAGAGGGATGGTACCGAGCTCCAGGCATCTGGCAGGCATAGCCGGGTGAAGCTATCCAGTAGGGGATTGTAGCATAGCAGTGAATCCCCTTCAGCGACGATGAACACTACATCCTTGTGTACAGCAGCATGCATGCGCCCTGCAAAAGGCAGGACATATGGCTTCACATGGCATTTCTCTGTGTTGGTATCATAGCACTGAATTAGCCGAGAGGGCTTGGTAAAGAAGTCCAAGTCATTTTCCTCCCCACCCAGCAGGTAAATGACACCATTAAGGTTTACACCTGCAGCTCCAGAAACTGCTACTTCCAACTGGCTGGTCTCTGTCCAGACATTGTCTTGTACTCTGTAATATATGACAGCATTAGACAGAGTGTCCTGTAGAGTTTTCCCCCCCAGTGAATATATTGCATCCTTGCTTGGCACAGAGACAAGGGTGTGTTGGAGCCGGTCACGGGGCAGAGGGGCACACCATTCCCAGTCTATAGTTGCATTGTTGCATTTCCACATGCGTCGTGGAATTGAGCCACCAACAACGTACAGGTCACTACCATGTTTGCAGGCTGCAGTGATCTGGTGACACAGGCTGTTCTGGCCACTCACAATTATGGAGTCATTGTCGGCACAATACAGAGAGACAGCGAGTGAATGCGTACGCGATGACTCCTTTCCGATCAGGTAGATGTGAACATTTTCTCCAATCACCTGAAAGAAAGGAAGAGTGTGTGAGCAAAACTGGAGCTGTTTATGCAAACATCAGTGATGCCTAAGACCAAATTTTTCAGCTTAGGACTTGCCTGAGGTGAGTGACTTACTTCCCTCATCCTGCCAACCTACAGTGTTTGGGATTCAGAGCTTCAAAGCCCTAGGTAAGATCTGGATACATCACTGATGGAGTAGTTATAATAATGGGAGTGCCATCCTCAGATTTCTGAATGGTCTTTTTGGTAACTGAGCATCTGGTGAAGTAAGTTATCCGTGGCATTGCTCCAATGACTAGTGAAAGCAGCCTCAGGTTAAATTAAAAAAGCTGACAGTAGGGTTGCTATTTATGACAAAGAAAGTATTCCTTACGAAAGCACCATGAATTTAAATGGCATTTGTGTTTTGCAACTTTCATGTGACACCTGTGAGCAGAATGCCCTGCCTTGGGAAGTGTGAAACCAGCAAGTGCTACACCAACCCTGGAACAGGAGGTCTTTTTATACCTTCAGACTCGATCGCAGTGCCTCTGAAAAGGCCGCTCGCTCCTCCTTGTTGAAGTTGATCCAGGTTTCTATAGCAGCTGTTGGATTCTGAGAACATGGAACGCCATCTGCGGTTTGGGGACAGAAAGGCATTTATCACATCTAGACAAAGGTGTATGTGCTCAGGAACATCCTTTTCCTGCAATTCCCTCCCCCGACTCCCACTATAAACCATACTTTCTAGAGAAGAAAAAAGATAAAGAGGTTCATAGATTTTGTCAGGCATGATCAGCAATGCCAGCCAGACAACTACATGAAAGTAGTTTGTATAAATATCAGAAGACAGAAATGCCAGATCTTAAGGACTGTGGATGAGTTTCAACAGAGGAACTTATGTCTAAGAGAAAGAGGGCAGGAAAGAGGACTTAGGTACTTTGTGACAACAAAAAAAAGTTTTGTATTTAAGCATTTAGGCAGTTAAGCAAAAAGATTCTCTTATCTGAGAATCTCAACAGCTGCCTTCCTTTTGGGCTGGTCCTAGAAATCTATCTAGCAAAAGTCATCTGCAGAAACTGTCCTCCTCTGAGCGCTGTCAGACAGCTGACCCTCAGGATTGAACATCTAGTGTTGCTGTCCTCTTAACATTTGGAAATCCTCAATGAGCTATTATAGCTTTCTTTAGCAGTGTGACAGTAGGAAACACTCAACAGACTCCATCAGATTTCAGTTTCCAGACATAACCGGAAGTTCTGGTTGTGCCACAAACTATTGCATCACCATCATCAGTACATTACCTAGAGGTGATACAATGCAGTATCTGTAAAGACTCTCATGCATACCATCAACTTTAAAGGCTATTTTGAGTCTTATGGACAGATTTGCAAGTATTCAAAAAAGCCACTCATGGTAGGTCTGGTGTTGTAACAGCATACGGAACACGACACACAAAGTATAGTTATTTACTCATTTACAAAATTATGTAATTAAAGTAAGAAAGGGGCAGTCTTTCTGGTCCAGCACATTTGAATGTAGGAGCTGCTTCTACATTCTTGCTTCCTCTAACAATGAT